>NC_041386.1:147840411-147938685 GCF_002162155.2 Triticum dicoccoides
GTCGTCACCCTTGGGAGAGACGGAATGAGCAGGTGGCGGAGACATGCTAGCCATCTCCTTTGAGTCTAGCGACCCCTCTGTCGAGGATCGTGGGGAGCCATCGCGTGGTGGACTGCAATAACAAGGTTTAAGGTATATCAATATTACGAACCGGGAAGGCCATGCGTTTTCGGATTCTGGTACTTACGAGGCGGCCCGAGGCTTGGTCCGGTGAGGTTGCTCCGGACTGCTATCAACATCCCACACGGAGTTATCAGCGAGGGAGCCTCTAACCCTCTTAGGCGCTTTCGCCTCTGGATCTACGGGTGCTGCTCTCCTTTTCCTCCCCACTTCAGGTGGGGAGTCGCTTTCCTCTTCCTCTTCGTCATCGTCAGTGGACGAAGAGGAAATCTCGAATTGGGACATCACGTCTGGAGCACCTTTTTGGCGTGGGCCCTTCTTGGCCCCTTTGACCGCTTTCTTGGCCATCTTCTCTGGCACCTCATAAGGTGCTGGAAAAAGCATTTTCGTCAATAATGGGAATTCTTGGTCTTCGGACAGCGGAGCCAGACAATTAATCCCCTTCGCTATCTTGATCTAGGCCTGAAAACACGGGTAGGAAAGCTTAGGATTTTTCTCAAAATATGCTAGTAAAGGGTATGCCTTGAAAACATTAAAAGAGCTTACCGGGTTAGCCTGGCGTTTTAAGCTAGGCCCGCGATCTTCGGTCGTGGGCGGTGGCATCTCGCCGACCTTGAAGAGCACTTTCCAGATTTCTTCGTGTGTCGTGCCGAAGAGCTATAGTAGCGTCTGGTGCTTGGCCGGATCGTACTCGCACATATAGCAAGTCCGGCGTTGGCACGGAAGGACCCGACGAATGAGCATGACCTGGACCACGTTGACAAGCTTGATCCTCCTATCTATCCTACTTTGGACGCACGTCTGGAGCCCAGTCAGCTCGTCTGAGGGACCCCAGGTTAAGCCCCTCTCTTGCCAGGAGGTCAGCCGCATCAGGATTCCGGATCGGAATTCGGGGGCCGCTACCCAGTTGGCATCACACGGCTCGGTGATATAGAACCACCCCGATTGCCACCCTTTCACCATCTTTGCAAATGAGCCTTCGGGCCATGTAACATTGGGCATCTTGCCCACCATGGCGCCTCCGCACTCTGCTTGTTGACCGCTCACCACCTTCGGCTTCACATTGAAGGTATTCAGTCATAGGCCAAAATGAGGCGGGATGCGGAGAAAGGCCTCGCACACGACAATGAATGCCATGATGTTGAGGATGAAGTTGGGGGCTAGGTCATGGAAGTCTAGCTCGTAGTAAAACATCAGTCCACGGACGAAGGGGTGAAGAGGGAAGCCCAGCCCACGGACGAAATGTGTGAGGAACACAACCCTCTCGTGGGGCTCTGGAGTAGGGACGATCTGTCCTTTGGCTGGGAGTCGGTGAGCGATCTCCTTGGCCAGATATCCGGCCTCCTGGAGTGCCTTGATATCCCTCTTCTTGACGGAGGAGGCCATCCACTTGCCCCCAGCTCCGGATCCGGACATCTTTGGAGTGCTTTCTCGGACGAGGGAAAAGCTAAAAGCTTGGGCGCTGGAGCTCAGGGACGGAAGGATTGAGGAGGAGCAGGGGTGTGGATAGAGAAAGGGAATCCTTATCCCCTTATAAAGGCCATGAATATCAAGCGTCTCCCCACTCGCCTTAAACTCGTCTATTCCCAAGGGCCGTGCAAACGGCACGGTTGGGTCGCCCACGCCCGTATTGATGAGAATCCCGTAATAAGGGGACACGATCTCTGCTTCGTCAAGACGTGCCAATGGCAACCGCGTCTCGAAACGTGGAGCGGCAGACGAAAAACGGTTCGAAATTATGACCGGATAGACGTGAGGTCATCAGCATATTAGACTCATGTAAAAATATATATATTCTCTCTGCGGTTATGTATGGTGTGTGTGACAGGTCCAGATACTATCATCGCATTTGAAGACTATCTTGAAGTTCGGATAGAAGGGAACCCGCCTTGCAATGCCGAAGACAATCTACTCGCCGGACTCCTCGTCATTGAAGCCAGGTTCAGGGGCTACTGAGGGAGTCCTGGACTAAGGGGTCCTCGAGCGTCTGGCCTGTTATCCATGGGCCGGACTGATGGGCTATGAAGACACGAAGGCCGAAGACTGTAGCTGTGTCCAGATTGGACTCTCCTTGGCGTGGAAGGCAAGCTTGGTAACCGATTACGAAGATTCCTTCTTATGTAACCGACGCTATGTAAACCCTGGACCCCCCCTCCCCCGTGTCTATATAAACCGGAGGGGTTAGTCCGAAAAGGATATATTCATTACCATAGTCATACAGGTTAGACTTCTAGGGTTTAGCCATTACGATCTCGTGGTAGATCAACTCTTGTAACACTCATATTCATCAAGATCAATCAAGCAGGACTTAGGGTATTACCTCCATAGAGTGGGCCCGAACCTGGGTAAACATCGTGTCCCCCGTCTCCTGTTACCATTGATCCTAGACGCACAGTTAGGGACCCCCTACCTGAGATCCGCCGGTTTGGACACCGACACCAGCACCGACATCATGCACATGCGCTGGTATGGGCATGGATCCTAACACCACAGGGTTGTAACAAGACACATGTTGATGTTACGGTATGCAAGAACAGCAAGTTGGGCCGATCAGCGTTGTGTGTCGTGACGGACAAGGGGCTTATCTAGGCTCCTCAATGATGGTCTTTCATGGACCGATGAATCCAACTACACTAGAAGCCCTGGCATGCCAAGCTTTGGTGAAAGACTTGATGATTGAACATCTAAGAGTGGCCTCAGATTGCAGTATGGTAATGAAGGATATTAACATAGGCACCCTTGGGATCATAACACCAGCTATAAAGGAGATTAATGAGACATCTGGGGAGTTTTAGTCTTGCTCCTTTGTCTATGAAGGCCGCCTGTCAAATATGGAGGTACATCACTTAGCTAGACATGCTTTACACCTAGATGAAGGACGCCACATGTGGCTTTTACATCCCTTCGATAGTTCTATCATTCATGTAAACCTTTCAATTGAGCAATAAAGTCAAGCATGTTTCCCCTAAAAAAAGTCAGTAGCGCAGGTCTTTTTAATGTATTTTTTCTTCAAAAAATTGAGGTATGACTATTGTCTTTTCAATTTATTTAGAAAATTAGATACTTTCGGTCCTTCCCTCAGGCTGCCATCTTGGTGATGAGAAGTGTCGCCGTTGTAGCTATTTCTTTTCGAATGTAGACGACCATGTAATGTCAAAGAGAAAATCATCACTCGGATTGTTTTGAAGACATGTCTTCACTAGTTTTATAGCTGAAAAGGCTCGCTCATTGGTTATTGTTGAGACTAGAGGAGTAATAATAATCAACCATAATAGTCTATCAACCATTGAATAGTCCTAACTTCACCAGTTTTGAACAAGCCAATAGTCAAACTAGATGATACCTCATGCATTGTTGCGGGAATTTGTTGCTATATATTTCAATAAGATTTAATTGTGTGGAATGGGCCTCGGACATGAACCAAAATTGGAAATACATACAACTTATTATGTTTGATTATGTATATAGATGTAAAATATTTATTGAATATAAGTAGAATAATAGAATGAAAAATAATTTCCGATGCATGGTTGCGTGTGGTGGTGGGTCTTTTCTCATGCATGGTTGCATGTCGAGGTGGGCCTTATCCCGTCACTCTCTTGAATATATAGGATAAGAAGGTGAATGCAAGCATTTTAGATCTCGATGTGAGTGAACTTCCAATATGAAATAGAGAAGTTGAGACTTTAGCAGAGCCACGTCTTAGTGAGAAAATCGGCGGATAAAACTTCTCTACTGGATTGCATATATTTGACACACCAAATGTATCATGACAAGAATCTCGGGATACAAAAAATCTCAAAAGCTCAATGCATTGAATGTCAAACCGTTCATTTAGCTCAATCAATTGCTAATCTATAGCAACGTTGAATGCATCTGTTTTATAGTGGTGTGGTGTTGTGCTGTTGTCGTGCTAGTTTCGAGACTTAGTCATATCAACGTACCCACAAATTGCAACATATATTGGAGTAAAATAATTGTCATAATTAACGTTCCAATCTGATTATAGGAAAAGAGACATACTCAGAACTAAGATTATGGATATCAATATCACGTTTTAGGAAAAAGATTTAATCTTCTCTAGTTCACCAAGTAGCAACTTTGTGTTTCAAACACAATCTAATGTGTTTAAACTGTCCAAAGACTTCCTTTGGAGCATTTGACACAAGGCATCTGTGATCTCCATAATTTTCTCCATGAGGTGCAGAATGAATACAAAATCAAAAGAGATATTCATGTTTAAGGAGCCCACTTCGTCTCCACGAGAATATCAGTGTGACTGAATGCTCATTTGCTATACTCCCTAGAAATGCAATCGTAGCACGAAACACCTTCCTCAAGTTATTAATTGACTTGAAATGAGAACTCCATCTTGTGTGCCCAGACCTCTGTAATGAGCCTATTTAATTTGCCCCTTTCCCTGTATCAAGCTCACCCAATTCAACATCGCATGCAATTTCAGCTGATTTGCTAGCAACTCATCATTCTGTTTGGACAACGCACTAGCAACACTTATGATGAAATTTGCATGCTGAAAATCTTTAGGGACAATTCCATTCTTTCCCTAATTTGCGCCCACTCTCATCTTTGCCTCTAAAAATATCATGTGTTCAATTTTGCCTCTCTTCTGTCTAGTGCGCTTATGAAAATACTCCTCTCTATGTTGTTTTCGTCCAAGCAAAGGAGTTTGACTGTCTCTGAAACTTTTCTTTTTTGAGAGTACGCAAATTGCGTACCATATTTTTTTTGTCTCCGAAACGTTATTTGGATATTTTTACCCCTCGCCGCCTATGTCACTTACATGTGGGTCAGGAGAAATACTTTTGTTACTCACTCGATCGTTCGCATGGCACCAGAAATGGCACGTTGACTCCCCTCTTAGTGTCATTTTATCTAATTTAGTGTATCCGTAGCTTTTTTTTGTTTCAATCTGTAGCAATTTATTGAATAAGGCCGGAGAATCACAATTCAGGAACCATGACCTGAGATTACGATTTCATTGCAATTCGATTAATTTCCATATTGATCCACAGCGCTCAACCATCCAACTAATCAATCTTATAGTTACACGGGGGCTTAATTTCACTTGCACTATCTCATCACATGCAAACACATGCAGTTGACAGAACAAGCATTTGAACGAAGAAAAAGAAAAGGAAGCAAGGAAGAAGAGACTAGATCCTGATGACAAGTCAAAGAAGCCTACTAGTCGGCTCACCTTGTCTGGTCATCCATCGGAAAGAAATTCAGAAGAGCCAATGGGACACCTTCTTGGGAATGACACGCTCTTCGATGGTGTTCAGGCTCGGCTTCCACCCCCGGCACGACAGCTCCCGGCTCAAGAACTCCGGCCGGTGCTCCTCGAACCCGTCCGCCGTCGCCGCCGCCTCCTCCCTCCTCTCCATTTCTGCCACAGCCGCCGCCGCCGCCTCGTTCTTTGCCGACCTATCGGCGTCGTCGGCTTCCCGGCTCTTCCTGGACGAGAGCTTCCTCCGCAGCCCGCCCGGCATTGACCTGGAGCGCGCCAGCGACCGCGACGCCGTGAGCACGCGCCGCGCCTCCTTGGCGGACACCTTGCCGCGGGTGGCCGGCAGCAGGACGTAGACGCCGCCCGCGCCCAGCACGTGGTCGGCCGGCAGCGGCGCGACCTTGCTGGCCCCGCCGGCTGCGGCGCCCTTCCGCTGCTGCAGCAGGCGCGCGTCGACGACGAAGTGGCGCGGGTGGTCCATCATGAGCTCCGCCACGGACACGGGCTCGCTGAGCGCCCGCACGCTCCCGTCCGCCATCACCACCTTCCCTCCGCTCGCGCCCGCCGCCGCGCCCGCCGAGATCAGGTTCCCCATGCCGCTCTCGCTATGCACACACGATATCTGCCTGCTCGATCGGCAATGGGTTAAGCTCTGCTAATGGCGCGGTGGGAGGAGGGATGGTTGGGACGGAGGGTGGTATTAAAACGGTGGGGTGGGATGGGAGCGAATGCTTCCTGGTAAACTTTGAGGTCGGTCATAGGTTATAAAAAAGTGTGGAGGGGGTTTAGGTTGGCCGGGCAAGCAGAGAAGAAGAAGCCAAGAAATGGCGGGTTGGGTTTGAAACCGAGCTGCTCCTCTCCCCCGTCCCCGTGAAAGTGAGGTCGTTGGCGCGTTGACTCGTACTTGACGCGCTGCACCGTCACGCCCGCTTCGACTTGTTTTTCTCCGTGCCGTGCGACGTACCGTTCTCTTGTGAACGCACTCAACTTTGGGACAAAATCGTCGCAGGAGTACTACACAACCTAACAATAAATTCTTTGGAACGTTCCTGACGATCATGAAGATTTTGGACAATGATGTAATTCTTTTTGAAGATTCTGGAGAACGGGAATTGGCTGGCTGCAGCGTGTGTACGCGAGGCTTCCAAGCGTAAGTATCAGGGAAAGGGTTTATGGTACTAGGAGAAAAGAGAGGGGGGGAAAACTACAGTAGAAAGAAATAGAGTCGAGAATGGGTGATTTGGTTGGCGACTACCGGTGTGGTGTGTGGTGTGTGGTGATGATCGAGTTGGGTCGGGCTGGATAGATGTATGTATGCGTACTTTTTGTCTCAGCTCCGACCGAAGGCGACGTGCGACCATTTCGCGCTCCGCCCGGCCGGCCGCTGCGTGCTCCTCCATTACTCGTGAGATCGGTAGCTAGCTTGGAACAGAATCCAAGTCTCCGTTATAGCACTACTACTGTTGTTGCACAGCATTAGTTGGCCGGCTAGCTAGTAGCCCTAGAATAATCACAAGCGCGTCTTCCTGCCCGCGTCTGATGAACCGGGGCCTCTCCCCTGCTTGTTGGTTTGGGTTTCGCATTGCATTGTTCATAATGTAAAATAAGGACGAGTAGCAAACTAATACGTGTACGTATATAGCTGTGCTGAGCTTGATGGGCTGTCTCCTGTGCGTATGCGATTTGGTTAAATGCACCTACCAAGTTGACGAGATCATGATCGTCCTGCACGTTGAAGATTTTCAGACCAGAAGCATTGTGTCCGGAGACATGGGTGCTAGCTTAGCTAATTCCATCTCTAGTAGTAGAGTAACATCATGAACGAAGACTGAAGATAAAGAAACGAAGACAGAAAGATGTTGAGGTCAACCAATTAATGCTGGGAAATACTGGACAGGGAGAATATGGACTTCTACGGACAGAGTTTGGCAGAGTGCTGGCCCTACCGTGATGGAGGCCTGGGTACTTAGCATCTAGTAGTGACACTCATAATTGCCATGCTTCTACTTCCAAGCACCATTGCTGCAAAGCACAGTCTATGCCAACCTTGCTTTATGTACAGTGATCCTTACTCTTGACGCTCAAGTTCTAACAATAGTCTTTGAGTAGTACTAGTAGTACTATTAGCAACACCAAGGAAACACATGGAAACGGTGTGCATAGCCCCTGTCTTGTCCACACCGAAGCCACTGGACCGTATGCTTTGCTTGAGAGGAACTTGCTTGTCCATTCCTCAATGATCATGTTGCCTAGCTAGTTATTAATTAATACAACGGTTCGTGTTGGTTATTTTGCTTACTTTTTGTGATGGAGCAGTAATATCAATGGTGTAGTTGCTAGTACTTGCCAGCACGAGTCATAGGTCACAGACAATCTGCGAATCAAACTACGGTTGGATGGTTAGAAAGATAAATGGTATCCCAGTATTAGGGTTCAAATCCTAGACTAATACATGTGTTTGCATTTTTCTGAATTTATTTCAGGCCTTTCGGTGATGTGCGTCCTTATATGAGTAGGGTGTACGTACGTACGTTAATAAAGTGAGTGTATATGTGCATGTATGAACATCTATGTACTGTGTTGAAAAAAAGAAGTCACAACCAATCTACCCGTCACAACAAATGAATAAACTGCATGCATTACTTACGAGGACAGTGCTTAATTATTAGAACAGCCAATCTACTCCTAGGAGATTTTAGCAGAAATACCAGCTAGAGGATTCTTTCTGGGTGCAGAACGGAAAGGGGACACTGTGATAGTAGCACTCTACCCATCGCCATCCCCTGTCCAAGAAGAAAGGTCACATAAAATTAGGCAGCACCATGAGTCAGTTTCTTCCGGAGTCTAGCTGCATGCTCAACAGCTCAAGTGAGGCCAAGGAGCGACAGAATGGCGTGCGACTTGAGCCCGGCCAACTTGCTGCCGTGGCGACGGTGGTCGATAGGAATCCATGGTGGCTTCGGTTTCATCGGAGATGGATGCGCACCAACCAGGTCAGCACGAAGCTTCGATCTGCAGGAGGCAAGCTAATAAATCTAGTCCGTGTAACTTGTCTCCTCCTTGGACCAGCCAGCACCTGTATAATCTAATAATCCAGTTCGACCAACCGGCGTCCGGGTTGGCCCGGAACCCAACTCTCCCCTGTTTGAAAACGACATCTCGCTTCTTGCTCAAGCGATTCTGTTGAAGGGTCATGTACCTATAGTCCTATACTAGATGTACTGTACTATATATGGTTTTGCATACATACGATCAGAAGGGCAAAAAAATCTAAAGAAAGATCTGCTTGCATTAGTTATCTCATCATCATGGTGACACTGGGTTTCCTTAGTTAGTTGTAACCTTGCAACGAAACAGGTGGTTAGCGTTTAGGCCGTGATTGCTTGCTAGTATAATTATTCCGTCTGCAATACATGGCGTGATCCATGTGCCATGGCACTTCTGTTTGATTAAGCATTGTACGTCTCTACTCTACTCTACGTCGGAGTGGGACGTCAGTTTGACCAAACCAACTAAACCTGACAATCCATGCGTTTGCAGAGTTGGAGCATCTCTAACAGACTCCTTAAAAACACGTAAATGTAAAAATCCGGCGACTATACGGATTTGGTCTTTTTTTTGGCCAGACCAGAGCCCGTATAGTCGCCCGGCCCTTAAATGTTTTTACGGTGACCCGCAAACCACCCCCTTCCACGCAGTATATCTATAGGTTTGCGGCTGGAATACGGGTCGAAACCCTATCCGTGCACCGCCGCAATCCCCCCTCTCCCCTCTTCCCTCTCGGTTCCTCATCGTCAGTGACTCGAATCCGCCACCGCAGTCCACCATGTGGCGTGGGATGTGGAGCTCGGGCCACCGCTCCGGCGGTAGCGACGACCCCGAGCGGCAGCGGTGCGTCAAAGCCGACGACACGAGGAAGCGAGCCGCCCGGAAGTACACGAACCGTGGCCTATAGCCGCCGCCGTCGCTCCTCCGCCGCGGGACAGAGGAGTACGACCACAGGCACGCGCGTCTGTCCTCCGGCGCGGGCAGCTCCGTCGGGGGGTCGATGTCGGCGTTCTGGGAACCGAGGTATCCAGACTTGCCTACCTGCGGCCCACGGCATGGCTCCATCAGCGGCCTGATACGACCCACCTTCAGCATCAACAACGCAAGACCCTCGCGACGGGCCAAGCCTCGCGAGGCGGACGACATCAAGACCTCCAGAGGGAGCAGCCTCCCTAGGCTGGCTCCTGAGGGGCGGAGACTTCTGTGCAGGCACCCACCTCGCGAGGTTCGGATGATGCAAGCCATGACGACCAAGGCCAGGCGGGCGCCAGCGGGCGTAGTACATCAGGTTTCCTCTTTGATGCTAAAGAGGCAAGCGCAGGCGCGGAGTCCCGAGGAATCAAGCAAAGGTTTCCATTGTCGTGCTACAAGACCGAGATCGCCAGGACGGCAGGACGGAGGTCATCACCGAGCCCACCACGACGTCACGACCAGAAGCTTTGCAGGCGAAGACCACCTTTCGTTGGGATAAGGTGTACTAGTTGTCTCTCTTCAAACTTGGTCGTTGTGGAATCCCTTTCCGCCTTCATTTTGGGGGAAGAGGACCAAGTGAAGGATATATGCCCTAGAGGCAATAATAAAGATTGTTATTTTATATTTCCTTATATCATGATAAATGTTTATTATTCATGCTAGAATTGTATTAACCGGATACTTGATACATGTGTGGATACATAGACAAAACAAAGTGTCCGTAGTATGCCTCTACTTGACTAGCTCATTAATCAAAGATGGTTAAGTTTCCTGACCATAGACATGTGTTGTCATTTGATGAACGTGATCACATCATTAGAGAATGATGTGATTGACAAGACCCATCCGTTAGCTTAGCATAATGATCGTTCAGTTTTATTGCTATTGCTTTCTTCATGACTTATACATATTCCTCTGACTATGAGATTATGCAACTCCTGAATACTGGAGGAACACTTTGTGTGCTATCAAACGTCACAACATAACTGGGTGATTATAAAGATGCTCTACAGGTGTCTCCAAAGGTGTTTGTTGGGTTGGCATGGATGAAGATTAGGATTTGTCACTCCGAGTATCGGGGAGGTATCTCTGGGCCCTCTCGGTAATGCACATCACTATAAGCCCTGCAAGCACTGTGACTAATGAGTTAGTTACAGGATGATGCATTATGGAACGAGTAAAGAGACTTCCCGGAAATGAGATTGAACTAGGTATGATGATACCGATGACCAAATCTCGGGCAAGTAACATACCGATGACAAAGGGAATAACGTATGTTGTTATTGCGGCTTGACCGATAAGATCTTCGTAGAATATGTAGGAACCAATATGAGCATCTAGGTTCCGCTATTGGTTATTGATCGGAGATGTCTCTCAGTCATTTCTACATAGTTCTCGAACCCGCAGGGTCCGCACACTTAACGTTCGATGACGATTTGTATTATGAGTTATGTGTTTTGGTGACTGAAGTTTTTTCGGAGTCCCAGATGAGATCACGGACAAGACGAGGAGTCTCAAAATGGTCGAGAGGTAAAGATTGATATATTGGAAGATGGTATTCAGACACCGGTATGGTTTTGAGTGGTTCGGGTATTTTTCCGGAGTACCGAGGGGTTACGGGAACCCCCTCGGGGGAAGTATGTTGGGGAACGTAGTAATTTCAAAAAAATTCCTACGCACACGCAAGATCATGGTGATGCATAGCAACGCGAGAGGAGAGTATCATCCACGTACCCTCGTAGACCGTAAGCGGAAGCGTTATGAGAACGCGGTTGATGTAGTCTTACGTCTTCACGATCCGACCGATCCAAGTACCGAATGTACGGCACCTTCGAGTTCAGCACACGTTTAGCTCGATGACGTCCCACGAACTCCGATCTAGCAGAGCTTCACAAGAGAGTTCCGTCAGGACGACGGCGTGATGACGGTGATGATGTTGCTACCGATGCAGGGCTTCGCCTAAGCACCACTATGATATGATCGAGGTGGATTATGGTGGAGGGGGGCACCGCACATGGCTTGGAACAATCAACTTGTGTGTCCTAGGGTGCCCCCTGTCCCCGTATATAAAGCAGTAAGGGGGAGACCGGCCGGCCCTTGCAGGGCGCGCCAGGAGGAGGAGACCTCCTCCTAGTAGGAGTAGGAAAGGGGATTCCTACTCCTACTAGGAGGGGGAAAGGAAGGAGGTGAGGGAGAAGGAAAGGGGGGTGCCGCCTCCCCCCTTCCCTAGTCCAATCCGGACCAGAGGGGGAGGGGGCACATGGCCTGCCCTCTCTCTCTCCACTAAGGCCCATGTGTCCCATTACTTCTCCCGGGGGGGGGGTCCGGTAACCCTCCGGCACTCCGGTTTTCTCCGAAATCACCCGGAACACTTCCGGTATCCAAATATAGTCGTCCAATATATCAATCTTTATGTCTCGACCATTTTAGAGACTCCTCGTCATGTCCGTGATCACATCTAGGACTCCGAACTACCTTCGGTACATCAAATCACATGAACTCATAATACCGATCGTCACCGAACGTTAAGCGTGCGGACCCTACAGGTTCGAGAACTATGTAGACATGACCGAGACACGTCTCCAGTCCATAACCATTAGCGGAACCTGGATGATCATATTGGATCCTACATATTCTACGAAGATCTTTATCGGTCAAACCGCATAACAACATACGTTGTTCCCTTTGTCATCGGTATGTTACTTGCCCGAGGTTCGATCGTCAGTATCTCAATACCTAGCTCAATCTCATTACCGGCAAGTCTCTTTACTCGTTCCGTAATGCATCATCCCGCAACTAACTCATTAGTTGCATTGCTTGAAAGGCTTATAGTGATGTGCATTACCGAGAGGGCCCAGAGATACCTCTCCGACAATCAGAGTGACAAATCCTAATCTCGATCTATTCCAACTCAAAAAGTACCATCGGAGACACCTGTAGAGCACCTTTATAATCACCCAGTTACGTTGTGACATTTGGTAGCACACAAAGTGTTCCTCCTGTAATTGGGAGTTGCATAATCTCATAGTCATAGGAACATGTATAAGTCATGAAGAAAGCAATAGCAGTAAACTAAAACGATCAAGTGCTAAGCTAACGGAATGGGTCAAGTAAATTACATCATTCTCCTAATGATGTGATCCCGTTTATCAAATGACAACTCATGTCTATGGTTAGAAAACATAATCATCTTTGACCAACGAGCTAGTCAAGTAGAGGCATACTAGTGACACTCTGTTTGCCTATGTATTCACACATGTATTATGTTTCCGGTTAATACAATTCTAGCATGAATAACAAACATTTATCATGAAATAAGAAATTCTATATCATTTCCAGTCAACAACATGTCATCCACATATAATATTAGAAATGCTACAGAGCTCCCGCTCACTTTCTTGTAAATACAAGCTTCTCCAGAAGTCTGAATAAAACCATATGCTTTGATCACACTATCAAAATGTTTATTCCAACTCCGAGAGGATTGCACCAGTCCATAAATGGATCGCTGGAGCTTGCACACTTTGTTAGCATCCTTTGGATCGATAAAACCTCCAGGTTGCATCATATACAACTCTTCTTCCAGAAATCCATTCAGGAATGCAGTCTTCACATCCATTTGCCAAATTTCATAATCATAAAATGCGGCAATTGCTAACATGATTCGGACGGACTTAAGCATCGCTACGGGTGAGATGGTCTCATCGTAGTCAACTCCTTGAACTTGTCGAAAACCTTTCGCAACAAGTCAAACTTCATAGACAATAATGTTACCATCAATGTCAGTCTTCTTCTTGAAGATCCATTTATTCTCGATGGCTTGCCGATCATTGGGCAAGTCAACCAAAGTCCACACTTTATTCTCATACATGGATCCCATCTCAAATTTCATGGCCTCAAGCCATTTTTCGAAATTTTGGCTCATCATCACTTCCTCATAGTTAGTAGGTTCGTCATGGTCAAGTAACATGACCTCCATAACAGGATTACCGTACCACTCTGGTGCGGATCTTACTCTAGTTGACCTATGAGGTTCGGTAGTAACTTGATCTGAAGTTTCATGATCATCATCATTGGCTTCCTCACTAATTGGTGTAGGTGTCACAGGAACCGGTTACTGTGATGGACTACTTTCCAATAAGGGAGCAGGTACAGTTACCTCATCAAGTTCTAAATTCCTCCCACTTGCTTCTTTCAAGAGAAACTCCCTCTCTAGAAAGGATCCATTCTTAGCACAAATGTCTTGCCTTCGGATTTGTGATAGAAGGTGTACCCAACAGTCTCCTTTGGGTATCCTATGAAGACACATTTCTCCGATTTAGGTTCGAGCTTATCAGGTTAAAACTTTTTCACATAAGCATCGCAGCTCCAAACTTTAAGAAACGTCAACTTTGGTTTCTTGCCAAACCATAGTTCATAAGGTGTCGTCTCAACAGATTTAGATGGTGCCCTATTTAACGTGAATGCAACTGTCTCTAAAGCATAACCACAAAACGATAGCGGTAAATCAGTAAGGGACATCATAGATCGCACCATATCTAGTAAAGTACGATTACGATGTTTGGACACACCATTATGCTATGGTGTTCCGGGTGGCGTGAGTTGCGAAACTATTCCGCATTGTTTCAAATGAAGACCAAACTCGTAACCCAAATATTCTCCTCCACGATCAGATCGTAGAAACTTTATTTTCTTGTTACGATGATTTTCCACTTCACTCTGAAATTCTTTAAACTTTTCAAATATTTCAGACTTATGTTTCATCAAGTAGATATACCCATATCTGCTCAAATCATCTGTGAAGGTGAGAAAATAACGATACCCGCTGCAAGCCTCAACATTCATCGGACCACATACATCAGTATGTATGATTTCCAACAAATCTGTTTCTCGCTCCATAGTTCCGGAGAACGGCGTTTTAGTCATCTTTCCCATGAGGCATGGTTCGCAAGTACCAAGTGATTCATAATCAAGTGATTCCAAAAGTCCATCAGAATGGAGTTTCTTCATGCGCTTTACACCAATATGACCTAAACGGCAGTGCCACAAATAAGTTGCACTATCATTATCAACTCTGCATCTTTTGGCTTCAACATTATGAATATGTGTATCACTAATATAGAGATTCATTAAAAATAGACCACTCTTCAAGCGTGCATGGCCATAAAAGATATTACTCATATAAATAGAACAACCATTATTCTCTGATTTAAATGAATAATGCTACCTCTTGAGCACCGTGTTGGTTTTCCCTTGAAGTGGAAAGGGTGATGCATCAAAGTAGCGTAAGTATTTCCCTCAGTTTTTGAGAACCAAGGTATCAATCCAATAGGAGGCCACACGCAAGTCCCTCATACCTACATAAACAAATAAGAACCTCGCAACCAACGCGATAAAGGGGTTGTCAATCCCTTCACGGTCACTTACGAGAGTGAGATCTACTAGAGATGATAAGATAATATTTTTGGTATTTTTATGATAAAGATTAAAAGTAAAGATTGCAAAATAAAAGGTAATAGAAATAGCTTGTTGACAGAAGATTAATTTAATGGAGAATAGACCCGGGGGGCATAGGTTTCACTAGTGGCTTCTCTCAAGATGGCATAAGTATTACGGTGGATGAACAAATTACTGTCGAGCAATTGATAGAAAAGCGAATAATTATGAGAATATCTAGGCATGATCATGTATATAGGCATCACGTCCGTGACAAGTAGACCGACTCCTGTCTGCATCTACTACTATTACTCCACACATCGACCGCTATCCAGCATGCATCTAGAGTATTAAGTTCATAAGAACAGAGTAACACATTAGGTAAGATGACATGATGTAGAGGGATAAACTCAAGCAATATGATATAAACCCCATCTTTTTATCCTCGATGGAAACAATGTAATACGTGTCGTTTCCCTTTCTGTTTGTTCCAAAAATCACGTTCCCGAAGGTTTCATTCCGTTTGGACTATGTTTGATATTCCTTTTCTGCGAAACACTGAAATAGGCAAAAAACAACAATTTGCATTGGGCCTTGGGTTAATAGGTTAGTCCCAAAAATTATATAAAAGTGTATAATAAAGCCCATTAAACATCCAAAACAGAATATATAATCGCATGGAACAATAAAAAATGGGACATTTACATCTATGCCCTTAACTCGAACCCACTACTCAGTTTTGCCCCTAATTTTTAGGTATGCTCAGTTTTGCCCCTCCGCCGTTAGTTTCCCTTATAGAAACGACCTTCTGTGTCGTTACCATTCGGTCAAAGGGCTTTGACCATCCTGAAAAAATAGCAAAAAAAATTGAAAAAATCGAAACTTTGTGGGATTGAAGATACTCATGTCTGCAAGGTGTGTAAAAAAATTCATGCCGTTCGGACACCCTAGGAGCTCGTGGCAAAGGAAAACATAAATTTTGTACGTATGTGAACAGTAAATTCAAAAAATAGAGAAAAAATGAAATTTTGTGGGACTGAAGATTCACAGGTGCGCAAGATGTGTGCACATTTTTGTTGTGTTTGGACAACGCAGGAGCTCGTGGACAAAAAACCAAAAATTAGCTCAAAAAACTTTGAAAAAATTCATGATTTTGGTTTTTTTCTCTAGAGCGCCTCGTACGTCATTTGATCGCCAAGACTTGCAAGCACCTTGTGCACTCAAGCCTCTTTGAAGCCAAAAAAATTCAACTTTTTTTGAATTTTGTTGCTATTTTTTTTCGAATTTATTGTTCATAGGCATAAATTATTTTTGTTTTCCTTTGCCACGAGCTCCTGAAGTGTCCAACCAACACAAAAATTTGCACGCGCCTTGCGGACATAACTATCTTAAATCCTACAAAATTTCAGATTTTTTGCTATTTTTTCTGGATGGTCAAAGTCCTTTAATCGGACGGTAACGACGCAGAAGGGCATTTCTATAAGTGACACTAACGGCGGAGGGGCAAAACTGAGCATACCTAAAAATTAGGGGCAAAACTGAGTAGTGGGTTCAAGTTAGGGGCACAACTGGAATTGGCCCATCAAAAATTATAGATACGTTGGAGACGTATCAAACATCTCCGAGCTTAATTCCTGCTCGTCCTCGAGTAGGTAAATGATAAAAACAGAATTTTTGATGTAGAATGCTTTCTAGCATATTCTTCAATGTAATTTTCTCTATTGTGGTATGAATGTTCAGATCCGAAAGATTCAAGGTAAAAGTTTAATGTTGACATAAAAATAATAATACTCCAAGTATGCTAACCAAGCAATTATGTCTTATCAAAATAACATAGCCAAAGAAAGCTTATCCCTACAAAATCATATAGTTTGGCCATGCTTCATTTTCATCACACAAAATGCTCTCATCATGCACAACCCCGATGACAAGCCAAGCAATTGTTTCATACTTAGCCTTTTCAAACTCTTTCAACTGTTACGCAATATATGAGCGCGAGCTATGGACATAGCACTATGGGTGGAATAGAATATACTGATTGAGATTGTGTGACAAGACAAAAAGGGAGAAAGTCTCACATTGACGCGGCTAATCAATGGGCTATGGAGATGCCCACCGATTGATGTCAATGCAAGGAGAAGGGATTGCCATGCAACGGATGCACTAGAGCTATAAATATATGAAAGCTCATCAAAGAAACTAAGTGGGTGTGCATCCAACTTATTTGCTCACAAGACCTAGGGCATTTGAGGAAGCCCATCATTGGAATATACAAGCCAATTTCTATAATGAAAAATTCCCACTAGTATATGAAAGTGACAAAATAAGAGACTCTCTATCATGAAGATCATGGTGCTACTTTGAAGCACAAGTGTGGAAAAAGAATAGTAACATTGTCCCTTCTCTCTTTTTCTCTCATTTTTTTATTTGGGCCTTATTTTCTCTTTTTTTAATGGCCTCTTCTTCTTCTTTTTTACGTCCGGAGTCTCATCCCGACTTGTGGGGGAATCATAGTCTCCATCATCCTTTCCTCACATGGGACAATGCTCTAATGATGATCATCACACTTTTATTTATTTACAATTCAAGAATTACAACTCGATACTTAGAACAAAATATGACTCTATGTGAATGCCTCCGGCGGTGTACCGAGATTGCGATGAATCAAGAGTGACATGTATGAAACATTAAGCATGATGGCTTTGCCACAAATACGATGTCAACTACATGATCATGCAAGGCAATATGACAATGATGATGCGTGTCATAATAAATGGAACGGTGAAAAGTTGCATGGCAATATATCTCGGAATGGCTATGGAAATGTCATAATAGGTAGGTATGGTGGCTGTTTTTAGGAAGATATAAGGAGACTTATGTGTGATAGAGCGTATCATATCACGGGGTTTGGATGCATCAGTGAAGTTTGCACCAACTCTTAAGGTGAGAAAGGGCAATGCACGGTACCGAAGAGGCTAGCAATGATGGAAGGGTGAGAGTTCGTATAATCCATGGACTCAACATTAGTCATAAAGAACTCACATACTTATTGCAAAAATCTACAAGTCATCAAAACCAAGCACTACGCGCATGCTCCTAGGGGGATAGATTGGTAGGAAAAGACCATCGCTCGTCCCCGACCGCCACTCATAAGGAAAGCAATCAAAGAACACCTCATGCTTAAAATTTGTCACACAACGTTTACCATACGTCCATGCTATGAGACTTGCAGACTTCAACAGAAGTATTTCTCAATTTCACAAATACTCAATTAGCACACCTCTAATATTACCACCTTTATATCTCAAAACAACTATCAAGCATCCAACTTCTTTTAGTATTTAAAATTTATAACCAAAGCAAATTACCATGCTGTTCTAAAGGACTCTCAAAATAATATAAGTGAAGCGTGATAAATCAATTATTTCTATAAAATAGAACCACCGCCGTGCTCTAAAAGATATAAGCGAAGCACTAGAGCAAAATTATCTCGTTCAAAAGATACAAGTGAAGCACATAGAGTATTCTAATAAATTCCAATTCATGTGTGTCTCTCCCAAAAGGTGTGTACAACAAGGATGATTGTGGTAAACTAAAAAGCAAAGACTCAAATCATACAAGATGCTCCAATCAAACACATATCATGTGGTGAATAAAAATATAGCTCCAAGTAAAGTTACCGATGGACGAAGACGCGAGAGGGGATGCCTTCCGGGGCATCCCTAAGCTTAGGATTTTGGTTGTCCTTGGATTTTAACTTGGGGTGCCTTGGGCATCCCCAAGCTTAGGCTCTTGCCTCTCCTTGTTCCATAATCCATCAAATCTTTACCCAAAACTTGAAAACTTCACAACACAAAACTTAAAAGAAATTTCGTGAGCTCCGTTAGTAAAAGAAAATAAACCACCACTTCAAGGTAGTGTAATGAACTCATTCTTTATTTATATTGGTGTTAAACCTACTGCATTCCAACTTTTCTATGGTTCATAAACTCCATTACTAACCATATATTCATCAAAATAAGCAAACAACACACACAAAACAGAATCTATCAAAAACAGAACAGTCTGTAGTAATCTGTAGGTTTCGAATACTTATGGAACACCAAAAATTCTAAAATAAATTGCTGGACGTGAGGAATTTATCTATTAATCATCTACAAAAAGAATTCACTAAATAGAACTCTCCAGTAAAAATGGGCAGCAAATCTCGTGAGCGCTAAAATTTCTGTTTTTTTACAGCAAGATCGCAAAGACTTTCCCCAAGTCTTCCCAAAGGTTCTACTTGGCACAAACACTAATTAAAAGAATAAAACCACATATAAACAGAGGCTAGATGAATTATTTATTACTAAACAGAATAAAAAAGTAAGAAACAAAAATAAAATTGGGTTGCCTCCCAACAAGCGCTATCGTTTAACGCCCCTAGCTAGGCATAAAAGCAAGGGTAGATCTAGGTATTATCATCTTTGGTATGCAATCCATTAGTGGCTCTCATAATAGATTTATAAGGTAATTTAATTTTCTTTCTAGGAAAGTGTTCCATGCCCTTACTTAACGGAAATTGGAATATGATATTCCCTTCTTTCATATCAATAATTGCACCAATCGTTCTAAGGAAAGGCCTACCAAGAATAATCGAACATGTAGGATTGCAATCTATATCAAGAATAATGAAATCTAGAGGCACATAATTCCTATTTTCAACAATAATAACATCATTAATTCTTCCCATAGGTTTCTTAATGGTGGAATCCGCAAGATACAAGTTTAAAGAACAATCATCAAATTCACGGAAACCTAGCAAATCACACAAAGTTTTAGGAATCGTGGAAACACTAGCACCCAAATCACATAAAGCATAGCATTCATGATCTTTAATCTTAATTTTAATAGTAGGTTCCCACTCATCATGAAGTTTTCCAGGGATAGAAACTTCCAATTCAAGCTTTTCTTCATAAGATTGCATTAAAGCATCAACGATATGTTTAGTAAAAGCTTTGTTTTGACTATAAGCATGCGGAGAATTTAGCATGGATTGCAACAAGGAAATGAAATCTATTAAAGAACAATTATCATAATTAAATTCCTTGAAATCCAAGATAGTGGGTTCATTGCTATTTAAAGTTTTGACCTCTCATATCCCACTTTTATCAATTTTTGCATCAAGATCTAAAAACTTCGAATCATTAGGACGCCTTCTAACTAAAGTTGACTCATCTCCAGTCCCATAATTATCAAGATTCATATTGCAAAATAAAGATTTAATAGGGGACACATCAATAACTTTTAGATCTTCATCATTATTATCATGGAAACTAGAAGAACACGCTTTCACAAAGCAATCTTTTTTAGCACGCATCCTAGTGGTTCTTTCTTTGCACTCATCAATGGAAATTCTCATAGCTTTGAGAGACTCATTGATATCATGCTTAGGTGGAATAGATCTAAGTTTCAAAGAATCAATCAAGAGAAATTATATCCACGTTCCTAGCCAACTCATCAATCTTAGACAATTTTTCTTCAATCAAAGCATCGAAACTCTTTTGCAAACTAATAAATTCTTTAATATTAGATTAAAAATCAGAGGGTGTCTTATTATAATTTCCATAAGAATTGTTGTAGGAATTACCATAATTATTAGAGGAATTACTAGGAAACGGCCTATGATTAAAATTACCTCTATACGCGTTATTACCAAAATTGTTCCTACCAACAAAATTCACATCCATAGATTCATTATTATTCTCAATCAAAGTAGACAAAGGCATATCATTAGGATCAGAAGGAACACTCTTATTAGCAAAGAATTTCATAAGCTCATCCATCTTTCCACTCAAAACATTGATTTCTTCTATAGCATGCACCTTTTTATTAGATCTTTCAGTATGCCATTGCGAATAATTAACCATAATATTATCTAGGAGTTTAGTAGCTTCTCCTAAAGTTATTTCCATAAAAGTGCCTCCCGCGGCCGAATCTAAAAGATTTCTAGAAGCTTCAATCCGGCATAAATTTTTTGTATAATCATCCAAAGATTCAAACCATGTGTAGGGAAATTACGTATCATTAATTTCATCCTCTCCCAAGCTTGTTCAACATGTTCATGATCAAGTTGCTTAAAATTCATAATATCGTTTCTAAGAGTGATGATCTTAGCGGGAGGAAAATACTTAGAGATAAAAGCATCTTTGCACTTATTCCATGAATCGATACTATTTTTAGGCAAAGACGAAAACTAAGTTTTAGCATGATCTCTAACAGAAAACGGGAATAGCTTCAGTTTAACAATATCATTATCCACATCTTTCTTCTTTTGCATATCACACAAATCAACAAAGTTGTTTATATGAGTAGCGGCATCTTCACTAGGAAGGTCAGATAACGGATCTTTCATGACAAGATTCAACAAAGCGGCATTAATTTCACAAGATTCAGCATCGGTAAGAGGAGCAATCGGAGTGCTAATAAAATCATTATTGTTGGTATTGGAAAAATCACACAATTTAGTATTGTCTTGAGCTATCGTGACAAGCAAGCAATCCAACACACAAGCAAACAAGAAACAAGCAAAAAGAGACGAACTAGAAAAGAGAAGGGGAACGGAAAAAGAGGGCGAATAAAACGGCAAGGGTGAAGTGGGGAAGAGAAAAACTAGAGGCAAATGGCAAATAATGTAATGCGAGGGAAAAGAGTTTGTGAAGAAATCCTTCTTGCTACCTCTTGAGCACTGCGTTGGTTTTCCCTTGAAGAGGAAAGGGTGATGCAGCAAAGTAGCATAAGTATTTCCCTCAGTTTTTGAGAACCAAGGTATCAATCCAGTAGGAGGCCACACGCAAGTCCCTCATACCTACACAAACAAATAAGAACCTCGCAACCAACGCGATAAAGGGGTTGTCAATCCCTTCATGGTCACTTATGAGAGTGAGATCTGATAGAGATGATAAGATAATATTTTTGGTATTTTATGATAAAGATTAAAATCAAAGATTGCAAAATAAAAGGTAATAGAAATAGCTTGTTGACGGAAGATTAATTTAATGGAGAATAGACACGGGGGGCATAGGTTTCACTAGTGGCTTCTCTCAAGATAGCATAAGTATTACGGTGGGTGAACAAATTACTATCGAGCAATTGATAGAAGAGCGAATAATTATGAGAATATCTAGGCATGATCATGTATATAGGCATCACGTCCGTGACAAGTAGACCGACTCCTGCCTGCATCTACTACTATTACTCCACACATCGACTGCTACCCAGCATGCATCTAGAGTATTAAGTTCATAAGAACAAAGTAACACATTAGGTAAGATGACATGATGTAGAGGGATAAACTCAAGCAATATGATATAAACCCCATCTTTTTATCCTCGATGGCAACAATACAATACGTGTCGTTTCCCTTTCTGTCATCGGGATCAAGCACCGCAAGATTGAACCCAAAGCTAAGCACTTCTCCCATTGTAAGAAAGATCAATCTAGTAGGCCAAACCAAACTGATAATTCAAAGAGACTTGCAAAGGTAACTAATCATACATAAAAGATTTCAGAGAAGAATCAAATATTGTTCATAGATAGACTTGATCATAAACCCATAATTCATCGGATCTCGACAAACACACCGCAAAAAGAGTTACATTGAATAGATCTCCAAGAAGATCGAGGGGAACTTTGTATTGATATCCAAAGAGAGAGAAGAAGCCATCTAGCTAATAACTATGGACTTGAAGGTCTGAAGTAAACTACTCACACATCATCGGAGAGGCCATGGAGTTGATGTAGAGGCCCTCCGTGATCGATGCCCCCTCCGGTGGAGCTCCGGAAAAGGCCCCAAGATGGGATCTCTTGGGTACAGAAGGTTGTGGCGGTGAAATTAGGGTTTCGTGGTGCTCCTGGATGTTTTCAGGGTATATGAGTATATATAGGAGGAAGAAGTAGGTCAGTTGAGCCATGAGGGGCCCACGAGGGGGAGGGCGCGCCCAGGGGGTAGGCGCGCCCCCTACCTCGTGGCCTCCTCGGTTGTTTCTTGACGTCCACTCCAAGTCCTCTGGATCACGTTTGTTCCAAAAATCACGTTCCCGAAGGTTTCATTCCGTTTGGACTCCATTTGATATTCCTTTTCTACAAAACACTGAAATAGGCAAAAAAACAGCAATTTGCACTGGGCCTTGGGTTAATAGGTTAGTCCCAAAAATAATATAAAAGTGTATAATAAAGCCCATTAAACATCCAAAACAGAATATATAATAGCATGGAACAATCAAAAATTATAGATACGTTCGAGACGTATCAAATAACCGTCTCGCATCAAACAAGATCCAGATATAATGTTCATGCTCAACGCTGGCACCAAATAACAATTATTCAGGTCTAAAACTAATCCCGAAGGTAGATGTAGAGGCAGCATGCCGACGGCGATCACATCGACTTTGGAACCATTTCCCACGCGCATCGTCACCTCGTCCTTAGCCAATCTTCGCTTAATCTGTAGTCCCTGTTTCGAGTTGCAAATATTAGCAATAGAACTAGTATCAAATACCCAGGTGCTACTGCGAGCTTTAGTAAGGTACACATCAATAACATGTATATCACATATACCTTTGTTCACCTTTACATCCTTCTTATCCGCCAAATACTTGGGGCAGTTTCGCTTCCAGTGACCAGTCCCTTTGCAGTAGAAGCACTCAGTCTTAGGCTCAGATCCTGACTTGGGTTTCTTCTCTTGAGCAGCAACTTGTTTACCGTTCTTCTTGAAGTTCCCTTTCTTCTTCCCTTTACCCTTTTTCTTGAAACTGGTGGTCTTGTTGACCATCAACACTTGATGTTCCTTTTTGATTTCTACCTCCGCAGCCTTTAGCATTGCGAAGAGCTCGGGAATTGTCTTATCCATCCCTTGCATGTTATAGTTCATCACGAAGCTCTTGTAGCTTGGTGGCAGTGATTGAAGAATTCTGTCAATGACACTATCATCCGGAAGATTAACTCCCAGTTGAATCAAGTGATTGTTATACCCAGAGTATATGTTCACTCACAGAACTATTCTCCTCCATCTTGCAGCTGTAGAACTTATTGGAGACCTCGTATCTCTCAATCCGGGCATTTGCTTGAAATAATAACTTCAACTCCTGGAACATCTTATATGCTCCATGACGTTCAAAGCGTTGTTGAAGTCCCTGTTCTAAGCTGTAAAGCATGGCACACTGAACTATCGAGTAGTCATCGGCTTTGCTTTGCGAGACATTCATAACATCTGGTTCAGCTCCTGCAACAGGTTTGGCACCTAGCAGTGCTTCCAGGACGTAATTCTTCTGTGCAGCAATGAGGATAATCCTCAAGTTATGGACCCAGTCCGTGTAATTGCTACCATCATCTTTCAACTTTGCTTTCTCAAGGAACGCATTAAAATTCAACGGAACAACAACACGGGCCATTTATCTACAACAACATAGATAAGGAAAATACTATCAGGTACTAAGTTCATGATAAATTAAAGTTCAATTAATCATATTTAAGAACTCCCACTTAGATAGACATCCCTCTAATCATCTAAGTGATCACGTGATCCAAATCAACTAAACCATGACCGATCATCACATGAAATGGAGTAGTTTTCAATGGTGAACATCACTATGTTGATCATATCTACTATATGATTCACGCTCGACCTTTCGGTCTCAGTGTTCTGAGGCCATATCTGCATATGCTAGGCTCGTCAAGTTTAACCTGAGTATTTCTGCGTGTGCAAAACTAGTTTGCACCTATTGTATGTGAACGTAGAGCTAATCACACCCGATCATCACGTGGTGTCTCGGCACGACGAACTTTGGCAACGGTGCATACTCAGGGAGAACACTTGTACCTTGAAATTTAGTGAGAGATCATCTTATAATGCTACCGTCAATCAAGCAGAATAAGATGCAAAAAGGATAAATATCACATGCAATCAATATAAGTGATATGATATGGCCATCATCATCTTGTGCCTTTGATCTCCTTCTCCAAAGCACCGTCATGATCACCATCGTCAACGGGGCGACACCTTGATCTCCATCGTAGCATCATTGTCATCTCGCCAAATATTGCTTCTACGACTATCGCTACCGTTTATTGATAAAGTAAAGCAATTACAGGCGATTGCATTGCATACAATAAAGCGACAACCATATGGCTCCTGCCAGCTGCCGATAACTCGGTTACAAAGCATGATCATCTCATATAATAAAATATATCATCATGCCTTGACCATATCACATCACAACATGCCCTGCAAAAACAACTTAGACGTCCTCTACTTTGTTGTTGCAAGTTTTACGTGGCTGTTATGGGCTGAGCAAGAACCGTTCTTACCTACGCATCAAAACCACAACGATATTTCATCAAGTTAGTGTTGTTTTAACCTTCAACAAGGACCGGGCGTAGTCATACTCGGTTCAACTAAAGTTGGAGAAACTGACACCCGCCAGCCACCTGTGTGCAAAGCACGTCGGTAGAACCAGTCTCGCGTAAGCGTACACGTAATGTCGGTTCGGGCCGCTTCATCCAACAATACCGCCGAACCAAAGTATGACATGCTGGTAAGCAGTATGACTTGTATCGCCCACAACTCACTTGTGTTCTACTTGTGCATATAACATCTACACATAAACCTGGCTCGGATGCCACTGTTGGGGAACGTAGTAATTTCAAAAAAAATCCTATGGACACGCAAGATCATGGGGATGCATAGCAATGAGAGAGGAGAGTATCGTCCATGTACCCTCGTAGACCGTAAGCAGAAGCGTTATGAGAACGCAGTTGATGTAGTCTTATGTCTTCATGATCCGGCTGATCCAAGTACCGAACGTACGGCACCTCCGAGTTCAGCACATGTTCAGCTCGATGACGTCCCACGAACTCCGATCCAGCAGAGCTTCACAGGAGAGTTCCGTCAGCACGATGGCATGATGACGGTGATGATGTTGCTACCGACGGAGGGCTTTGCCTAAGCACCGCTACGATATGATCGAGGTGGATTATGGTGGAGGAGGCACCGCACACGGCTTGGAACAATCAACTTGTGTGTCCTAGGGTGCCCCCTGCCCCCATATATAAAGGAGCAAGGGGGTAGGCCAGCCGGCCCTTGCAGGATGCGCCAGGAGGAGGAGTCCTCCTCCTAGTAGGAGTAGGACTCCCCTTTCCTACTCCTACTAGGAGGGGGAAAGGAAGGAGGTGAGGGAGAAGGAAAGGGGGGCGCCACCCCCCTTCCCTAGTCCAATTCGGACCAGAGGGGGAGGGGGCACGCGGCCTGCCCTGGCCGGCCCTCTCTCTCTCCACTAAGGCCCATGTGGCCCATTACTTCTCCTGGGGGAGGGTTCCGGTAACCCTCCGGCACTCCGGTTTTCTCTGAAATCACCCGGAACACTTCCGATATCCGAATATAGTCATCTAATATATCAATATTTATGTCTCGACCATTTTGAGACTCCTCGTCATGTCCGTGATCACATCTGGGACTCTGAACTACCTTCGGTACATCAAATCACATAAACTCATAATACCGATCATCACCAAATGTTAAGCGTGCGGACCCTACGGGTTCGAGAACTATGTAGACATGACCGAGACACGTCTCTGGTAAATAACCAATAGAGGAACATGGATTCTCATATTGCTTCCTACATATTCTACGAAGATCTTTCTCGGTCAAATCGCATAACAACATACGTTGTTCCCTTTGTCATCGGTATGTTACTTGCCCGAGATTCGGTCGTCGGTATCTCAATACCTAGCTCAATCTCGTTACCGGCAAGTCTCTTTACTCGTTCTGTAATGCATCATCCCACAACTAACTCATTAGTTGCATTGCTTGCAAGGCTTATAGTGATGTGCATTACCGAGAGGGCCCAGAGATACCTCTCCGATAATTGGAGTGACAAATCCTAATCTTGATCTATGCCAACTCAGCAAGTACCATCGGAGACACCTGTAGAGCACCTTTATAGTCATCCAGTTACGTTGTGACGTTTGGTAGCACACAAAGTGTTCCTCCGGCAATCGGGAGTTGCATAATCTCATAGTCATAGGAACATTTGTAAGTCATGAAGAAAGCAATAGTAGTAAACTAAAACTATCAAGTGCTAAGCTAACGGAATGGGTCAAGTCAATCACATCATTCTCCTAATGATGTGATCCCATTTATCAAATGACAACTCATGTCTATGGTTAGGAAACATAATCAT
This sequence comes from Triticum dicoccoides, assembly GCF_002162155.2. Taxonomy (NCBI): domain Eukaryota; kingdom Viridiplantae; phylum Streptophyta; class Magnoliopsida; order Poales; family Poaceae; genus Triticum; species Triticum dicoccoides. The sequence continues at coordinate 147,867,454 of NC_041386.1, forward strand.
CTTTGACCAACGAGCTAGTCAAGTAGAGGCATACTAGTGACACTCTATTTGTCTATGTATTCACACATGTATTATGTTTCCGGTTAATAAAATTCTAGCATGAACAATAAACATTTATCATGAAATAAGGAAATAAATAATAACTTTATTATTGCCTCTAGGGCATATTTCCTTCAAAGTCATGGGCCTCATGGGCCACGGGAGAGAGAGGGGACAACCCACAAGGGGTGGCCGCCCCCCCCCCATGGTAGTCCGAATTGGACTAGGGGAGGGGGCGGGGCCCCCCGTTCCCTTTCCTACTCCCTCTCCCTTTCCCCCTTTCCCACTCCGGAATAGGAGAGGGGAATCCTACTAGGACTGGGAGTCCTAGTAGGACTCCCCCATGGCGCGCCCCTCTAGGCCAGCCGCCTCCTCCCCTCCTCCTTTATATACGAGGGCAGGGGCACCCCAAGGCACATCAGTTATTCTCTTAGTCGTGTGCGGTGCCCCCTCCATAGTTTACTCCTCTGGTCATAACGTCATAGTGCTAAGGCGAAGCCCTGCGTGGATCACATCACCATCACCGTTACCACGATGTTGTGCTTACGAAACTCTCCCTCGACCCTCTTCTGGATCAAGAGTTCGGGGGACGTCATTGAGTTGAACGTTTGTTGGATCGTGAATACGTTCGATTACATCAACCGCGTTAACCTAACGCTTCCGCTTTCGGTCTACGAGGGTACGTGGACACACTCTCCCCCTCTCATTGCTATGCATGTCCTAGTCAGATCTTGCGTGATCATAGGATTTTTTTTAAAATTGCATGCTACATTCCCCAATAGTGGCATCCGAGCCAGGTCTATGCGTAGATGATTTGCACTAGTAGAACACAAAGAGTTGTGGGCGATAATAGTCATATTGCTTACCACCAACGTCTTATTTTCATTCGGCGGTATTGTTGGATGAAGTGGTCCGGACCAACCTTACATGACCACGTTCATGAGACCGGTTCCACCGACAGACATGCAACTTGTTTTGCAGAAAGGTGGCTGGCGGGTGTCTGTTTCTCCAACTTTAGTTGAATCGAATTTGACTATGGCCGGTCCTTGTTGAAGGTTAAAACATCACACTTGACGAAAAATCATTGTGGTTTTGATGCGTACGTAAGAACGGTTCTTGCTAGAAGCCCGTTGCAGCCACGTAAAACTTGCAACAACAAAGTAGAGGACGTCTAACTTGTTTTTGCAGGGCATGTTGTGATGTGATATGGTCAAGAAATGATGTGATATAAGTTATTGTATGAGATGATCATGTTTTGTAAAAGTTATCGGCAACTGGCAGGAGCCTTATGGTTGTCGCTTTATTATATGAAATGCAATCGCCATGTATTTGCTTTACTTTATCACAATGCGGTAGCGATAGTTGTAGAAACAATAGTTGGCGAGATGACAACAAAGCTACGATGGAGATCAAGCTGTCAAGCCGATGACGATGGAGATCATGACGGTGCTTTGGAGATGGATATCTAAGGCACAAGATGATAATGGCCATATCATGTCACATATTTTGATTGCATGTGATGTTTATCTTTTATACATCTTATTTTGATAAGTACGGCGGTAGCATTAGAAGATGATCCCTCACTAAAATTTCAAGGTATAAGTGTTCTCCCTGAGTATGCACTGTTGCGACAGTTCGTCGTGCTGAGACACCACATGATGATCGGGTGTGATAAGCTCTACGTTCACATAGAACGGGTGCAAGAGAGTTTTGCACGTGCGGAATACTCGGGTTAAACTTGACGAGCCTAGCATGCACAGACATGGCCTCGGAACACTAGAGACCAAAAGGTTGAATGTGAATCATATAGTAGATATGATCAACATAGAGATGTTCACCATTGAAGACTACTCCATCTCACGTGATGATCGGACATGGTTTAGTTGATTTGGATCACGTAATCATTTAGATGACTCGAGGGATGTCTATCTAAGTGGGAGTTCTTAAGTAATATGATTAATTGAACTTAATTTTTTATGAACTTAGTCCTGATAGTATTTGCATATCTATGTTGTAGATCAATAGCTCGCATATAGCTCCCCTGTTTTATTTTTGATATGTTCCTAGAGAAAACTAAGTTGAAAGATGATAGTAGCAATGATGCGGACTAGGTCCGTGATTTGAGGATTATCCTCATTGTTGCACAGAAGAATTATGTCCTTGATACACTGCTAGGTGACATACCTGTTGTAGGAGCTGATGCGGACGTTATGAAAATTTGACAAGCTCGGTATGATGACTACTTGATAGTTTAATGCGCCATACATTACGGCTTAGAACTGGGACTTCAAAAACGTTTTGAACGCCGCGGAGCATATGAGATGTTCCAAGAGTTGAAATTGGTATTTCACACTCATGCCCGTGTTAAGAGGTATGAGACCTCTAACAAGTACTTTTCCTACAAGATGGAGGAGAATAGCTCAGCTAGTGAGCATGTGCTCAGAATGTCTAAGTACTACAATCACTTGAATCAAGTGGGAGTTAATCTTCCAGATAAGATAGTGATTGACAGAGTTCTCTAGTCACTATCACTAAGTTACTAGAACTTCGTGATGAACTATAATATGCAAGGGATAATGGAAACGATTCCCAAGCTCTTTGCAATGCTGAAATCGACAAAGGGAGAAATCAAGAAAAAGCATCAAGTGTTGAGGGTTGACAAGACCACTAGTTTCAAGTAAAAGGGCAAGGGAAAGAAAGGGAACTTCAAGAAGAATGGCAAGCAAGTTGCCACTCCCGTGAAGAAGCCCAAAGCTAGACCTAAGTATGAAACTGAGTGCTTCTAGTGCAAATACTTGGCGGACAATAAGGATGGCAAAGTGAACAAAAGTATATTTGATATACATGTTATTGATGTGTACTTTACTAGTGTTCATAGTAACCCCAGGGTATTTGATACTGGTTTAGTTGCTAAGACTAGTAACTGAAAACAGGAGTTGCAAACTGAACAGGGACTAGTTAAGGGCAAGGTGACGATGTGTGTTGGAAATGATTCCAAGGTTGATAATGAAGGAAATATGCCCTAGAGGCAATAATAAAGTTGTTATTTATATTTCCTTATATCATGATAAATGTTTATTATTCATGCTAGAATTGTATTAACCGGAAACTTAGTACATGTGTGAATACATAGACAAACTAAGTGTCACTAGTATGCCTCTACTTGACTAGCTCGTTGAATCAAAGATGGTTAAGTTTCCTAGCCATAGACATGAGTTGTCATTTGATTAACGGGATCACATCATTAGAGAATGATGTGATTGACTTGACCCATCCCGTTATCTTAGCATGATGATCGTTTAGTTTGTTGCTACTGCTTTCTTCATGACTTATACATGTTCCTCTGACCATGAGATTATGCAACTCCCAAATACAGGAGGAACACTTTGTGTGCTACCAAACATCACAACATAACTGGGTGATTATAAAGGTTCTCTACAGGTGTCTCCGATGGTGTTTGTTGAGTTGGCATAGATCAAGATTAGGATTTGTCACTCTGATTGTCGGAGAGGTATCTCTTGGCCCTCCCGTTAATGCACATCACTATAATCCTTGCAAGCAATGTGACTAATGAGTTAGTTGCAGGATGATGCATTACGGAACGAGTAAAGAGACTTGCCGGTAACGAGATTGAACTAGGTATTGAGATACCGATGATCGAATCTCGGGCAAGTAACATACCGATGACAAAGGGAACAACGTATGTTGTTATGCGGTTTGACCGATAAAGATCTTCATAGAATATGTGGGAGCCAATATGAGCATCCAAGTTCCGCTATTTTCACTCTCATGAAGAAAGGGAACTTCAAGAAGAATGGCAAGCAAGTTTCCACTCCCATGAAGAAGCCCAAAGCTAGACCCAAGCCTAAGACTGAGTGCTTCTAATGCAAAGGAAATGGTCACTAGAAGTGGAACTGCCCTAGATACTTGGCGGATAAGAAGGATGGCATAGTGAACAAAGGTATATTGGATATACATGTTATTGATGTGTACTTTACTAGTGTTTATAGCAACCCCTCGGTATTTAATACTAGTTCAGTTGCTAAGAGTAGTAACTCAAAACGGGAGTTGCAAAATAAACAGAGACTAGTTAAGGGTGAGGTGATGATGTGTGTTGCAAGTGATTCCAAGATTGATAAGATCACCATCGCACACTCCCTTTACCTTCGGGATTAGTGTTGAACCTAAAATAAATGTTATTTGCGTTGAGCATAATATGATTGGATCATGTTTATAGTGTAGCGACCAGACCTCAAACGGTCCAATCTCTGTGCTCTGGTGTCATCCCTGGATCAGTAATGCTGACACCACACAGTACTTGAAGGATTTATAACAGAGTAGCAATCACACACTTATTACATTGAGTGTCTCAAAAGAGAACTATTACAATAAATATGGCTTAAGGCCATCTAATAACGATAACATCGGAAGGCTTGGAAGATAAGTGAGTCCATCAACTCCAACGGCATCACTGAGTATAGAACCACGACCTAAAAGCACCTTACCCGTCGTCTGAAAAGTCCGCAACATGAACGTTGCAGCCCGAAACGGGTCAGCACATGGAATATGCTGGCAAGGTAACACATAGAGAATAATGGAAGAATAAACCTATACTACATGCATATTTGGCTGGTGGAAAGCTCTATGGTTACAGTTTTGCGTAAAGCCAATTTTTCCCTACTGCAAAGGAATAAATTTTATTTAACTATCATGGTGGTTGTTAAACATTGAGAGTGTAGACACCCTCTCAATCCCAATTAAGCATCATCATTAAACAAACCCAACAAATTAATTAGAGTAACATGATGAGATTCACATGATAATCCAAGTACTAGATACTCAAGATGTCCATAACCGGGGACACGGCTAACCATGATTAGTTTATACACTCTACAGAGGTTTGTGCACTTTTCCCCACAAGACTCGATCTCCTCCGTTGGGATTCTCGCACTACATGGTGTTTGAGAAACGGATGACCGAGACATAGTCTTTCAGAAGCGCTAACACCTTACGATCGGGTAGACCGTTACACCTACTTTCCCCTACATCTGCTAGTCTACCACTGTAAGAGTTCGCACAACTTAGTCAACTATGCTAGAGCCCATATTAGCTTATGGCTGCACACGGAATTTTATAGTATGAATAATCTCATGATCCCTTTGAGCCTGGGTGGCGGTCCAAAAGAAAACAGGCAATTGCTGGAATACCCAGGTGCCTCAATCCACCCAGATGTGTGTTTAAGTTTCCACCTTAGATAAACCATTAATTTAACAAACTCACATCTATCACATATTTCACTCACCCAATCCACGTCTACTAGCATAGCATGGCATAAGAAAACGCAGAAGTAACTCCCAAAGGTTTGATAATAAAACAGGTAATAGGTACTACCTCAACTACTTCCCAAACCCACAATTTAATTAGATCCTAATCATGCAATGTGTGAGGATTGATCTAATGCAATAAAAACTGGGTAGTAGGAGGTATGATCAAAGTGTTACTTGCCTTGCTGATGATCCGCAAAACCTAGCGATTCGAAGTAGCAAGCGGCGCACTCCGGGTACTCTATCGCAAACAAACAAGCATACAATAAGTACTCAATTAATGCACAGGTAAAACTCAAATAAAAGATCTAACCAGAAAGTTCAACTTAAGAACTCCGGTTGGCAAAAAGAACCAAATTGAACGAAGCAACGAAAGACAAACGGCAAAAGAAACAAGCTTTGTTTACTATTCTGGATCTAGGTCAAATTTTATAGAGGCAAAAACTTGTTTGAGTTGGTTAAACGGAAAGAGGGTTTCGAGACGAAACTCCAGGCGCTTGAATCGCCTAATTCTGATAAACGAGCGAAAAGTTATACTAGAACGAAAATTGGATCACGAATCGCAATCAAAAAAATCGCGGATTTAATCCGAAAAAAAGAAAAACGACGAACAGATTAACGAATGAACGTTCGTTATCTGGATCTAAACGATGAATGCGTTCGTTAAAACGAACGAACGAGCGAACGCTCGCTAAATAAACAAAACCGAAAAAAAACCGATATATCAAAAAAACGAATCTAAAAAACCAAAAATAACCAAAGGAAAAACCGAACAGTTTTTCTAAAAAAACGGCGGCGGCGGTCAACCTCGTCGGCGGCGAACTCCGGCGGCTGGCGGCGGCTTAGGGTTTGGGGCGGCGGGGCGCGGCTTTGGGCTGGCTCGGCCCGGGGTCGCGCTATATAAAGCCTCCGCCCGGAGGAGTCCGGGCCGGATACGGCCCGTAGGTCGGTTCGTGCGTTTTTTTAAATAATTACGCTCAGAAAAAAACAAAAGGAATACTAAATGGACTCCAAAAATCCAGAAATAAATTTTCCCCGGCTTCTAAAATCAAGCCGCACAGGATGAACATTTATTTGGGGCCTAAATGCAATTTTGAAAAACGCGCATTTTTCCTAAATTCAAATAAAATAGTAAATAAAACCAAAATAAAATCTTATTTGATTTTATTATTAAATCCTCAATATTTATTTATTTTGGGAAAGTCATTTTATTCCCTCTCTCATATTTTGATAATAGAAATAATTGAAGATAAAATAAATAAAATCAAATGATCCTATTTTCAAAATTTGAGAAAGCTCAAATATGAAAATAACGAAATCCCCAACTCTCTCCGAGGGTCCTTGAGTTGCGTAGAATTTCTAGGATCAACCAAAATGCAATAAAATATGATATGCAAGGATGATCTAGTGTATAACATTCCAAATTGGAAATTTGGGATGTTACATATAGCAATGCGGTTATTCATTTAAGTCAAAGAATAATTGTTATTCTGTTTACGTGAATAAAACCTTCTATGGTCATACACCCAAGGTGAATGGTTTATTGAATCTTGATCGTAGTGATACACATATTCATAATATTGAAGTCAAAAGATGCAAAGTTAATAATGATAGTGCAACTTATTTGTGGCACTGCCGTTTAGGTCATATTGGTGTAAAGCGCATGAAGAAAATCCATGTTGATGGGCTTTTGGAATCACTTGATTATGAATCAGTTGATGTTTGCAAACCATGCCTCATCGACAAGATGACTAAGACTCCGTTCTCCGGAACAATGGAGCAAGGAACAGACTTGTTGGAAATAATACATACTGATGTATGCCGTCCGATGAGTGTTGTGGCTCGTGGAGGGTATCATTATTTTCTGACCTTCACAGATGATTTGAGCAGATATGGGTATATCTACTTGATGAAACATAAGTCTGAAACACTTGAAAAGTTCAAAGAATTTTAGAGTGAAGTGGAAAATCATCATAACAAGAAAATAAAGTTTCTACGATCTGATCGGGGAGGAGGATATTTGAGTTACGAGTTTGGTCTTCATTTGAAACAACGCGGAATAGTTTCGCAGCTCACGCCACCCCGGAACACCACAGCGTAATGGTGTGTCTGAACGTCATAACCATACTTTATTGGATATAGTGCAATCTATGATGTCTCTTACTGATATACCACTACCATTTTTGGGGTTATGCATTAGAGACAACTACATTCACATTAAATAGGGCACCATCTAAATCCGTTGAGATGACACCGTATGAACTATGGTTCGGTAAGAAACCAAAGCTGTCATTTCTTAAAGTTTGGGGTTGCGATGCTTATGTGAAAAAAAATCAGACTGATAAGCTTGAGCCCAAATCGGAGAAGTGCGTCTTCATAGGATACCCAAAAAAATGCTGGGTACACCTTCTATCACAGATCTGAAGGCAAGGTCTTTGTTGCTAAGAATGGATCCTTTCTAGAGAAGGAGTTTCTCTCGAAAGAAGTGAGTGGGAGCATTTAGCTAGGGTAGCTCGGTGTAGAGTATTGTAGACATAGAATATTTGCAAAATACATGCGGCTCTGAATGTGGCAGACCCGTTGACTAAACTTCTCTCACAAGCAAAACATGATCACACCTTAGTACTCATTGAGTGTTAATCACATAGCGATGTGAACTGGATTACTAACTCTAGTATACGCTTTGAGTATTGGTGACTTGGCGATGTGAACTATGGGTGTTAATCACATGGTGATGTGAACTATTGGTGTTAAATCACAAGGCGATGTGAACTAGATTATTGACTCTAGTGCAACTGGGAGACTGAAGGAAATATGCCCTAGAGGCCATAATAAAGTTGTTACTTATATTTCCTTATATCATGATAAATGTTTATTATTCATGCTAGAATTGTATTAACCGGAAACTTCGTACATGTGTGAATACATAGACAAACTAAGTGTCACTAGTATGCCTCTACTTGACTAACTCGTTGAATCAAAGACGGTTAAGTTTCTTAGCCATAGACATGAGTTGTCATTTGATTAACGGGATCACATCATTAGAGAATGATGTGATTGACTTGATGAGGGAGTCCTAGACTAAGGGGTCCTCGGGCGTCCGGCCTGTTAGCCATGGGCCGGACTGATGGACTATGAAGATACGAAGACCGAAGACTGCACCCGTGTCCGGATGGGACTCTCCTTGGTGTGGAAGGCAAGCTTGGTGACCAAATATGTAGATTCATTTCTTTGTAACCGACCTTGTGTAACCCTAGATCCTCCCGGTGTCTATATAAATCGGAGGACTTAGTCCGGAGGAGAGACATTATCATAACCATACGAACTAGGCCTCTAGGGTTTAGCCATTACGATCTCATGGTAGATCAACTCTTGTAATACTCATATTCATCAAGATCGGTCAAGTAGGACGTAGGGTATTACCTCAATAGAGAGGGCCCGAACCTGGGTAAAACATTGTATCCCCTGTCTCCTGTTACCATCGACCTTAGACGCACAGTTCAGGACCCCCTACCTGAGATCCGCCGGTTTTGACACCGACATTGGTGCTTTCATTGAGAGTTCCACTGAGCTGTCGCCAAAAGGTTTGATGGACCCTTCAATCGTCAATAATGACGCTGTCCAAGGAGAAACTTTCCTCCTTGGACAAATCTTTGTGTTCGGCGGCTTCGCACTGCGGGCCAATTCATTTGGCCATCTGGAGTAGATCGAAAGCTACACCCTTGGCCATCAGGTCATATTTGGGAGCTTGAACTATGTTGCGGACATCCGTGGAGACTTGATCTTCTCCAGATTCGCGACCGCGGCTACCACTCCTGGTCACCCCGAGAGACATGACCTAAACCTGTCATCGGACGGCATCCAGGAGACAGCTCCCGTAACCGCTCTGGCCTTAAATCCGGGGCAGACTGCGCCATCCAAGGACGGGAGGCTCAACCCCGCCACGGAGGCCACAGATTCCCCGGCATTGGAGCCGCACATAGACTTGATCTCATGTGATACCTGCACCACCGGAACTCCGGACTCGTCTCCGACCGTAAGTTCCGAACCATGTGAGCCTGCGGACGACGAACTTGACCATTTATCGATCTTCAAATTCAGCGCCGCAGACATCTTCCAGCACTCGCCTTTGGGCGACGTGCTAAACTCATTAAAAAACCTGTCCTTGACAAAGGACTCACACGAACTATATCCGGTCCGAACTAGGGGCTGACGGTGGAGAATTTTGCTTCCCACCCGCCACCCACTTCATAGCCACGGTCGAGGATTTGACTGACACACTTGACTATGACTCCGAGGACATCGATGATATGGACAATGATGCCGGAGAAGAAGAGGCCCAGAACCTGCCGTTCACGAGACGCTGGACGGCCACTTCCTCATATGATGTATACATGGTGGATGCACCAAAGGAGAAAAGCGTCGATGACAAGGAAGATCCAGTTGAGGATAAACCTTCCGAAATACAATCCAAGCGCCGGCGTCAGCGGCGCCGCTCTAAGTCACACCGCAGTAAAGACAACAACACCGACACAGGAGAAGATACCACTCTAGAAGGTGCCGAAGACAACGAAGACCCCGTTGAAACAGCTAATGAACAAGATGAACGGGAAGATGGGCATGTTAGCCCTGGTAAATAGGCCACACACGAAGACTCAGAGGACGGAAGTTATCATCTGCTCTCCGAGGATGAGGTGAGCCTCGGCACCAATGATTTCATCGTGCCTGAGGAACCTCTTAAGCAGGCGCGCTTCAAGTGCCAGCTAACAGCCACTGCAAGGAGCCTAAAAAGAAGCAGCAGCAGCTTCAAGCTGACCAAGATCTGCTCAATGATAAATGGACCGATGTCCTAGCAGCCGAAGAATACGGCCTCAAGCGCCCAACCAAAAGCTACCCACAGCGCAAATTGCTACCTCAGTTTGACGAGGAGGTGCCGGAATACATACCACCATCATACAATGTGGCTGACCGACCACCACATGGTCGGGGCAAAACAGTAACTCACGCCGAACACCATCCCGCTCCGCCTTGATACGTCTCCAACGTATCTATAATTTTTGATTGCTCCATGCTATATTATCTACTGTTTTGGGCAATATTGGGCTTTATTATCCACTTTTATATTAATTTTTGGACTAACCTATTAACCAGAGGCCCAGCCCAGATTTGCTGTTTTATGCCTATTTCAGTGTTTCGAAGAAAAGGAATATCAAACGGAGTCGAAACGGAACGAAATCAATTGGAGAAGTTATTTTTGGAAGGAAAGCAACCCAGGGAACTTGGAGTACACGTCAGGGGAGACACGGGCTGCCCATGAGGGTGGGGGGCGCGCCCACCCCCTAGGGCGCGCCCCCTGCCTCGTGGGGCCCCCGTGGCTCCTCCGACGTACTTCCTGCACACATATATATCGTTGTACCCTAAAACTTCCAGAATGGACAATAGATCGGGAGTTCCGCCGCCAGAAGCCTCCGTAGCCACCAAAAACCAATCTAGACCCGTTCCGGCACCCTGCCGGAGGGGGCAATCCCTCTCTGGTGGCCATCTTCATCATCCTGGTGCTCTCCATGATGAGGAGGGAGTAGTTCTCCCTCGGGGCTGAGGGTATGTACCAGTAGCTATGTGTTTGATCTCTCTCTCTCTCTCTCTCTCGTGTTCTTGAGATGATACGATCTTGATGTATCGCGAGCTTTGCTATTATATTTGGATCCTATGATGTTTCTTCCCCCCTCTACTATCTTGTAATGAATTGAGTTTCCCCTTTGAAGTTATCTTATCGGATTGAGTCTTTAAAGATTTGAGAACACTTGATGTATGTCTTGCCGTGGATATCTGTGGTGACAATGGGATATCACGTGATTCACTTGATGTATGTTTTGGTGATCAACTTGCGGGTTCCGCCCATGAACCTATGCATAGGGGTTGGCACACGTTTTCGTCGTGATTCTCCGGTAGAACTTTGGGCACTCTTTGAGGTCCTTTGCGTTGGTTGAATAGATGAATCTGAGATTGTGTGACGCATATTGTATAATCATACCCACGGATACTTGATGTGACAATGGAGTATCTAGGTGACATTAGGGTTTTGGTTGATTTGTGTCTTAAGGTGTTATTCTAGTACGAACTCTAGGGCTATTGGTGACACTTATAGGAATAGCCCAACGGATTGATTGGAAAGAATAACTTTGAGGTGGTTTCGTACCCTACCATAATCTCTTCGTTCGTTCTCCGCTATTAGTGACTTTGGAGTGACTCTTTGTTTCATGTTGAGGGATAGTTTTATGATCCAATTATGTTAGTATTGTTGAGGGAACTTACACCAGCGAAAGTATGAACCCTAGGCCTTATTTCCACGCATTGCAATATCGTTTACGCTCACTTTTATCATTAGTTACCTTGCTGTTTTTATTATTTTAGATTACCTTTATCTACTATCCATATACCACTTGTTTTACCATCTCTTCGCCGAACTAGTGCACCTATACAATTTACCATTGTATGGGTTTGTCTGGGACACAAGAGACTCTTTGTTATTTGGTTGCAGGGTTGCTTGAGAGAGACCATCTTCATCCTACGCCTCCTACGGATTGATAAACCTTAGGTCATCCACTTGAGGGAAATTTTCTACTGTCCTACAAACCTCTGCACTTGGAGGCCCAACAATGTCTACAAAAAGAAGATTGTGTAGTAGGCATCAAGCTCTTTTCCGGCGCCGTTGCCGGGGAGGTGAGTGCTTGAAGGTATATCTTTAGATATTGCAATCGAGTATTTTAGTTTCTTGTTTTATCACTAGTTTAGTTTATAAAAGAAAACTATAAAAAAATGGAATTGAGTTTGTCTCATATGCTTCACCTTTTTAATATCTTTCGTGAGTATGATGGAAAGGATAATTGTGCTCAAGTGCTAGAAGAAGAAATCTATAAAATGTTTGGCACTAAATATTTGAATGATGAGCATGATTGCAATGTTGTTGGTATGAATTCCTTGAATATCCATGATGCTAATGATATGCAAAGCCACAAGCTTGGGGAAGCTATGTTTGATGAAGATGATATTTTTTGTCCCCCAAGTTTTGATGAGCAAATTTATTATGATGAAGAAGGCCTCCTATCTATGATGATTATTGTGATGATACATATGCTTTAAAATAATGATAACCATGAAACTTGTCATCTGGATCTTAATTTCCAATCCCATGATAGTTATTTTGTTGAGTTTGCTCCCACTACTATTGATGAGAAGAATTTTGCTTATGTGGAGAGTAGTAAATTTTGCATGCTTATAGATCATGAAAAGAATACTTTCGGTGCTGGTTATATTGTTGAATTCATTCATGATGCTACTGAAAATTATTATGAGGGAGGAACATATGCTTGTAGGAATTGCAATAATATCAAGTTTCCTCTCTATGTGCTTAAAATTTTGAAGTTATGCTTGTTTTACCTTCCTATGCAAGTTGACTATTGTTTCCATAAGTTGATTGCTCACAAAGTCCCTATGCATAGGAAGTGGGTTAGACTTAAATTTGCTAGTCATATTCTTCATGATGCTCACTTTATGTTTCAATTCTTATCTTTTATGTGAGCATCGTTGAAATCATCATGCCTAGCTAGGGGCGTTAAACGATAGCGCTTGTTGGGAGGCAACCCAATTTTATTTTTGTTCCTGTTTAGTAATAAATAATTCATATAGCCTCTGTTTATATGTGGTTTTATGTGTTTAATTAGTGTTTGTGCCAAGTAGAACCTTTGGGAAGACTTGGGGAAAGTCTTGTTGATCATGCTGTCAAAAACAGAAACTTTAGCGCTCACGAGAATTGCTGCCATTTTTATTTGGAGAGTGATATTTAGTTAATTCTTTTTACAGATGATTAATAGATAAATTCCTCAGGTATATCAATTTATTTTAGAATTCTATGAGTTCCAGAAGTATACGTTTGATCCAGATTACTACAGACTGTTCTGTTTTTGACAGATTCTGTTTTCGATGTGTTGTTTGCTTATTTTGATGAATATATGGCTAGTAAAATAGTTTATAAACCATAGAGAAGTTGTAATACAGTAGGTTTAACACCAATATAAATAAATAATGAGTATATTAAAGTACCATGAAGTGGTGATTTATTTTCTTATACTAACGGAGCTTACGAGTTTTCTGTTAAGTTTTGTGTTGTGAAGTTTTCAAGTTTTGGGTAAGGATTCGATGGACTATGGAATAAGGAGTGGCAAGAGCATAAGCTTGGGGATGCCCAAGGCACCCCAAGGTAATATTCAAGGATATCCAAGAGCCTAAGCTTGGGGATGCCCCGGAAGGCATCCCCTCTTTCATCTTCGTTCATCGGTAACTTTACTTGGAGCTATATTTTTATTCGCCACATGATATGTGTTTTGCTTGGAGCGTCAATTTATTTTGTTAGGATTTGCTTGCTGTTATTTAGAACAATGTTTTGCATCTTTTATTTCAATAAAAGTGGCATTGATAGCCTTTACTATGCCTATGTTACAAGTATACATGTTGCTGTTTGAAAACAGAAAGTTTACCGTGTTGCAATAATTCCCTAGAAAAGTCAGAATGTGATAAAATGTCGAAACCTTTTGAATATTAAGCTCTGATAAATTTAATACAGTGGGAATTTTCTTTCATAATTTTTGGACCTAGGGAAGTATGGATGTTGCAGCATTCTTTACAGACTATCCTGTTTAGGCAGATTGCTGTTATGTTTGCATTGTTTGCATATGTTTGCTTCTTTAATGATTCTATTTGAGGATAGGACTATTAAATATGCAGAGGCATTTAGTATGCAATGTTGAATGATAATTTTAGTGGTTTGCTACAGTAGAGTATGATAAGGTTTTTGCAATGGTTTATACTAACTTATCTCATGAGTCTTTGTTGAGTTTTGTGTGGATGAAGCTTTTGAGGTTTAGGGAGACCGTGATATGAGAGGAATTAAGGAGACACAAAGGCTCAAGCTTGGGGATGCCCAAGGCACCCCAAGATAATATCTCAAGAAGTCTCAAGCGTCTAAGCTTGGGGATGCCCCGGTTGGCATCCCACCTTTCTTCTTCAACAACTATCGGTTAGTATCGGTTGATCCTAAGTTTTTGCTTCTTCACATGATGTTTGCTATTCTTAGATGTCATTTTATTTTGCTTTGCTTGCTGTTTGAATAAATTATCAAGATCTGAAATTATTAAATGTTAGAGAGTCTTCACATAATTTCATAATTATTCGACTACTCATTGATCTTCATTTATATCTTTCGGAGTAGTTTGTTGTTGCTCTAGTGCTTCACTTATATATTTTAGAGCATGGTGGTAGTTTTATTTTGTAGAAATAGATGAACTCTCATGCTTCACTTATATCATTTTGAGGGTTTTAAATAGCATGGTAATTTGCTTAAAATCCTAATATGCTAGGTATTCAAGAATAATAAAATTCTCTTATGAGTGTGTTGAATACTATGAGAAGTTTGATACTTGATAATTCTTTTGAGATATGGAGATGGTGATATTAGAGTCATGCTAGTTGAGTAGTTGTGAATTTGAGAGATACTTGTGTTGAAGTTTGTGATTCCCGTAGCATGCACGTATGGTGAACCGTTATGTGATGAAGTCGGAGCGTGATTTATTTATTGATTGCCTTCCTTATGAGTGGCGGTCGGGGACGAGCGATGGTCTTTTCCTACCAATCTATCCCCCTAGGAGCATGCACGTAGTACTTTGTTTTGATAACTAGTAGATTTTTGCAATAAGTATGTGAGTTCTTTACGACTAATGTTGAGTCCATGGATTATATGCACTCTCACCCTTCCACCATTGCTAGCCTCTCTAGTACCGCGCAACTTTCGCCGGTACCATAAACCCACCATATACCTTCCTCAAAACAACCACCATACCTACCTGTTATGGCATTTCCATAGCCATTCCGAGATATATTGCCATGCAACTTTCCACCGTTCCGTTTATGACACACTCCATCATTGTCATATTGCTTAGCATGATCATGTAGTTGACATCGTATTTGTGGCAAAGCCACCATTCATAATTCTTTCATACATGTCACTCATGCATCATTGCACATCCCGGTACACCACCGGAGGCATTCATATAGAGTCATATCTTGTTCTAAGTATCGAGTTGTAATTCTTGAGTTGTAAGTAAATAAAAGTGTGATGATCATCATTATTAGAGCATTGTCCCAGTGAGGAAAGGATGATGGAGACTATGATTCCCCCACTAGTCGGGATGAGACTCCGGACGAAAATAAATAAATAAAAGAGGCCAAAGAAGCCCAAATAAAAAAGAGAAAGAAAAGAGGCCATAAAAAAAGAGAAAAGGCCCAAATAAAAAAATAAAAAAATGAGATAAAATGAGAGAAGGGACAATGCTACTATCCTTTTACCACACTTGTGCTTCAAAGTAGCACCATGATCTTCATGATAGAGAGTCTCCTATGTTGTCACTTCCATATACTAGTGGGAATCTTTCATTATAGAACTTGGCTTGTATATTCCAATGATGGGCTTCCTCAAAATGCCCTAGGTCTTCGTGAGCAAGCGAGTTGGATGCACACCCACTAGTTTCTTTCGTTGAGCTTTCATATACTTATAGCACTAGTGCATCCGTTGCATGGCAATCCCTACTCACTCACATTGATATCTATTGATGGGCATCTCCTTAGCCCGTCGATACGCCTAGTTGATGTGAGACTATCTTCTCCCTTTTTGTCTTCTCCACAACCACCATTCTATTCCACCTATAGTGCTATATCCATGGCTCACGCTCATGTATTGCGTGAAGATTGAAAAAGTTTGAGAACATCAAAAGTATGAAACAATTGCTTGGCTTGTCATCGGGGTTGTGCATGATTTAAATATTTTGTGTGGTGAAGATAGAGCATAGCCAGACTATATGATTTTGTAGGGATAGCTTTCTTTGGCCATGTTATTTTGAGAAGACATAATTGCTTTATTAGTATGCTTGAAGTATTATTATTTTTATGTCAATATGAACTTTTGTCTTGAATCTTTTGGATCTGAATATTCATATCACAAGTAAGAAGAATTACATTGAAATTATGCAAAGTAGCATTCCACATCAAAAATTATCTTTTTATCATTTACCTACTCGGGGACGAGCAGGAATTAAGCTTGGGGATGCTTGATACGTCTCCAACGTATCTATAATTTTTATTGCTCCATGCTATATTATCTACTGTTTTGGGTAATGTTGGGCTTTATTATCCAATTTTATATTACTTTTGGGACTAACCTATTAACCGGAGGCCCAGCCCAGATTTGCTGCTTTATGCCTATTTCAGTGTTTCGAAGAAAAGGAATATCAAACAGAGTCGAAACAGAACGAAATCAACTGGAGAAGTTATTTTTGGAAGGAAAGCAACCCAGGGAACTTGGAGTGCACGTCAGGGGAGACACTGGCTGCCCACGAGGGTGGGGGGCGCGCCCCCCTGCCTCATGGGGCCCCCGTGGCTCCTCTGACGTACTTCCTGCACCCATATATATCATCGTACCCCAAAACTTCCAGAATGGACAATAGATCGGGAGTTCCGCCACCAGAAGCCTCTGTAGCCACCAAAAACCAATCTAGACCCGTTCCGGCACCCTGCCGGAGGTGGAAATCCCTCTCCGGTGGCCATCTTCATCATCCCGATGCTCTCCATGACGAGGAGGGAGTAGTTCTCCCTCGGGGCTGAGGGTATGTACCAGTAGCTATGTGTTTGATCTCTCTCTCTCTCTCTCGTGTTCTTGAGATGATACGATCTTGATGTATCGCGAGCTTTGCTATTCTATTTGGATCCTATGATGTTTCTTCCCCCCTCTACTCTCTTGTAATGAATTGAGTTTCCCCTTTGAAGTTATCTTATCGGATTGAGTCTTTAAAGATTTGAGAACACTTGATGTATGTCTTGCCGTGGATATCTGTGGTGACAATGGGATATCACGTGATTCACTTGATGTATGTTTTGGTGATCAACTTGCGGGTTAACCTATGCATAGGGGTTTGCACACGTTTTCGTCGTGATTCTCCGGTAGAACTTTGGGGCACTCTTTGAGGTCCTTTGTGTTGGTTGAATAGATGAATCTGAGATTGTGTGACGCATATCGTATAATCATACCCACGGATACTTGAGGTGACAATAGAGTATCTAGGTGACATTAGGGTTTTGGTTGATTTGTGTCTTAAGGTGTTATTCTAGTACGAACTCTAGGGATGTTTGTGACACTTATAGGAATAGCCCAACGGATTGATTGGAAAGAATAACTTTTAGGTGGTTTCCTACCCTACCATAATCTCTTCATTCGTTCTCCGCTATTAATGACTTTGGAGTGACTCTTTGTTGCATGTTGAGGGATAGTTTTATGATCCAATTATGTTAGTATTGTTGAGGGAACTTACACTAGCGAAAGTATGAACCCCAGGCCTTATTTCCACGCATTGCAATACCGTTTATGCTCACTTTTATCATTAGTTACCTTGCTGTTTTTATTATTTCAGATTACCTTTATCTACTATCCATATACCACTTGTTTCACCATCTCTTCGCTGAACTAGTGCACCTATACAATTTACCATTGTATTGGGTGTGTTGGGGACACAAGAGACTCTTTGTTATTTGGTTGCAGGGTTGCTTGAGAGAGACCATCTTCATCCTACGCCTCCTACGGATTGATAAACCTTAGGTCATCCACTTGAGGGAAATTTGCTGCCGTCCTACAAACCTCTGCACTTGGAGGCCCAACAACGTCTACAAGAAGAAGGTTGTGTAGTAGACATCACGCCTCATCGCACAAGTAGAGGTAAATTAGCCCACGGCCATACATATGACCTCCGGCAAAACCTGAATAATAAAGCAGGACATACCAGATCAATCTACGGATCGCGAGGACGTGCCTCGACACGCGACGACGGCCACCTATTCAGACGTGACAAACTTAGTCATGTGCAGGCTAAAAACCGCAGACGGACTCCATCAGAGCTACGTCGCGATACGGCCCGATATAGAGGTGCCGCACACCCTCATTGCTTCACTCATGAGGTCATGGATCATGAATTCCCAGAAGGGTTCAAACCCGTGAATATAAAATCATACGATGGTACCACGGACCCCACGGTGTGGACCGAAGACTTCATTCTCCACATTCATATGGCCAGCGGCGATGATCTCCATGCCATCAAATACCTCCCTTTAAAACTCAAGGGGCCAGCTCGGCATTGGCTCAACAGTCTGCCTGAAAATCCTATTGGCGGTTGGGAGGACTGGGAAGAGGCCTTCCTCGATAACTTCCAAGGTACATATGTTCGAGCTCCGGACGCTGGTGACTTAAGCCATATAGTTCAACAGCCCGGAGAGTCCGCCAGGAAATTCTAGACTAGGTTCTTAACTAAAAAGAACCAAATCGTCGATTGTCCAGATGCCGAAGCCCTAGCAGCCTTCAAACACAGCATCCGCGATGAATGGCTCGCTCGCCACCTCGGCCAAGAAAAGGCAAAATCCATGGCGTTCCTCACGGCACTCATGACCTGCTTTTGTGCGGGCGAGGACAGTTGGTTGGCCCGTAGCAAAAACAATGCAAGCGACGCCCGCACCCCTGAAGTTAAAAATAACAAAGACAAGTCTCGACGCAATAGATACAAGCGTCAAAACAACAGTGATAACACCGAGGATACGACGGTCAATGCCGGATTCAGTGGCTCTAAGTCTGGCCAACGGAAGAAGCCTTTCCAAAAGAACAATTCAGGCCCATCCAGCTTGGACCGCATACTTGATCGTCCGTGCCAGATTCATGGCACCCCGGACAAACCACCCAATCATACAAATAGAGATTGTTGGGTTTTAAACAGGCCGGCAAATTAAACGCCGAGAACATGGAAAAGGGAGCACAAAGCGAGGACGATGACGAAGAGCCCCGGCAACCGAACACAGGGGGACAGAAGAAGTTTCCCCCTCAGGTCAAAACGGTGAACATGATATACGCTACCCACATCCCCAAGAGGGAGCGCAAGCGTGCGCTCAGGGACGTCTATGCGATAGAGCCAGTCGCCCCAAAATTTAATCCATGGTCGTCATGCCCGATCACTTTCGATCACCGGGATCATCCGACCAGTATCCGTCATGGCGGTTCAGCCGCACTGGTCTTGGACCCAATAATTGATGGGTTCCACCTGACGCGAGTCCTGATGGACGGTGGCAACAGCCGCAACTTGCTCTATCAGGATACAATGCGCAAAATGGGCATTAATCCATCATGGATCAAGCCCACCAAGACTACCTTCAAAGGCGTCATACTAGGTGTAGAGGCCCGCTGTACGGGCTCAATCACACTAGAGGTTGTCTTCAGATCTCCGGACAACTTCCGAAGCAAGTTGTTAATCTTCGATATTGTCCCCTTCCGCAGCGGCTATCGCGCACTGCTCGGACGAACTGCGTTTGCTCGATTCAACGCAGTACCACACTATGATTATCTCAAGCTCAAGATGCCCGGTCCACGTGACGTCATAACGGTCAATGGAAATACAGAACGCTCCCTCCGTAAAGAAGAGCACACAGCTACCTTAGCAGCAGAAGTGCAAAGCGACCTTCTCAAGCAGAACCTTAATTCGGCTGCCGAGCCCACGGATACATTCAAGAGGGTCCGAACTACTCTGTAGCAGGAGAGATCGGGTCGTCAGGAGCTCGACTAGCAATCCGGCCTCCGTCTCAGCCCCGATCAAGTGATGGCATTCGTGCCGCCCTTACATAACTACGCACTCAAAATCCCATGGGCATCAACGGAGGCATAGCTAGCTCGTGGTCCATAGTACGGCTAAACCGACATCGGATACACACATACTTTCACTTTTACTTGTTTCCTTTTCAGGTCTCAATCCCACAGGCCCCATCTGGTGGTCTAGTCATCGTTCCTATTGAAGGATAAACACAACAAGACGGCGAGACACGCAGACATATGGGGGACTTTGTAGGTGATTCCGTTAACGATAACTCTACCAGTTTTCAGGACCCACATGTAGCTCTCCCTTGGTTTCGGCATGTCAAATAGCCTGTTGCTTATCGCATTACCTGTATCAATGCGCCTTGACGTACTAATTAAATTACAATGAGAACAGTTTGCAGCTGGAGCTTTAGGACCCCAACTTTTTACCTTTGCACCTTTTCTATTTTCTTTCTCTCTTTTTTTCTCTCAGCTCCCCTGTGGATAACCCTATCAGGTAGCACCCGTTCACTTTGGTATGTTTGATGTTTGCCAGGGGCTTCATAGCACCCCACATTACGGCAACAAAAGTCCGAACAATTTTTATAAGTATAGTTCGGCACCCCGAATTTAGCATTATATGCATTGGCTCCGAATCATGTCTTTGGTCAATAGTTGGGTTGCCCGGCTCCTGTGCTTGCTACCTTACGTTCCGCTATATCGGCTAAGGTAGTAAAGGGAGAACTACTGCGATTGTGCCTTGGTTTATCCAAAGGAGCACCTCGGTAGAGAAAGCTGAAAACTGACTGTCATGATGCGGCGAGAGCCGGTCAGCTGTTTGGAGGTTACCAATCGTTGGATATTTCTTCTGCATTATGCGAAGGATTGGTACTTCCCAATCAGACTCTTATAGCACTCTAGTTCGGATACTAGGGGTTGCGCCCATGTTTTTATTGTGAAACTCCTATGGCTAAGTGAGGGCATTCAAGCCGCATAGTCTGGTTGCCTGGTTCGTTGCGCTAAACAATTCCTTCAAGGACCATATAATTGGATCAAGATTGTTTAGATTCCATCCCGAACACACCCGTACTACCTACATGGGGGCAGAAGCCGACAACCGTCCAACCCTCAGATTTCATACAACAGGCCGCACAGGAGGAAACAATTAAAACATAAAAAGCATTATATTACATAACATCATTGTTTCATGTTACATGATAGGATAATACGAATATTTTGATGGGAATATAACATCCTTCGCACATTGCTTGTTGGGGAACGTTGCAGAAAATTAAAATTTTTCCTACGGTTTCACCAAGATCCATCTATGAGTTCATCTAAGCAACGAGTCTAGGGAGAGAGTTTGCATCTACATACCACTTGTAGATCGCGTGCGGAAGCTTGCAAGGTGATGATGTAGTCGTACTCAACGTGATCCAAATCACCGATGACCTGCGCCGAACGGACGGCGCCTCCGCGTTCAACACACGTACGGAACAGCCACGTCTCCTCTTCTTGATCCAGCAAGGGAGGGAGGAGAGGTTGAGGGAGATGGCACCAACAGCAGCACGACGGCGTGGTGTTGATGGAGCTGCAGTACTCCGGCAGAGCTTCGCTAAGCACTATGGAGGTGGATGAGGTGTTGGGGAGGGAGAAGGAGGCAACCAAAGGCCGAGACGTTCAGGTATGAAGTCCCTCCTCTCCCCCACTATATATAGGGGTGCCAAGGGGGGGTGGCCGGCCCTAGGAGATCCAATCTCCTAGGGGGTGCGGCGGCCAAGGGGGGTTTTCCCTCCCCCCAAGGCACCTAGGAGGTGCCTTACCCTCCTAGGACTCTTGCCCCCCTTGAACCCTAGGCGCATGGGCCTATGTGGGGCTGGTGCCCTTGGCCCATTAGGCCAAGGCGCACCCCCCATAGCCCATGTGGCCCCCCGGGGCAGGTGGACCCACCCGGTGGACCCCCGGGACCATTCCGGTGGTCCCGGTACAATACCGATAACCCCGAAACTTGTCCCGATGCCCGAAACAGGACTTCCCATATATAAATCTTTACCTCCGGACCATTCCGGAACTCCTCGTGACGTCCGGGATCTCATCCGGGACTCCGAACAACATTCGGGTTACTGCACATACATATCCCTATAACCCTAGCGTAACTGAACCTTAAGTGTGTAGACCCTACGGGTTCGGGAGACATGCAGACATGACCGAGACTCTCTCAGTCAATAACCATCAGCGGGATCTGGATACCCATGATGGCTCCCACATGCTCCTCGATGTTGTCATCGGATGAACCACTATGTCGAGGATTCGATCAAACCCTGTATGCAATTCCCTTTGTCAATCGGTACGTTACTTACCGGAGACTCGATCGTCGATATCCCAATACCTTGTTCAGTCTCGTTACCGGCAAGTCACTTTACTCGTACCGTAATGCATGATCCCGTGTCCAACACCTTGGTCACATTGAGCTCAATATGATGATGCATTACCGAGTGGGCCCAGAGATACCTCTCCGTCATACGGAGTGACAAATCCCAGTCTCGATCCGTGTCAACCCAACAGCTACTTTCGGAGATACCTGTAATGTACCTTTATAGTCACCCAGTTACGTTGTGATGTTTGGTACACCCAAGGCATTCTTACGGTATCCGGGAGTTACACGATCTCATGGTCGAAGGAAGAGATACTTGACACTTGCAAAGCTCTAGCAAAACGAACTACACGATCTTTTATGCTATGCTTATGATTGGGTCTAGTCCATCACATCATTCTCCTAATGATGTGATCCCGTTATCAATGACATCCAATGTCCATAGTCAGGAAACCATGACTATCTGTTGATCACAACGAGCTGGTCAACTAGAGGCTTACCAGGGACATTGTGTGGTCTAAGTATTCACACGTGTATTATGATTTCCGGATAATACAGTTATAGCATGAATACAAGACAATTATCATGAACAATGAAATATAATAATACTTTTATTATTGCCTCTAGGGCATATTTCCAACAGTCTCCCACTTGCACTAGAGTCACTAATCTAGTTACATTGTGATGAATCGAACACCCATAGAGTTCTGGTGTTGATCATGTTTTGCACGCGAGAGAGGTTTAGTCAGCGGATCTGCGACATTCAGATCCGTGTGCACTTTGCAAATCTCTATGTCTCCATCTTGAACATTTTCACGGATGGAGTTGAAACGACGCTTGATGTGCCTGGTCTTCTTGTGAAACCTGGGCTCCTTTGCGAGGGCAATAGCTCCAGTGTTGTCACAGAAGAGTTTGATCGGCCCCGACGCATTGGGTATGACTCCTAGGTCGGTGATGAACTCCCTTCACCCAAATCGCTTCATGTGCTGCCTCCGAGGCTGCCATGTACTCCGCTTCACACGTAGATCCCGCCACGACGCTCTGCTTGCAGCTGCACCAGCTTACTGCTCCACCATTCAACATATACACATATCCGGTTTGTGACTTAGAGTCATCCAGATCTGAGTCGAAGCTAGCGTCGACGTAACCCTTTACGACGAGCTCTTCGTCTCCTCCATAAACGAGAAACATGTCCTTTGTCCTTTTCAGGTACTTCAGGATATTCTTGACCGCTGTCCAGTGTTCCTTGCCGGGATTACTTTGGTATCTTGCTACCAAACTTACGGCAAGGTTTACATCGGGTCTGGTACACAGCATGGCATACATAATAGATCCTATGGCTGAAGCATAGGGGATGACACTCATCTCTTCTTTATCTTTTGCCGTGGTCGGTGACTGAGCTGAGCTCAGTTTCATACCTTGTAATATAGGCAAGAACCCCTTCTTGGACTGATCCATTCTGAATCTCTTCAAAATCTTATCAAGGTATGTGCTTTGTGAAAGACCTATGAGGCGTCTCGATCTATCTCTATAGATCTTGATGCCTAATATATAAGCAGCTTCTCCAAGGTCCTTCATTGAAAAACACTTATTCAAGTAGGCCTTAATGCTGTCCAGAAATTCTATATTATTTCCCATCAGGAGTATGTCATCTACATATAATATGAGAAATGCTACAGAGCTCCCACTCACTTTCTTGTAAACGCAGGCTTCTCCATAAGTCTGCATAAACCCAAACGCTTTGATCATCTCATCAAAGCGAATGTTCCAACTCCGAGATGCTTGCACCAGTCCATAAATGGATCGCTGGAGCTTGCATACTTTGTTAGCGTTCCG
This sequence comes from Triticum dicoccoides, assembly GCF_002162155.2. Taxonomy (NCBI): domain Eukaryota; kingdom Viridiplantae; phylum Streptophyta; class Magnoliopsida; order Poales; family Poaceae; genus Triticum; species Triticum dicoccoides. Next base: position 147,891,737 of record NC_041386.1, read on the forward strand.
AGGATCGACAAAACCTTCCGGCTGCATCATATACAGTTCTTCCTTAAGATGCCCGTTAAGGAATGCTATTTTGACGTCCATCTGCCATATCTCATAATCATAGTATGCGGCAATTGCTAACATGATTCGGACGGACTTTAGCTTCGCTACGGGAGAGAATGTCTCGTCATAGTCAATCCCTCGAACCTGTCGATAACCCTTAGCGACAAGTCGAGCTTTATAGATGGTAACATTACCATCCGCGTCCGTCTTCTTCTTAAAGATCCATTTGTTTTCTATCGCTCGCCGATCATCGGGCAAGTCTGTCAAAGTCCATACTTTGTTTTCATACATGGATTCTATCTCGGATTTCATGGCTTCAAGCCATTTGTTGGAATCCGGGCCCGCCATTGCTTCTTCATAGTTCGAAGGTTCATTGTTGTCTAACAACATGATTTCCAGGACAGGGTTGCCGTACCACTCTGGTGCGGAACGTGTCCTTGTGGACCTACGAAGTTCAGCAGTAACTTGATCCAAAGTACCTTGATCATTATCATGGTTTTCCTCTTCAGTTGGTGTGGGCATCACAGGAACGGTTTCCTGTGCTGCGTCACTATCCCGCTCAAGAGGTAGTACTTCATCGAGTTCTACTTTCCTCCCACTTACTTCTTTCGAGAGAAACTCTTTTTCCAGAAAGCATCCGTTCTTGGCAACAAAGATCTTGCCTTCGGATCTTAAGTAGAAGGTATACCCTATAGTTTCCTTAGGGTATCCTATGAATACGCATTTTTCTGACTTGGGTTCGAGCTTTTCAGGTTGAAGTTTCTTGACATAAGCTTCGCATCCCCAAACTTTTAGAAACGACAGCTTAGGTTTCTTTCCAAACCATAATTCATACGGTGTCGTCTCAACGGATTTAGACGGTGCCCTATTAAAGTGAATGTAGCTGTCTCTAGAGCGTATCCCCAAAATGATAGCGGTAAATCGGTAAGAGACATCATAGACCGCACCATATCCAATAGAGTGCGATTACGACGTTCGGACACACCGTTTCGCTGAGGTGTTCCAGGCGGCGTGAGCTGTGAAACGATTCCACATTTCTTTAAGTGTGTACCAAATTCGTGACTTAAGTATTCTCCTCCACGATCTGATCGTAAGAATTTTATCTTTCGGTCACGTTGATTCTCCACCTCATTCTGAAATTCCTTGAACTTTTCAAAGGTCTCAGACTTGTGTTTCATTAAGTAGACATACCCATATCTACTCAAGTCATCTGTGAGGGTGAGAACATAACGATATCCTCCGCGAGCCTCAACGCTCATTGGACCGCACACATCGGTATGTATGATTTCCAACAAGTTGGTTGCTCGCTCCATTGTTCCGGAGAACGGAGTCTTGGTCATTTTGCCTAAGAGGCATGGTTCGCATGTGTCAAACGATTCATAATCAAGAGACTCTAAAAGTCCATCGGCATGGAGCTTCTTCATGCGCTTGACACCAATGTGACCAAGGCGGCAGTGCCACAAGTATGTGGGACTATCGTTATCAACTTTAAATCTTTTGGCATCTACACTATGAACATGTGTAATATTACGCTCGAGATCCATTAAGAATAAACCATTGACCATCGGAGCATGACCATAAAACATATCTCTCATATAAATCGAACAACCATTATTCTCAGACTTAAATGAGTAGCCATCTCGTATTAAACGAGATCCAGATACAATGTTCATGCTCAAACTTGGCACTAAATAACAATTATTAAGGTTCAAAACTAATCCCGTAGGTAAATGTAGAGGCAGCGTGCCGACGGCGATCACATCGACTCTGGAACCATTCCCGACGCGCATCGTCACCTCGTCCTTCGCCAGTCTCCGTTTATTCCGCAGCTCCTGCTGTGAGTTACAAATATGAGCAACGGCACCGGTATCAAATACCCAGGAGTTACTACGAGTACTGGTAAGGTACACATCAATCACATGTATATCAAATATACCTTTGGTGTTGCCGGCCTTCTTATCCGCTAAGTATTTGGGGCAGTTCCGCTTCCAGTGACCCTTCCCCTTACAATAAAAGCACTCAGTCTCAGGCTTGGGTCCATTCTTTGACTTCTTCCCGGTAACTGGCTTACCAGGCGCGGCAACATCTTTGCCGTCCTTCTTGAAGTTCTTCTTACCCTTGCCCTTCTTGAACTTAGTGGTCTTATTGACCATCAACACTTGATGTTCTTTCTTGATTTCAGCCTCTGCTGTTTCAGCATCGAGAACACTTCAGGAATGGTCTTTTCCATTCCCTGCATGTTGTAGTTCATCACAAAGCTCTTGTAGCTTGGTGGGAGCGACTGGAGGATTCTGTCAATGACCGCCTCATCTGGGAGGTTAATGTTCAGCTGGGTCATACGGTTGTGCAACCCAGACATCTTCAGGATGTGCTCACTGACAGAACTGTTTTCCTCCATCTTACAACTGTAGAACTTGTCGGAGACATCATATCTCTCGACCCGGGCATGAGCTTGGAAAACTAGTTTCAGCTCTTCGAACATCTCATATGCTCCGTGATGCTCAAAACACTTTTGGAGCCCCGGTTCTAAGCTGTAAAGCATGCCGCACTGAACGAGGGAGTAATCATCAGCGCGAGACTGCCAAGCATTCATAATGTCTTGGTTCTCTGGGACGGGAGCGTCACCTAGCGGTCCTTCTAGGACATATTGTTTCCTGGCAGCTATGAGGATGATCCTCAGGTTCCGGACCCAGTCCGTATAGTTGCTGCCATCATCTTTCAGCTTGGTTTTCTCTAGGAACGCGTTGAAGTTCATGTTGACATTAGCGTTGGCCATTGATCTACAAGACATATTTGCAAAGGTTTTAGACTAAGTTCATGATAATAAAGTTCTAATCAAATTATGAACTCCCACTTAGATTAGACATCCCTTTAGTCATCTAAGTGATACACGATCCGAGTCGACTGGCCCGTGTCCGATCATCACGTGAGACGGACTAGTCATCGTCGGTGAACATTTTCATGTTGATCGTATCTTCCATACGACTCGTGTTCGACCTTTCGGTCTCCATGTTCCGAGGCCATGTCTGCACATGCTAGGCTCGTCAAGTTAACCCTAAGTGTTTTCGCTGTGTAAAACTGTCTTACACCCGTTGTATGTGAACGTAAGAATCCATCACACCCGATCATCACGTGGTGCTTAGAAACGACGAACTGTAGCAACGGTGCACAGTTAGGGGAGAACACTTCTTGAAATTTTATAAGGGATCATCTTATTTACTACCGTCGTCCTAAGTAAACAAGATGCATAATACATAATAAACATCACATGCAATTATATAGTTGTGACATGATATGGCCAATATCATATAGCTCCATTGATCTTCATCTTCGGGGCTCCATGATCATCTTGTCACCGGCTTGACACCATGATCTCCATCATCATGATCTCCATCATCGTGTCTTCATAAAGTTGTCACGCCAACGACTACTTCTACTTCTATGACTAACGTTTAGCAATAAAGTAAAGTAGTTTACATGATGTTATTCAATGACACGCAGGTCATACAAAAAATAATGACAACTCCTATGGCTCCTGCCGGTTGTCATACTCATCGACATGAAAGTCGTGAATCCTATTACAAAGAACATGATCTCATACATCACAATTCATCATTCATCACAACTTCTGGCCATATCACATCACATGATCAATCGCTGCAAAAACAAGTTAGACGTCCTCTAATTGTTGTTGCATCTTTTACGTGGCTGCAATTGGGTTCTAGCAAGAACGTTTTCTTACCTACGAATCACCACAACGTGATTTTGTCAACTTCTATTTACCCTTCATAAGGGCCCTGTTCATCGATTCCGCTCCAACTAAGGTGGGAGAGACAGACACCCGCCAGCCACCTTATGCAACTTGTGCATGTCAGTCGGTGGAACCGGTCTCACGTAAGAGTACGTGTAAGGTTGGTCCGGGCCGCTTCATCCCACAATACCGTTGAGCAAGAAAAGACTAGTAGAGGCAAGTAAGATGACAAAATCCACGCCCACAACAAAGTTGTGTTCTACTCGTGCAAAGAGAACTACGCATAGACCTAGCTCATGATGCCACTGTTGGGGAACGTTGCTGAAAATTAAAATTTTTCCTATGGTTTCACCAAGATCCATCTATGAGTTCATCTAAGCAACGAGTCTAGGGAGAGAGTTTGCATCTACATACCACTTGTAGATCGCGTGCGGAAGCTTGCAAGGTGATGATGTAGTCGTACTCGACGTGATCCAAATCACCGATGACCTGCGCCGAACGGACGGCGCCTCCGCGTTCAACACACGTACGGAACAGCCACGTCTCCTCTTCTTGATCCAGCAAGGGAGGGAGGAGAGGTTGAGGGAGATGGCACCAGCAGCAGCACGACGGCGTGGTGTTGATGGAGCTGCAGTACTCCGGCAGAGCTTCGCTAAGCACTATGGAGGTGGATGAGGTGTTGGGGAGGGAGAAGGAGGCAACCAAAGGCCGAGACGTTCAGGTATGAAGTCCCTCCTCTCCCCCACTATATATAGGGGTGCCAAGGGGGGGTGGCCGGCCCTAGGAGATCCAATCTCCTAGGGGGTGCGGCGGCCAAGGGGGGTTTTCCCTCCCCCCAAGGCACCTAGGAGGTGCCTTACCCTCCTAGGACTCTTGCCCCCCTTGAACCCTAGGCGCATGGGCCTATGTGGGGCTGGTGCCCTTGGCCCATTAGGCCAAGGCGCACCCCCCATAGCCCATGTGGCCCCCCGGGACAGGTGGACCCACCCGGTGGACCCCCGGGACCATTCCGGTGGTCCCGGTACAATACCGATAACCCCGAAACTTGTCCCGATGCCCGAAACAGGACTTCCCATATATAAATCTTTACCTCCGGACCATTCCGGAACTCCTCGTGACGTCCGGGATCTCATCCGGGACTCCGAACAACATTCGGGTTACTGCATATACATATCCCTATAACCCTAGCGTAACTGAACCTTAAGTGTGTAGACCCTACGGGTTCGGGAGACATGCAGACATGACCGAGACTCTCTCAGTCAATAACCATCAGCGGGATCTGGATACCCATGATGGCTCCCACATGCTCCTCGATGTTGTCATCGGATGAACCACTATGTCGAGGATTCGATCAAACCCTGTATGCAATTCCCTTTGTCAATCGGTACGTTACTTACCCGAGACTCGATCGTCGGTATCCCAATACCTTGTTCAGTCTCGTTACCGGCAAGTCACTTTACTCGTACCGTAATGCATGATCCCATGTCCAACACCTTGGTCACATTGAGCTCAATATGATGATGCATTACCGAGTGGGCCCAGAGATACCTCTCCGTCATACGGAGTGACAAATCCCAGTCTCGATCCGTGTCAACCCAACAGCTACTTTCGGAGATACCTGTAATGTACCTTTATAGTCACCCAGTTACGTTGTGACGTTTGGTACACCCAAGGCATTCTTACGGTATCCGGGAGTTACACGATCTCATGGTCGAAGGAAGAGATACTTGACACTTGCAAAGCTCTAGCAAAACGAACTACACGATCTTTTATGCTATGCTTATGATTGGGTCTAGTCCATCACATCATTCTCCTAATGATGTGATCCCGTTATCAATGACATCCAATGTCCATAGTCAGGAAACCATGACTATCTGTTGATCACAACGAGCTGGTCAACTAGAGGCTTACCAGGGACATTGTGTGGTCTAAGTATTCACACGTGTATTACGATTTCCGGATAATACAGTTATAGCATGAATACAAGACAATTATCATGAACAATGAAATATAATAATACTTTTATTATTGCCTCTAGGGCATATTTCCAACATTGCTCCGCCATAAGGCGGGATCCCTCCAGGACACCATCAAAATATAACTCGGGTTGGCGGTGCTCCTTGCCCTCAGGCGGCCCCTCGGTCATCAGCTTCTTGGCATCCATCTTCGCCCAGTGCATCTTAACACAGGCAAATGCCATCCGGGCACCTTCAATACAGACCGACCGCTTTATGACCTAAGCCGTGGGCACGCACAAACAAGCCGCTTCACAAGTCCGAAGTAGCCGCGGGGTATCGGCGCGGCAGGCCATAGTCGGACTATCAGGTCCTTCATGGCTAGCTCGGCCGCCTTGTGCAGCTCGACCAGCTGTTTCAGCTGGTCGCTGAAGGGTACCGGATGTTCTGGTCCAAGATATTGAGACCAGAACAGCTTCTCTGTAGAACTCCCTTCTTTGGCTCGATAGAACTCAGTAGCATCTGATACGCTGCGCGGCAAATCCGTAAACGCCCCTGGAGAGCTCCAAATTCGGGTAAGTAAAAGCAATGTTTCCTTCACAGACTTGCTTTGCATAATGAAAGCCTTACCCGCCGCGATCTTCTTGGCTGCCTGGATTTCCTGAAGGGCGCTCTGGGCCTCGGCTCGAGCCTCTTGTGCGCTCTGGCGGGCCTTCGCAAGTTCGGATGCTTGCTTCTTAGAATCACCCTCCGAGGACTCGTACTTCTTGACGGCGTCCTGGAGCTCTTGCTGAACCTCGCTGACCCGGGCCTCGTGCTTCTCGCGCGCGACACGCTCCTTGGCCGCTTTGTCCTTGGCCTCGGCTAACGCCTTCTTGAGGGCCACCACCTCGGTCGTGGCCCCTAATAAAATTCATGACACTTTAGTCAGCACGAAACATTCATCCTTCCTAAATATACGCGCATGTCACTGCATACCTTGGTTTTCCTCCAGCTGCTTCTTCATGAGGCCAAGCTCTTCTTGGGCCCACTCCAGGCTCTGCTTCAGGCCGGAGACCTCTGCAGTATGAGCGGCAACATCCAGCAGCGACGCCTGCTTATTCACATAAACATCTTATATTAGACTCCTGCAAAAATTATTTTGATCCTCTGTTCGGCTTTTTTTCGAACACCGAACAGAGCATCAGGGGCTACTGTCTACACTGTGATATCCTTTCTACAATTACATTACTTACCTCAAAGCTTGTTAAAACGCTAGCACAGGCTTTGGTCAGTCCGCTTTTGGTGGACTGAACCTTCTAGATCACTGTACCCATAAGGACACGGTGTTCATCCACAATGGAAGCGCCTCGCGGCGCTTCCAGTAGATTATCCGGTGCCTCTGGTTGGACAGAGGTCACCGGCGGAACAGGCACACCTCCTCCTTTTGAGGAAGACCGTTCGCTGGACTCCGGAGCCGTGTAGGTCTCCGAAATGGTATCCGGCTGGGGATCAAATGCAATTTGGCCCCCATCACCAGTCCCCACGGGGCCTTTTTCCCCCATGTGTCCGGCGGTCGAGGAGTCATCCTTGGGCGCCACCCCGACGATCTCCGGAACCTCCCCCCAGTCTAGGAAGGTCCTTTGGAACACCACCTCGTCATCACCCTTGGCCGAGATAGAGTGAGCAGGCGGCGGTGACATGCTAGCCATCTCCTTTGAATCTAGCGAACCCTCTGTCGAGGATCGCGGGGAGCTGTCGCGGGCCGGACTGTGATGGCATGATTTAAACATATTAATATTACAAAATGGAAAGGCCAGGCATTTAGACGTGCATAAGGTTTTTGGTACTTACGAGGCGGCCCGAGGCTTGGTCCGGGGCATTCGCTCTGGACTGCTATCAACATCCCACGTGGAATTATCCGCAAGGGAGCCCTTCCCCCTCTTGGGCGCCTTCGCCTCCAAATTTGGGGAGGCCCCCCTTTTCTTCCTTCCCCCTAGGGGGAGTCCCTTTCTTCTTCCTTGTCGTTGTCGTCTTCGGCGGCCGAAGAGTGAGTCTCGTCTTCGGACGTCACGTTCGAAGCGCCTTTTCGGCGAAGGCCACTCTAGCCCCCCTTGGCCGTTTTCTTGGCCTTCTTCTCCAGCACATCATAAGGCGCCGGAAACAGCATCTTCGCCAGAAGTGGGGTTTCTTGGTCTTCGGGCAGCGGAGCCGGACAGTTAATCCGCCCCGCTATGTCGATCTAGGCCTAAAAATTGATGGGAAGGCTTAGACTCCTTCTCAAAATATGCTAGTAAAGGCTATACCTTGAAAACATGATAGAACTTACCGAATTAGCCTTGCATTTTAAGCTAAGCCCGCGATCCTTGGTCGTAGGCGGTGGTGTCTCGCCGGCCTTGAAGAGCACTTTCCATATGTCTTTGCGCGTCGTGCCAAAGAGATCTAGCAGTGTCTGGTGCTTGGCTGGATCGAAATCCCACAAATAGCAAGTCCGGCATTGGCACGGAAGGATTCGGCGAATGAGCATAACCTGGATCACGTTGACAAGTTTGATTCTCTTGGTTATCATGTTCTGGACGCACATTTGGAGCCCAGTTAGCTCGTTCGAAGAACCCCAGGTTTGACCCTTCTCTTGCCAGGAGGTGAGCCACATCGGAACTCCGGATCAGAATTTGGGGGCCACCGCCCAGTTGGTGTCACGTGGCTCGGTGATGTAGAACCACCCCGACTGCCACCCCTTCACCGTCTCCATAAAGGAGCCTTCGAGCCATGTGACATTGGGCATCTTGCCCACCATGGCGCCTCCGCACTCTGCTTGTTGGCCTCTCACCACCTTCGAATTTACATTAAAGGTCTTCAGCCATAGGCTGAAGTGAGGTGGGATATGGAGAAAGGCCTCGCAAATGACTATAAATGCCGAGATGTTGAGGATAAAGTTCGGGGCTAGATTCATGGAAGTCCAGACCGTAGTAAAACATCAATTCGTGGACAAACGGGTGGAGAGGGAATCCCAGCCTGTGGAAGAAATGTGTGAGAAACACAACCCTCTCATGGAGCTCTGGGTAGGGACGGGCTGTCCCTTGGGCGGGATACGGTAAACGATCTCCTTGGCCAGATATCCGGCCTCTCGGAGCTCCTTGATGTCTTTCTTCTTAACAGAGGAGGCCATCCACTTGCCTCCAGCTCCGGATTCGGACATGGTTGCAGTGCTTTATCCAACGAGGGAACCTAGAGCTTGGGCGCTGGAGCTCAAGAATGGATGGGCAGAGGAAGGATAAGGCGTGGGTGAATGAGGACGAATCCTTATCCCCTTGTAAAGGCCGCGAATGTGAAACGCCTTCCTACTCGCCTTAAAATTCGCCTACTCCCAAGGGTTGTATAAACGGCACGGTTGGGTTACCCATGCCCGTATTGATGAGGATCCCGCAATAAGGGGACACGACCTCTGCTTTGACAAGACATGCCAATAGAAATCGCATCTTGAAACACGGGATGGCGGACAAAACGGTTTGATATAGTGACCGGGCAGATGTGATGTCATGTTGTAAAAAAGTTGTCAGCGGATTGGACTGGTGGAATATATATTCTCTCTACGGCCGTGTGTGGTGTGGTGTTACAGGTCCGGACACGTTCAAATACGTCCAAAGACTATCTTGGAGTTCAGAGGGAGGAACCCGCCTTGCAATGCCGAAGACAGATCTACGCACCGGATACGTTGTCATTGAAGCCAGTTTCAGGGGCTACTGAGGGAGTCCTGGACTAAGGGGTCCTCGGGCGTCCGGCCTTTTAGCCACGGGCCGGACTAATGGGCTGTGAAGATACGGAGACCAAAGACTGCACCCGTGTCCGGATGGGACTCTCCTTGGCATGGAAGGCAAGCTTGGCGACCAAATATGTAGATTACTTTCTTTGGAACCGACCTTGTGTAACCCTAGATCCTCTAGGTGTCTATATAAACCGGAGGACTTGGTCCGGAGGAGAGACATTATCATAACCATACAAGCTAGGCCTCTAGGGTTTAGCCATTACGACTCATGGTAGATCAACTCTTGTAATACTCATATTCATCAAGATCAATCAAGTAGGACGTAGGGTATTACCTCCATAGAGAGGGCTCGAACCTGGGTAAAACAATGTGTCCCCTGTCTCCTGTTACCATCGACCTTAGACACATAGTTTAGGACCCCCTACCCAAGATCCGCCAGTTTTGACACTCACACTTGACCCATTCCGTTAGCTTAGCATCATGATCGTTTAGTTTGTTGCTACTGCTTTCTTCATGACTTATACAGTATCCTCTGACTATGAGATTATGCAACTCCCGAATACCGGAGGAACACTACAGGTGTCTACAGGTGTCTCTGATGGTTTTTGTTGAGTTGGCATAGATCAAGATTAGGATTTGTCACTCCGATTGTCGGAGAGGTATCTCTAGGCCCTCTCGGTAATGCACATCACTATAAGCCTTGCAAGCAATGTGACTAATAAGTTAGTTGCGGGATGATGCATTATGGAACGAGTAAAGAGACTTGCCGTTAACGAGATTGAACTAGGTATTGAGATACCGCCGATCGAATCTCGGGCAAGTAACATACCGATGACAAAGGGAACAACGTATGTTGTTATGCGGTTTGACCGATAAAGATCTTCGTAGAATGTAGGAACCAATATGAGCATCTAGGTTCCGCTGTTGGTTATTGACCGGAGATGAGTCTCGGTCATGTCTACATAGTTCTCGAACCTGTTGGGTCTGCACGCTTAACGTTCAGTGACAATCGGTATTATGAGTTTATGTGTTTTGATGTACCGAAGGAAGTTCGGTGTCCCGGATGTGATCACGGACATGACGAGGAGTCTCGAAATGGTTGAGACATAAAGATTGATACATTGGACGGCTACATTCGGACACCAGAAGAGTTTCGGTGATCTCGAAGAAAACCAGAGTGCCCTAGGGGTTACCGGAACCCCCCGGGGACTAATGGGCCTTAATGGGCCCTAGTGGAGAGAGTGGGGCTGGCCAAGGCAGGCCGCACACCCCCTCCCCTTGAGTCCGAATAGGACAAGGAAGGGGGGCGGCGCCCCCCTTGCCTTTCCCCTCTCCCACTCCTTCCTTCCCCCTCCTAGTGGGACTAGGAAAGGGGAGTCCTACTCCCACTAGGACGAGGACTCCTCCACTTGGCGCACCCTCCTAGGGCCGTCTTGCCTCCCTCCTTGCTCCTTTATATACGGGGACAGGGGGGCACCCCATGACACACAAGTTGATCATTGATCTTTTAGCCATGTGCGGTGCCCCCCTCCACCATAATCCACCTCGGTTATATCATAGCGGTGCTTAGGCAAAGCCCTGCGTCGGTAGCTTCATCAACACCGTCATCACGCCGTCGTGCTGAAGGAACTCTCCCACAAAGCTCTACTGGATCGTGAGTTTGTGGGACGTCACCGAGCAGAACGTGTGCAGATCGCGGAGGTGCCGTACATTCGGTACTAGGATCAGTCGATCATGAAGTCGTACGACTACATCAACCGCGTTGTCATAACGCTTCCGCTTAAGGTCTACGAGGGTACGTGGACGACACTCTTTCCTCTCGTTGCTATGCATCACCATGATCTTGCGTGTGGGTAGGAAAGTTTTGAAATTACTGCGTTACCCAACAGATAAGATCACCATCGCACACTCCTTTTACCTTCGTGATTAGTGTTGAACCTAAAAGAAATGTTATTTCGTGTTTGCGTTGAGCATGAATATGATTGGATCATGTTTACTGCGATAAGGTTATTCATTTAAGTCAAAGAATAATTGTCATTCTGTTTACATGAATAAAACCTTCTATGGTCATACACTTAATATAAATGGTTTATTGAATCTCGATCATAATGATACACATATTCATAATATTGATGCCAAAAGATGCAAAGTTGATAATGATAGTGCAACATACTTGTGGGACTGCCGTTTAGGTCATATTGGTGTAAAGCGCATGAAGAAACTCCATGCGAATGGACTTTTTGAATCACTTGATTATTAATCATTTGATGCTTGCGAGGCATGCCTCATGGGCAAGATGACTAAGACTCCGTTTTCCGGAACAATGGAGCGAGCCACTAACTTATTGAAAACTACATACCGATGCATGCGGTCCGATGAGTGTTGAGGCTCGCGGCGGGCATCATTATTTTCTAACCCTCACAGATGATTTGAGAAGATATGGGTATATCTACTTAATGAAACACAAGTCTGAAACATTTGCAAAAGTTCAAAGAATTTCATAGTGAAGTGGAGAATCATTGTAACAAAAAAAATAAAAGTTTCTACAATCCGATCGCGGAGGCAAATATTTGAGTTACGAGTTTGGTCTTCATTTGAAACAATGTGGAATAGTTTCACAACTCACGTCACCTGGAACACCACAGTGTAATGGTGTGTCTGAACGTCATAACCGTACTTTATTAGATATGGTGCGATCTATGATGTCTCATACCGATTTACCACTATCGTTTTGGGGTTATTCTTTAGAGACGGCTGCATTCACATTAAATAGGGCACCACGTTAATCCGTTGAAATGACACCATATGAACAGTGGTTTGGCAAGAAACCTAAGTTCTTTATGTCCGTCCGTCTCTCGTTCGACGACGAGCACTACGCTTACAACTTGGTGAGTTGCCGCTATATATAATAGCATTGGTTCACCAACGGTTGGCGCGACCAGGATTGGATTGGCGGCCAGGATGGCTTTGATTTCTTCCAGTCCGGCCGTGGCTACGTCCGTCCACTCGAATTGTTCGGTGCGCCTAAGAAGGCGTTAAAGGGGAAGTGCCGTTTCTCCTAATTGGGAGATAAAGCAGCTTAAAGCCACCACGCATCCAGTCAATTTCTGGATTTGCTTGAGGTCAGTTGGGACAGCCAACTATGACAAAGCTTAGATTTTAGCCGGGTTTGCTTCAATTCCTCTACTGCAGACGATGAAGCCCAGGAGCTTTCCGGCAGGAACGCCGAAGATGCATTTTTCCGGATTGAGCTTAATGTCGTATGTTCGGAGATTGGTGAATGTGAGCCTCAAGTCATCTATTAAAGAGTCGACGTGTCTGGTTTTAATGACCACATCGTCTACTTATGCCTCCATAGTCTTGCCGATCTTCTTTTCCAGACATGTCTGGATCATGCGCTGATATGTTGCGCTGGCGTTTTTGAGCCCAAAGGGCATTGTGTTAAAGCAGAAGGGGCCGTATGGTGTTATAAATGCTGTTGCGGCTTGATCAGACTCCGCCATCTTAATCTGGTGGTAACCGGAGTATGCATTGAGGAAGCACAATGATTCATGTCCTGCGGTTGCATCGATGATTTGATCGATGCGAGGGAGTGGAAAGAATCCTTTGGGCAAGCCTTGTTAAGGTCTTTGAAGTCGACACATAGGCGTCAGGATTTGTCCTTCTTTGGTACCATCACCAGGTTTGCTAGCCAATCCAGATGTTTTATTTCTTTAATGAATCCGGCTTCCAGTAGCTTGGCCAGCTCCTCTCCCATGGCTTGTCGCTTAGGTTCAGAGAAACGCCGAAGAGTCTGCTTGACCGGCTTGAATCCTTTTAGAATATTAAGGCTATGCTCGGCCAATCTGCATGGGATTCCTGGCATGTCTGAAGGATGCCAGGCGAATATGTCCCAATTCTCGCGCAGAAACTCACGTAGTGCGGCGTCTACAGCGGGGTCTAACTATGCCCCAATGGATGCTGTTTTTGTAGGGTCCGTTTGGTGGACTTGGAATTTAACTATTTCGTCCGCTGGTTTAAAAGAGGTGGACTTGGATCTTTTGTCTAGTATCACGCCGTCCCTGTCGACCATGGAGCGTAGCGCGGTTAACTCCTCCGCCACAAGGGCTTTGGACAATGCCTCGAGGGCTAGTGCGGCTGTTTTGTTCTCGACGCGGAGTACTATGTCCGGATCACTAGCTAGAGTGATAATTCCCTTGGGTCCGGGCATTTTGAGCTTCATGTACCCATAATGGTGTATGGCTTGAAAAATCATGAATGCCCCCCCGCCCTAGAAGGGCGTGGTATCCGCTACTGAATGGGGCCACTTGGAATGTAATTTCTTCGGACTTGTAATTCTCCGGAGTGCCGAATACCACATCAAGTGTGATTTTCCCAGCGCAACGTGCCTCCCGACTAGGGATGATTCCTCAGAAGGTCGTACTGCTTTGTTCAATACGATTGCTGTCTATGTCCATTTTTTGGAGAGTTTTGTCGGATTTCGGGTTCCGGCAGACCCTTGAGGTTCGAACACTGGGGTGCGCACGGAGATTTCACCTCCTATCTACCTGCACCCCTCCGCCTCGCTGAGATCTAAGCTATGGGAAGAACAGCACAAGAGACACAGGGTTTATACTGGTTCGGGCCACCGTTGTGGTGTAACACCCTACTCCAGTGTGTGGTGTGGCAGATTGCCTCTTGGGCTGATGATGATGAGCAATACAAGGAAGAACAGCCTCGCGAGGGTCTGCTCTTGGCTGTGGGGATGAACTGCTAGGAGGAGATCAGTCACCCTTCTCTCTCTCTCTTCTCGACTCTCTCTCTGATTTCCGATCCTCTCTCTGTTTTCCCTTTTTTTCACCCTGTGGGTGGCTAGTCCTATTTATAGGCAATGGCCCTGGGCCTCTTCCCAAATATTGAGCGGGAAGGGCGCCAACAATTGGCCATTTTGAAGGGGAACATCTGGTACACTTATCCTGACTAAAGTTGGTCCTCGCCTGCCAAAGGCTCTGGTGGTGACGCTGGCTTGGGCTCCACAATGACTTCCTTCCTGCCGTTGGACTGGTCTTGGTCTCGTTGCACCGAAACGGGTGCCTTTGCTTGATGCTCTCGCCTGCGCTTGCTCCCTTTGCACCAAAGAGGAAAGGATGACACTGCGCGGGCTGCGCCCGCCTGGCGCCCTTGGTCGTCATGGCTTGCGTCACGGGCACCTCGTGAGGTACCCCGCCTTGATCTCTCCGCCTCCTCGCGAGCCAGCCTGATGTTTCCGTGCCTGAGGAAGCTCCGTGTCGTCCGCCCCACGAGGCTTGGCCCCTCGCGAGGGTCTTGGGTCTGTGTCGATGAAGACGGGCCGTGCTGGGCCCCCCTTCGAGCCACGCCACAGGCCGCAGGCAGGCAAGTCTGGGGACCCCCGTTCCCAGAACGCCGACAGTAGCCCCCGGGTCCAAGGCGCGCCCGGACTTGGCCGTGCAGGGAGGCGAAAGGGCAAGGGCGAAGCGCCGCGGGCCCTAACAGCCTGCGGCCTCGGGCGCCGCGTGGCAGTTGATTGGACGTGGGCGCCTCAGCAACCGCGCGAGTTGATAAAGGAGCGGCATCTACCCAGGCTTTGCTTTTTTGCTTTCTCCGGTTGCTGCTCAGATCCCCTTTCTTGCGCCTCTCCTTCCTCCAAAATTTCCAGATCTACTCCGACCGTGTGACCTAGGAAGCCATGGTGCCTCGTCAGTCCCCGGCCGGAGCTTGGTACTCGTCTGCCCTGGACTCGCCGAATGTGTCGGAGGCGAGCCTCGCCCGGTTGTGCCGGATGGCGGCGGCGCAGGGCATCGACGGGGCGAAGGTGTTCAAGGCCGGCTCCGCCACCCCTGAGGGCCAAGGGAGCACCTTCTATCCGTTCTTTGTAAGTGCCATTGCTGCTGGCCTGGTGCCTCCCTTCTCCGAGTTCTTCTTCTCTGTCCTCCGCCATTATAAGCTACAGGCTCTGCATCTCCACCCCAACTCCGTCCTTCTCCCGGCAATCTTCGGTGGCCTTGCTGCGCCACTATTTCTACCTCCGGACCTCTCGCGGTCCTGCTTCCGCGTGCGCAAGCTTCATCGCGTACGGCGGCGCCATTGCCATTTCGAACCCCGGGAAAAGGATTGAGGGCTTCAGGAGCAAGTGGGTCTTGGCAAATGCTGGGCGCATCCACCCTCGGCTGATCTTGCCCACGGAGCAACCCACGAGCTCCAGCAATTGGGGTCGAGCAGAGCTCACGGACCCCCGCGCGAAGCTGGTGTTGGAGAAGATGGACGCGGATCTGAGGCCGGCCAACATGGCAGCGGCGAAGCTGACCGGCGCGTCGCTGCTGAGGGAATTCCTGGAGCACCAGCTGGCTCTGCTTCGGCAGTACTCACTTCCGATGTGGAGGCCCCATCCGAGCCCCGCGTCCTTGGCCGACGGAGATCTGGCTGCGGTCCTCCAATCTCTGGTCGGGGGCGATGTGGCGAGGTTGGAGGGCGCCCCTACGCCCTTGTTCCTCCGCGACGACTGGGAGCAGGTAGTGGAGTCCATGCCCGTCTTCAACGGGGACGGGCCCGTGCCCATAGAAACTCCCGGGGAATCACTGGACGTGTCCTCCGACAACTCCAACGAAGAGGAGGAAGGAGGGGAGCGGGAAAAAGGGCCTGACTCCGAGGCGACGGACGGAGAGTCGAGGGCTCCCCTCCCCTGGCGCAGGTCCCGCGTTCTCCGCCTCTCTCCGAGCGATGATGACGAGGATGATGACGAGCAGGACGGCGGAAGCTTGCTCTCGATCCCGAAGAAGGACAGGACCGGGCTGATCTCCCGCAGGTCTGCCCCGGCCCTGAGGCGGACCGCAGACGCGCCTTCCGCTTCCAAGCTTCCCGAGGTTGACCCTTCCAGCCGGCTTTCGGGCTTCAAATTTTGCCGGAGGCCGCTTGAGCTCACTGGCGACGACCCATAAGCGCTTGATTCTTGTCTTTATTTCTTGTTCTGCTTCTGAGGCTTGACGTCCGCATCTCTTGGATAGGCTGGCGCCCGCTGCAAAGAAGCCGAAGGGAGCTCCTAAGGTTCCATCCATGGTAGCGCCTCTGCCTGCGAAGGAAGGTAACCGCGACGCACGGGCTTCTCCCACCCGGTCGTCCTCGCGAGGCCTGGCTGAGCCGGCTGGGGCAGGCTCAGCTCCCATGGCCCAAGTGACTCCCGAGGTGCCTTTGCCTACTGCCGCTACTTCAGCCGTTGGGGCCAGCAAGCTTCGCCTCAGGATGCTGTGGTCGCGCTGCCGCCTTCTCCTCCTACTCCACCGACTACTGTCTCTCCGACTCCTCCTGCCGTTCTGGATCATGCTGTCGCTGAGCTGGACCGGCTGCGGCAGGATCTACTTGGCGCCGACCCTCGCTTGGTGGCCGGGCGCTTGGAGCTGGCTTCAGGATGGATTCACTCCGACGCTTCGATTTGGGTGGCGGTGGTCCAGGCCTCGACGGCTTGCGATGAGGAGAGGCAGGCCGCCCTTGAGGCGAAGGCTGCACGTGAAGCAGCCCTGGGGGAGGTGGTCGACGTCCGTGGTCGCTGCAAGGCGCTGGAGGACGAGCTGCAAGGCCTGCGGGACCAGCTTGTGAAAGAGGTCCACCTTCGCCAAGAGCAGGAAGAAGGCGTGAAGGCTCATGAGGCGGTCATCGAGGGCCAGGAGGCCAAGCTCAGGAAGCGCCGCGACCGCCTAGGCGCGCTGGAGCAGGAGTTGGGGGCGAGGAAGGTCGAGCTGGACGACAAGGCCTAGGTTCTTGCTGAGGACCACGTGGCCTTCGCGGAGATGGAGGCGAAGGCTCGCTCCTCGCCGAGGATGCTTTACGACAGCAGCCTGGAGAGCCCGCTGGCTGGCACCAAGGACGGCCCCGCCAAGCTGCTTCCCTTCCTGGTTCGCGCTCTTGAAGATGTTGCCCTTGGCCTTGGCCCCATGGCCGAGGCCGAGGCCCGTGTCCTGTCTTCTGCAGCGATGACGCGGGTCCTCACCCACATCTACCTTCGCGATCCCGGCGTCGACCTCAACAGCCTGCTGGAGCCAGTAAGCGGCGAGCGTTCCGCTGCCGCTGCCGAGGCCGTGAAGGGTCGCGCGGTGGCTCTGCTGGGGAAGTTCCGGGCCTTCAGCACCAAGCCGAAGCAAGGCGCTGCCGACCCCGCTGCTCCATGAGGCGAACCCACTCTGCGCTGCTCCACCGCCGACTAGTGACTCTGTTGTGGCTCCTGTCCTGCCTTTAATTCCTGCACATGTATCATGCCTCGGGGAGGCGTTTAAACTTGCGTTTGGCATTGAGATAACAGTGTGGACTGTAATATTTTCTTTTTAATTCCTTGAAATTTGTGCTTTTCCTTCCTACTTGCTTACGTTCTACGCCGGCAGAGCCCGGCCCCACGCATACCTCACCCAGCGTTAGTCCCGACCGGAAACCAGGACGGGGCCAAGGAGTGAGGGGCTACGTGACAAGTTAGGCTCCTGAGTCACGATGCTCAGGAGTCCCCCTTGGCGCACAAACAGCAAGTAGGGAGGTATGATGTGGGTGGATCTACCGTTCTACGTCTACAGAGCCCGGCCGCGCGCATACCTCAACCGCCGTTAGCCTTTCCGAACTATGGAGTGAGGGGCTACGTGACCAGTTAGGCTCCTGAGTCGCGATACTCAGGAGTCCCCCTTGATGCTCAAACGGCCTTCCTACCTTGGCTCCGTTCGGGGAGAGACGCGCGACGAACCAGGCCCAGGGGGGCCTGGCTGGGTGGCGTGCGTCTGGGCGTGACCCAGGCGCAGCCCCCATGCCCAGCCCCCTCGCGCGGCACTCCCGAGGGGAGACGTTACGATGAGGCTAGACACTGAGCTCTGTGCTCCCTGAGGTTGATGCGGCCCGGGGGCAGCCCTCAGATGTTTATCACAAGCGCGGAGCATAGCGCTTCCGTATGTGTACGGGCATAGCCGCTCCTCGGCAGTGTCGTCAGCCGGCACGGAGCATGGTGCTTCCACTGGTACGTGGGAGGGGGCTCCCCTCCGGGAGGAGCCCCCAAGGTGTGTACAACCCCACCCTGACACGTGGCTGGCACGGTAGGGCCTGGCGAGGTGTATCTGGGCACCCGTGAGCCAGCGCGGGACTCACGGGGCCCTACCTCTAGGCGGGTTGCGCCTGGCACTGGGCCTTATCTTGTGATTTGTCCCTGCAAATTTGGTTAGATGCCGACACTCTACGTCCTCGGGTCCCGGCACTCTACGTCCTCGGGTCCCGGCCCTCGAGCTGGTCTCAGCCATCGCTGGTATGCCAGGTCGCGATGCCGTGGACAAGGCCAGAGGGTGAGGGCTGGAGAGCCAGTAAGAGCCCTGAGTCGCGATGCTCTGGTACCCCCCCCCCCCTTTAACGTGCAAATGGTCGACATGGAGAAGAAGAGGTGCCGTGGACATGCATCAAATAATCAAGCATGGTGGGTCGAACGCATAGCCGGAAATAAACGCAAAAGGGGTACATGCCGCTCGGTCTGGCCCGAGCGACTTGGGGGATGATGCAGCCCGAGGGGCGCCCCCAATAAGGTAAGCTAACAACATGGAATAAAAGGGATACATGCCGCAGGGACGGACCCACGCGGCCTGGGAATAATGCAGCACTGGGGGGCGCTCCCAGCTGGAAGTGAAACTTGAAAGATGTCACCTGATGATGTTGAGGACGAAGGAGTGTTGGTGTAGCAGACTCGGTGGGCTGCAGAAGCCGATCCTCACGAGCCCCTAGGCCTAGGGGCCTCGGGAGGCTCCAGAGGCGCTGGTGGTTCCTTGCGGACCATCTCCATCTCCGCCAGGGCTGTGGAACGCCTGGCTTCTTGAGCCTCCATGATGCCCCTCATGAGGCGCTGGTACGTGGCAGCCGCGTTCGGCAAGCCGTAAGGCATGCGAGCGTAGCTATGGGGTGGACCTTCGCAACGCCCCACTCGCGAGGGCCAGAGGCGCTCCAGAGGGGCGACTTGATTGAGCCCTGGTATGTCGATGCAGATGCGCAGCCCACCATCCTCGCCTGGATGGGGAGCCACAGCTGGTAGGCGGCGGCCGCCTCTCATGACTCTTGACTCCTGTAGCTCCTGAATGGCCTTGCTGACGAACTCCTGAGGGTCTGGCTCTCCTTGCTTTACTCCTTCCTGAGGGAAACGTGCTTCGAAACACGCCTCCATATGGTGCCCAAGCGCCTCC
Organism: Triticum dicoccoides; assembly: GCF_002162155.2. Taxonomy (NCBI): domain Eukaryota; kingdom Viridiplantae; phylum Streptophyta; class Magnoliopsida; order Poales; family Poaceae; genus Triticum; species Triticum dicoccoides. Next base: position 147,911,414 of record NC_041386.1, read on the forward strand.
CTCGTGACCTTAGCCAGGTCGGTGGCCCTCCAGGGGAGAGCCCCCGAGCCCTGCCTGAGGAGGGCGCCGGGCGCGCTTTCCTATGCGACGGAAGGAGGTTCCCCCTGGGCAGGCACGGGCCCTGAGGGACCTGCCTCCTGAGGGGTCGGGCCGGACGATGTCTTCTTCTTCTTGGGGGCGGTCTCGGGAAGCCTCCTGCTTCCGCGATCCGGGTCTTCCAGTGATGCGGCCTGAAAGGCTCGTTCCAGGGAACACACCGCGTCCTTCTTTTCACAGGGCACCGTGACGACTCCGCCACTTCCTGGCATCTTGAGGACGTTGTAGCCGTGGTGAGTTACGGCCATGAACTTGGCCAGCGCTGGGTATCCAAGGATGGCGTTGTACGACAGGCGAGTGTGAGCGACGTCGAAGTCAATGAGCTCGGTGCGGTAGTTGTCGCGTGCCCCGAAGGTGACTGGGAGGCGGACCTGCCCAATCAGGACTGTGGAGCCGTCGGTGACTCCGGAGAAAGGCTTGGTCGGCTGAAGCTGGTTGTAGGGCACTTGGAGGTTGTTGAATGTTTCCACGGACAGGACATTGAGCCCTGCCCCGCCGTCGATGAGGGTCCTGGTGACCACCACGTTGCTGATGATTGGGGAACAAAGCATCGGGAGGACTCCAGGTGTAGCTGCACACTTGAGCTGATCTGCTGAGCTAAACATGATGGCGCACGCCGACCACCTGAGAGGGCGCGTGGCTTCCAGCTTGGGGAGGACTGCATTCACTTCGCGGGCGAACTGCTTGAAGATGCGTTGAGAGGCTGGGGCTTGAGCCCCGCCCAGGATGCAGGCGACTGGCGCGGCTCCTGGAAGCCCCCAGCCCCCTCGTCTTGATGGCGGTCCTCGTTTCTCCTTGGCTGTGGCGGCAGCGGAGGGAGGCCTGCGTTGCCTTGCGGGCGATCCTTGCGAGGCTGATCCCTCCAGTCTCCCTCGCGAGGCGGGTCTCCCTAGCGATCCTCGCGAGGTTGATCGCGCCACCCATGGCGCAGGCCGCGGTCTTCCCAGCGCCCTGCATTCCTTCCTCCTCCTCGACCGTAGCCCCAGTCACCGCGGTCGGGGCAACGGCCGATCCTTCCTTCTCGCACAGCTCGGAGCTCTTGACATTCATTGGTGTTGTGGGTGTGGAGGTCGTGGTACACACAGTACCGACTGCCCTTGGGAGGTTTGGGCAGATCTCTGCCCCGCTTGGTGTCTGGTTCTGCCGCGAGCACGGCAGCCCCCTTGCACTTCACATCCTTGGCCTTGGGCTTCTTCTCTTTTGGGTCTGCGGCAGGCAGCTCGAGGAGGGAGAGACGCCCTTCCTCAGCCCTGGCGCACTTGGTTGCCAAGTTGAACAACTCCAAGGAAGTGCACAGGTCTTCATGCATTGCCAGCTCCTCCTTCATCTTGACATCGTGCATGCCGTCGGAGAAGGCTGAGATGATGGCCTCCTCGGTCACCTTGGGAATCTTGAGGCGTGCATTGTTGAAGCGCTGGATGTACTTCTGTAGGGTCTCTCTGGGTTGTTGCTTGATGCAGCGCATGTTGCTCACGGCGGGTGGCCGGTCGCGAGTACCTTGGAAGTTGGCGATGAAGCGGGTGCGCATCTCGTCCCAGGAGGAGATCGTGCCTGGGGCCAGGTTCAGGAGCCAGGTGCGGGCCCCGTCCTTGAGCGCCATGGGAAACTAGTTCACCATGACCTTCTCGTCTCCGTTGGCAGCTTTGATGCCCAGCTCATAGAGCTGGAGGAACTCCGCAGGGTCGGCCGTGCCATCGTAACGAGGAGGCAGGTCCGACTTGAACTTGCCGGGCCACGCGACGCTGCGTAGCTCGGCAGTGAATGCACGGCAGCCTGCTGTGGCCACGGGAGGCCTTGGGTGATGAAGAGCTTGGTCTTGCATGCCCCCACGCGCTGCAGCTGGGAGCAGCGCGGGGTCTTGACGCGCGGGAGCAGGAGCATGGTCGCGACGTGCTGGAGCAGGGAGCGCTCGGGCACCTTCTTGCGGGCGAGGGACTTCTTGGCAGATCTGCTCTTGCCGCGCTGGCACCTAACGGAGCGGGTTCTGCCCAGGGGCCACTCGCCTTGGAGCCATGGCGCCTTCTTGAGGAGGAGGCGGCCGGGGCGCCGCCGGAGCTACGTCGCTCGCACGGGGCGGGGTGCGGTGCAGCGGAACGGACGGCGCAGGAGAGCCCCCTGCAGCGCGGACGAGCTCGGCGACGCGGTAGAGCCATTCTTCGTAGACGTCGTCGACGGGACGGTAGCGCAGGAGCTCGTTTGCCGCGATGAGCGCAGCTCGAGCCTCCATGGGTGCGCAGGACGAAGAACCAGCTAGGGTGAGCGAGGGAGTAGCGGTGCAGCCGTCTTGCCGCACGGACGGATGCCGAGACGACGCTTGCTGCTCGTCCCCCGCCGGGCCAGTGGCGGCGTTGACGGCAGGTGACGGGGAACGGCGAGGACGCCCACCGACAGGAGCCGTCTGGGCGACGCGGGAAGCGAGAGCGGCCCGGCGCTCGGCGCGGGCCCGACGAGCGTCAGACATGGACGCGATGGTCGCAGGAGAACGGGGTGATGGGAGAAGAATTCCGGTGCACCCCTACCTGGCGCGCCAAATGTTGGATTTTGGGTTCCGGCAGACCCTTGAGGTTCGAACACTGGGGTGCGCGCAGAGATTTCACCTCCTACCTACCTGCACCCCTCCGCCTCGCTGAGATCTAAGCTATGGGAAGAACAGCACAAGAGACACAGGGTTTATACTGGTTCGGGCCACCGTTGTGGTGTAACACCCTACTCCAGTGTGTGGTGTGGTGGATTGCCTCTTGGGCTGATGATGATGAGCAATACAAGGAAGAACAGCCTCGCGAGGGTCTGCTCTTAGCTGTGGGGATGAACTGCTAGGAGGACTTCAGTCACCCTTCTCTCTCTCTCTCTCTTCTCGACTCTCTCTCTAATTTCCGATCCTCTCTCTGATTTCCCTTTTTTTTCACCCTGTGGGTGGCTAGTCCTATTTATAGGCAAAGGCCCTGGGCCTCTTCCCAAATATTGAGCAGGAAGGGTGGCAACAATTGGCCATTTTGAAGGTGAACATCTGGTACACTTATCCTGACTAAAGTTGGTCCTCGCCTGCCAAAGGCTCTGGTGGTGATGCTGGCTTGGGCTCCACAATGACTTCCTTCCTGCCGTTGGACTGGTCTTGGTCTCATTGCACCGAAACGGGTGCCTTTGCTTGATGCTCTCGCCTGCGCTTGCTCCCTTTGCACCAAAGAGGAAAGGAGGACACTGCGCGGGCTGGCGCCCGCCTGGCGCCCTTGGTCGTCATGGCTTGAGTCACGGGCACCTCGTGAGGTACCCTGCCTTGATCTCTCTGCCTCCTTGCGAGCCAGCCTGATGTGGCCGTGCCTGAGGAAGCTCCATGTCATCTGCCCCGCGAGGCTTGGCCCCTCGCGAGGGTCTTGGGTCTGTGTCGATGAAGACGGGCCGTGCTTGGCCCCCATTCGAGCCACGCCGCAGGCCGCAGGCAGGCAAGTCTGGGGACCCCCGATCCCAGAACGCCGACAAGTTTCCTCATACATGAGGTTTAATCCGCTGCCGCCATCCATGAGCACCTTAGTGAGCCGAAATCCGTCCACAATTGGGCTGAGGACCAAAGCGGCTGGTGTTCGGGCTGTTCGGAATTTAGGTTCGTCACTGGCGTTGCAGGTGATAGCCGTGTCGCTCCATGGATTTATTGCTGCCACGTGGTAGACTTCGACAAGGTCGCGGAGTGCTCGCTTACGCCTATTATTTGAGGGGAAGGTCTCGAAAACCGTTAATATTGTGTTGTTATCCATGGGGAGGTGCTCTGGGGTATTTTGGGTGAGAAGACCCTCGCCGCTTTTGGCCACCTGCCGGAGTACCCAACATGCTCTAAGGCTGTGCATTGATATGGTATCCGCTGTACTATGAATTTTGTAGGGGCCGTTGAGCCATCCCTCCAATACGGTTCCATGCCCTGTAGTGGGCTTTTGCTTCTTTGTAATTGAGTCGGGCGACTTATAAGAGTGCACCCTTTTAGTTCGGACTGGGGGTCTTGTCAGAGTCAGATTGTCCCAAAATTGCGTATGGGTTTTCCAGGCACTTTCCATCACACAGTATTTCCATACTATGTCCGCCAAGTCAGCGAAGTGTGCTACGTTACAGTGATTTATGGCGTTGAGGACTCCTTTGTCCGTGCAATTGTTGCAAAAGAACGAAATTGCATCTTCCTCGCGACAGTCCTTGACCTTGTTCATTACAAGGAGGAATCTGGCCCAATAGTGATGTACTGTCTCTTGGGGCGTTTGCCTAATGTGGGAAAGATAGTTTGTATCTGGGTGGGTGGGTGGATTTAAGTCTAGACCCAATCTGTGATCCCGGGGCAGGGGAGTTTCCGATCTTGGAAGTTCGGGCTCCGGGATATTGCCCTGTGGGTTCGGTATGCGGCCTGATTCTGGATTCGGGGTTAGGGCGGCGTCCTCCCGCGAGTGCGTATCCTGTTCGGAGAGCTCGGGAATCCGGACATAGTTCGTCCTCAGGATAGAGGGAGAATCGCCGCATTGCTCCTCCACCACCTCTATTTGATGGGTGACCGGCGGAGAGTTAATCTCCCTTTGGTCGGGTTTAAGCCCGATCCAATCTTAGTCCGTAGTGACTCCCAGAGCGGCGATGCGATCCAAGAGCTCGTTCAAAGAGGAGAGCTCCATTGGCAATTTTGAGCCGATGTGGAGGCTATTTTCGATGACCCGAGAGGTCATCGTCGACGCAGCGGCCGAGAAGCGGTCATGACGAAGCCGCCAAGTCGGAGAGTTTGGCCTACAGCCAGGGCTCCCCCAGAGGTGATGTTGTCCTTGACAAACGAGGCAAGCCATCTTCCTTATGATGACGACACAGTGGAACTCTCAATGAAAACACCAATGTCGGTATCAAAACCGGCGGATCTTGGGTAGGGGGTCCCAAACTGTGCGTCTAAGGCGAATAGTAATAGGAGGCAGGGGACACGATGTTTTACCTAGGTTCGGGCTCTCTTGATAGAGGAAAAACCCTACGTCCTGCTTGATTGTACTTGATGATATGTGTCGGCGTTCTGGGAACGGGGGTCCCCAGACTTGCCTGCCTGCGGCCTGCGGCGTGGCTCAATGGGGGGCCCAGCACGGCCCATTTTCACCAACACCAACTCAAGACCCTCGCGAGGGGCCAAGCCTCGCGGGGCGTATGACACGGAGCTTCCTCGGGCACGACCTCGTCAGGCTGGCTCATGAGGGGGCGGAGAGATCAAGGCGGGGTACCTCGCAAGGTGCCCGTGATGCAAGCCATGACGACTCAGGGTGCCAGCCCGCGCAGCGTCCTCCTTTCCTCTTTAGTGCAAAGGGGGCAAGCGCAGCCGCGGAGTACCGAGGCATCAGGCAAAGGTTGCCATTTCGGTGCAAAAGGACCAAGACCAGGAGGACTACGAGACGGAGGTCACCATGGGGCCCAAGACGGCGTCATCACCAGAGCTTTGCGCAGGCGAAGACTACTTTTGTCAGGATAGTTGATACTTGCTGTCCCCTTTCAAATTAGCCCGCCATTGTTGGCTCCCTTCCCGCTCAATATTTGGGGAGAGGACCAGGGCCACTATAAATAGGACCGGCCACCCACGTAGCAAGGGGTTCGGCTCAGTCTCCTCCAAGGGGTTCGGCTCAGTCTCCTCCAAGGGGTTCGGCTCAGTCTCCTCCAAGGGGTTCGGCTCAGTCTCCTCCAAGGGGTTCGGCTCAGTCTCCTCCAAGGGCTCGACAAGTAGAGTGGTGGTAAGCAGAGAGAGAGAGAGTGAGATAGAGAAAGGTGGCTGAACTCCTCCCAGCAGTTCATCGCCCCAGCCAAGAACAGACCCTCGGAGGCTGTTCTTCCTTGTACTGTTCATCATCATCAGCCCAAGAGGCAATCCACCACACCACACACTAGAGTAGGGTATTACACCACAACGGTGGCCCGAACCAGTATAAACCCTGTGTCCCTTGTGTTGTTCTTTTCATAGCATTTTATCCTAGCGTGGCGGAGGGGTGCAGGAAGGTAGGAGGCGAAATCTCCGCGCATACCCCAGTGTTTGAACCTCAAGGGTCTGCCGGAACCCGAAATCCAACATTTGGCGCGCCAGGTAGGGGTGCGCCGGAATTCGTCTTCCACCGCTCCGCTCTCCTCCAACCATCACACTCATGTCTGACGCACGTCGGGCCCGCGTGGAGCGCCGGGCCGCCCTCGCTTCCCTCGTGGCCCAGACAGCCCCTGTCAGCGGGCGTCCTCGCCGTTCCCCGTCGCCCGCCATCAAAGCCGCCACCGACCCGGCGGGGGACGAGCAGCAAGCATCGTCTCAGCATCCATCTGTGCGCCAAGACGGCCGCACCGCGACTCCCTCACTCACCCCGGCTGGATCTTCGTCCCGCGCGCTTCGCGCGCCCATGGAGGCTCGGGCTGCACTCATCATGGCAAACAAGCTACTGCGCTACCGTCCCGTCGACGACGTCTACGAAGAATGGTTCGACCATGTCGCCGAACTCGTCTGTGCCGCAGGGGGGCTCCTCCGCGCCGTCCGCTCTGCTGCACCGCACCCCGCCCCGCGCGGGCGACGAGGCTCCGGCGGCGCCCCGGCCGCCTCCCCCTCAAGAAGATGCCATGGCTCCAAGACGCGTGGCCCCTGGGCGGAACCCGTTCCGTCAGGTGCCAGCGCGGCAAGAGCAGAGCTGCCAAGAAGTCCCACGCCCGCCAGAAGCTGCCCGGGCACTGCCTGCTCCAGCACGTCGCGACCATCCTCCTGCTCCGGCGCGTGGGGACATGCAGGACCAGGCTCTCCATCACTCAAGGCCTCCCGTGGCCACAGTAGGCTGCCACGCCTACACCACCGAACTGCACAGCGTCGCGTGGTCGGGCAAGTTCAAGCCGGACCTGCCTCCTCGCTACGACAGCACGGCCGACCCTGCGGAGTTCCTCCAGCTCTACGAGCTGGGCATCGAAGTTGCCAACGGAGACGAGAAGGTCATGGCGAACTGGTTTCCCATAGCGCTCAAGGATGGGGCCCGCACTTGGCTCCTGAACCTGGCTCCAGGCACAATCTCCTCCTGGGAAGAGATGCGCGCCCGCTTCATCGCCAACTTCCAAGGTACTCGCGACCGGCCACCCGCCGTGAGCGACATGCGCTGCATCAAGCAACAACCCGGGGAGACCCTGCAGAAGTACATCCAGTGCTTCAACAACGCACGCCTCAAGATTCCCAAGGTGACTGAAGAGGCCATCATCTCAGCCTTCTCCGACGACGTGCGCGACGTCAAGATGAAGGAGGAGCTGGCGATGCATGAAGACCTGTGCACTTCTTTGGAGCTGTTCAACTTGGCAAACAAGTGCGCCAGGGCTGAGGAAGGGCGTATCTCCCTCCTTGAGCTGCCTGCCGCAGACCCAGAAGAGAAGAAGCTTAAGGCCAAGGAAGTGAAGCGCAAGGGGGCTGCCGTGCTCATGGCAGAACCAGACACCAAGCGAGGCAGAGATCAACCCGAACCTCCCAAGGGCAGCCGGTACTGCGTGTACCATGACCTCCACACCCACAACACCAGCGAATGCCAAGAACTCCGACCCGTGCGTGAAGGAAGGATCAGCCGTCGCCCTGACCGTGGTGACCGGGGATACGGCCGAGGAGGAGGAAGGAACGCAGGGCGCTGGGAAGACCGTGGCCCGCAGCAGGGGTGGCGCGACCAACCTCGTGAGGATCGCTGGCAAGACCCACCTCGCAAGGGAGGCTGGAGGGATCAGCCTCGCGAGGATCGCCCGCGAGGCAACGCAGGCCTCCCACCGCTGCCGCCGCAGCCGAGGAGGAACGAGGACCGCCACCAGGACGAGGAGGCTGGGGGCTTCCAGGAGCCTCGCGCGATCGCTTGTATCCTGGCCAGAGATCAGGCCCCAGCCTCTCAGCGCATATTCAAGCAGTTCGCCCGCGAAGTGAATGCAGCCCTCCCCAGGCTCTTAGCCACGCGCCCTCTCAGGTGGTCGGCGTGTGCTATCACCTTCAGCTCAGCAGATCAACTCAAGTGTGCGGCTACAACCAGAGTCCTCCCGATGCTTTGTTCCCCAATCATCAGCAACATGGTGGTCACCAAGACCCTCATCAATGGTGGGGCAGGGCTCAACGTCCTGTCCAAAGAGACGTTCAACAACCTCCAAGTGCCCTACAACCAGCTTCAGCCAACCAAGCCCTTCTCCGGTATCACCGACGGCTCCACGGTCCCGATCGGGCAGGTCCGCCTCCCCGTCACCTTCGGGGCACGCGACAACTACCACACCGAGCTCATCGACTTTGACGTCGCTCACATCCGCCTGCCGTACAACGCCATCCTCGGGTACCCGGCGCTGGCCAAGTTCATGGCCGTGACTCATCACAGCTACAACATCCTCAAGATGCCAGGAAGCGGCAGAGTCATCACGGTGCCCTGTGAAGAGAAGGATGGAGTGTGTTCCCTGGAGCGAGCCTTTCAGGCCGCATCACTGGAGGACCCAAATCGCGGAAGCAGGAGGCTTCTTGAGGCCGCCCCCAAGAAGAAGAAGACATCGTCCGGCCTGCGCCCTCAGGAGGTAGGCCCCTCTGGGACCGTGCCTGCCCAGGGGGAACCTCCTTCCATCGCATAGGAAAGCGCGCCCGGCGCCCTCCTCAGGCAGGGCTCGGGGGCTCTCCCCTGGAGGGCCACCGACCTAGCAAGGGTCGCGAGGGAGGCGCCGGGGCACCACATGGAGGCGCGTTTCGAAGCATATTTCCCTCAAGAAGGAGCAAGGCAAGGAGATCCAGACCCACAGGAGTTCATCAGCAAGGCCATTCAGGAGCTACAGAAGTCCAGACTCATGAGAGGCGCCCGCCGCCTACCAGCAGTGGCTCCCCATCCAGGCGAGGATGGCGGGCTGGGCGTCTGCGTTGACGTACCAGGGCTCAACCAAGTCGCCTCCTTGGGGCGCCTTTGGCCCTCGCGAGTGGGGCGCTGCGAAGGTCCACCCCACAGCTGCGTTCGCATGCCTTACAGCTTGCCAAGCGCGGCTGACGCGTACCAGCGCCTCATGAGGGGCATCACGGAGGCGCAAGAGGCCAGGTGCTTCGCAGCCCTGGCGGAGATGGAGATGGCCCGCGAGGAACCGCCAGCGCCTCCGGAGCCTCCCGAGGCCCCTGGGCCTGGCGGCTCATGAGGATCGGCTCCCGCAGCCCACCAAGCCGGCTACACCAACACCCTTTCGTCTTCAGCGTCATCAGGTGACATCTTGCAAGTTTCACTTCCAGCTGGGAGCGCCCCCAGGGCTGCATTATTCCCAGGCCGCGTGGGTCCGTCCCTGCGGCGTGTATCCCTTTTATTCCGCATTGTTAGCTTACCTTGTTGGGGGCGCCCCTCGGGCTGCATGATCCCCAAGCCGCTCGGGCCAGGCTCAGTGGCATGTACCCCATTTGCGTTCATTCCCGGTTATGCGTTAGAACTGCCATGCTTGATTATTTGGTGCCGGTCCGCGGCGCCTCCTCTTCTCCAGGTTGACCACTTGCACGTTAAAGGGGGGGGTACCTGAGCATCGCGACTCAGGGCTCTTACTGGCTCTCCAGCCCTCACCCTCTGGCCTTGACCACGGCATCGCGACCTGGCATACCAGCGACGACAGAGACCATCTCGAGGGCCGGGACCCGAGGACATAGAGTGCAGGCATCTAACCGAACTTGCAGGGGCACAACACAAGATAAGGCCTAGTGCCAGGCGCAACCCGCCTAGAGGTAGGGCCCCGTGAGTCCCGCGCTGGCTCACGGGTGCCCAGATACACCTCACCAGGCCCTACCGTGCCAGCCAAGTGTCAGGGCGGGGCTGTACACGCCCCGGGGGCTCCTCTCGGAGGGGGCCCCCCTCCCACGCACCAGTGGAAGCACCATGCTCCGCGCTGGCTGACGACACTGCCGAGGAGCGGCTATGCCCGTACTCATACGGAAGCGCTATGCTCCGCGCTGGTGATAAACAACTGAGGGTGGCCTCAGGGCCGCATCAACCTCAGGGAGCCCAGTGCTCAGTGTCTAGCCTCATCGCAACGCCTCCCCTCGGGAGTGCCGCGCGATGGGGCTGGGCACGGGGGCTGCGCCAGGGTTATGCCCAGACGCACGCCGCCCAGCCAGGTCCCCACGGGCCTGGTTCGTCGCGCACCTCTCCCCGAGCGGAGCCAAGGTATGAAGGCCGTTTGAGCGTCAAGGGGGACTCCTGAGCATCACGACTCAGGAGCCTAACTGGTCACGTAGCCCCTCACTCCTTTGGTCCCGTCCTGGTTTCCGGTCGGGGCTATTGCTGGGTGAGGTACGCGCGTGTCCGGGCTCTGCAGACGGAGAATGGTGGATCCACCCACATCACACCTCCCTACTTGCTGTTCGTGCGCCAAGGGGGACTCCTGAGCATCGCAACTCAGGAGCCTAACTTTTCACGTAGCCCCTCACTCCTTGGTCCCGTCCTGGTTTCCGGTCGGGGCTACTGCTGGGTGAGGTACGCGCGGGGTCGGGCTCTGCCGGCGTAGAACGTAAGCAAGTAGGAAGGAAAAGCACAAATTTCAAAGGAATTCGAAAGCAAATATTACAGGCCACACTGTTATCCCAATATCAGGCGCAAGTTTAAACGCCTCCCCGAGGCATGATACATGTGCAGGAATCAAAAGCAGGACATGAGCCATGATGGAGTCACTTGGCGGCGGGGGAGCAGCGCGGCGTGGGTTCGCCTCAAGGAGCAGCGGGGTCGATAGCGCCTTGCTCCGGCTTGGTGCTGAAGGCACGGAACTTCCCCAGCAGAGCCTCTGCGCGACCCTTCACAGCCTCGGCAGCAGCCGCCGCACGCTTGCCGCTCACGGGCTCCAGCAGGCTGTCAAGGTCGAACCCGGGATCGCGAAGGTGGATGTGGGTGAGAACCCGCGTCAGTGCAACAGAAGACAGAATGCGCGCCTCGGCCTCGGCCATGAGGCTGAGGCCAAGGGCGACATCTTCAAGAGCGTGGACCAAGAAGGGAAGCAGCTTGGCAGGGCCGTCCTCGGCGCCGGCCAGCGGGCTCTCCAGGCCGCTGTTGTAAAGCATCCTCAGCGAGGAGCGAGCCTTTGCCTCCAGCTCTGTGAAGGCCGCGCGGTCTTCGGCGAGAACTAGGGCCTTGCCATCCAGCTCAGCCTTCCTCGCCCCCAATTCCTGCTCCAGCGCGCCTAGGCGGTCGCGACGTTTCTTGAGCTTGGCCTCCCGGCCCTCGACGGCCGCCTCGCGAGCCTTCACGCCTTCTTCCTGCTCTTGGCGAAGGCGAACCTCTTTCGCAAGCTGATCCCGCAGGCCCTGCAGCTTGTCCTCCAGCACCTTGCAGCGACCACGGACGTCGACCACCTTTCCCAGGGCTGCATCGCGAGCAGCCTTCGCCTCAAGGACGGCCTGCTTCTCCTCGTCGCATGCCGTCGAGGCCTGGGCCAGCGCCGCCCTAATCGAAGCGTCGGAGAGAACCCATCCAGAAACCAGCTCCAAGTGCCCGGCCACCAGGCGAGGGTCGGCGCCGAGAAGATCCTGCCGCAGCTGGTCCAGCTCAGCAACAACGTGGTCCAGAACGGCGGAAGGAGTCGGGGAGATAGCAGCCGATGGAGTAGGAGGAGAAGGCAGCGACACGGCCGCAGCATCCTGAGGCGGAATCTGCTGCGCCCCGACACCTGTAGCAGCGGCGGCAGACGGGAGCACCTTAGGAGCCACTTGGGCCATGGGGGATGAGCTCGCCCTAGCTGGCTCAGTCAAGCCCCGCGAGGATGACCGGGCGGAAGAAGCTTGTGCGTCGCGGTCACCATCCTTCAGGAGCGCTGTCACGAACGGAACCTCAGGAGCCCCCTTTGACTTCTTTGCTGCGGGCGCCAACCTATCCCAAGACGCGGACGTCAAGCCTCAGAAGCAGAGCAAGAGATAAAGACGAGAATCGAATGCTTACGGGTCGTCGCTAGTGAGCTCAAGCGGCCTCCAGCCAAATTTGAAGCCCGAAAGCCAGCTGGAAGGGTCAACCTCAGGAAGCTTGGAGGCGGAAGGTGCGTCTGCGGATCGCCCCGGGGCCGGGGGAGACCCGCGGGAGATCAGCCGTCGGGGGCGAGCTCCCGCCGTCCTGCTCGTCGTTCATCGTCATCCTCGTCGTCATCGTTCGGAGAGAGGCGGAGAACGCGGGACCTGCGCCGGGGGAGGGGAGCCCTCGACTCTCCGTCAGTCGCCTCGGAGTCAGGCCCTTTTCCGCGCTCCCCTCCTTCTTCCTCTTTGCTGGAGTCGCCAGAGGGCACGTTCGCCGGTCCCTTGGGAACCTCCAGGGGCACGGGCCCTTCCCCGTTGAAGACGGGCATGGACTTCACTACCCGCTCCCAGTCGTCACGGAGGAACAAGGGCGTAGGAGCGCCCTCCAACCTCGCCACATTGCCCCCGACCAGAGATTGAAGAACCGCAGCCAAGTCTCCATCGGCCCAGGCCGCGGGGCTAGGACGGGGCCTCCGCATTGGAAGCGAGTACTGCCGAAGCAGAGCCAGCTGGTGCTCCAGGAACTCCCTCAGCAACGACGCGCCGGTCAGCTTCGCCGCCGCCATGTTGGCCGGCCTCAGATCCGCGTCCATCTTCTCCAACACCATCTTCGCACGGGGATCCGTGAGCTCCGCTCGACCCCAGTTGATGGAGCTCGTGGGCTGCTCGGTGGGCAAGATCAGCCGAGGGTGGATGCGCTCAGTGTCCACCAAGACCCACTTGCTCCTGAAGCCCTCAATCCTCTTCCCAGAGTTCGAGATGGCAATGGCGCCACCGTACGCAACGAAGCTCGCACATGCGGAAGCAGGACCGCGAGAGGTCTGGAGGGAGAAGTAGTGGCGCAGCAAGGCCACTGAGGGTTGCACCCCAACGTGGGCCTCGCAATAATAAGCAAAGATCGCGAGGAGAAGGACGGAGTTGGGATGGAGATGCAGAGCCTGCAGCTTGTAATGGCGGAGGACAGAGAAGAAGAACTCGGAGAAGGGAGGCACCAGGCCAGCAACAATGGCACTTACGAAAAGTGGATAGAAGGTACTCCTTTGACCCTCAGGGGTGGTGGAGCAGGCCTTGAACACCTTCGCCCCATCGGTGCCTCGCGCCGTCGCTATCCGGCGCAACCGGGCAAGGCCCGTCTCCGACACGTTCGACGGGTCTAGGGCAGACGAGTACCAAGCTGCGGCCGGGGGCTGGCGAGGCGCCATGGCTTCCTGGGTCGCACGGTCAGGGCAGATCTGGAGATTTCGGAGGAAGGAAGGAGAAGCGCGGGAAAGGGTATCTGAACAGCAACCGGGGGAAGCAAGAAGAAGGGCCTGGGCGGACACCACTCCCTTATCAACTCGCGCGACTGCTAAGGCGCCCACGTCCAGTCAACTGCCACATGGCGCCCAAGGCTGCAGGCTGTTAGGGCCCGCGGTGCTTCGCTCTTGCCCTTCCACCTTCCTGCACGGCCAAGTCCGGGCGCGCCTTGGGCCCAGGGGCTACTATCGGCGTTCTGGGAACGGGGGTCCCCAGACTTTCCTGCCTGCGGCCTGCGGCGTGGCTCAAAGGGGGGATCCGCACGGCCCATCTTCACCAACACCAACTCAAGACCCTCGCGAGGGGCCAAGCCTCGCGGGGCGGACGACACGGAGCTTCCTCAGGCACGGCCTCGTCAGGCTAGCTCACGAGGAGGCGGAGAGATCAAGGCGGGGTACCTCGCAAGGTGCCCGTGACGCAAGCCATGACGACTCAGGGTGCCAGGCGGGTGCCAGCCCGCGCAGCGTCCTCCTTTCCTCTTTGGTGCAAAGGGGGCAAGCGCAGCCGCGGAGTACCGAGGCATCAGGCAAAGGTTGCCATTTCGGTGCAACGAGACCAAGACCAGGAGGACTACGAGATGGAGGTCACCATGGGGCCCAAGACGGCGTCATCACCAGAGCTTTGCGCAGGCGAAGACTACTTTTGTCAGGATAGTTGATACTTGCTGTCCCCTTTCAAATTAGCCCGCCATTGTTGGCTCCCTTCCCGCTCAATATTTGGAGAGAGGACCAGGGCTACTATAAATAGGACCGGCCACCCACGTAGCAAGGGGTTCGGCTCAGTCTCCTCCAAGGGGTTCGGCTCAGTCTCCTCCAAGGGGTTCAGCTCAGTCTCCTCCAAGGGGTTCGGCTCAGTCTCCTCCAAGGGGTTCGGCTCAGTCTCCTCCAAGGGGTTCGACTCAGTCTCCTCCAAGGGCTCGACAAGTAGAGTGGTGGTAAGCAGAGAGAGAGAGTGAGATAGAGAAAGGTGGCCGAACTCCTCCCAGCAGTTCATCGCCCTAGCCAAGAACAGACCCTCGGAGGCTGTTCTTCCTTGTACTGTTCATCATCATCAGCCCAAGAGACAATGCACCACACCACACACTGGAGTAGGGTATTACACCACAACGGTGGCCCGAACCAGTATAAACCCTGTGTCCCTTGTGTTGTTCTTTTCATAGCTTTGATCCTAGCGTGGCGGAGGGGTGCAGGAAGGTAGGAGGTGAAATCTCCACGCGCACCCCAGTGTTCGAACCTCAAGGGTCTGCCGGAACCCGAAATCCGACAATATGAGTATTACAAGAGTAGATCTACCACGAGATCAGAGAGCCTAAACCCTAGAAGCTAGCCTATGGTATGATTGTATGTTGTCCTACGGACTAAAACCCTCCGGTTTATATAGACACCGGAGGGGGCTAGGGTTACACAAGGTCGGTTACAAAGGAGGAGATATACATATCCGTATTGCCTAGCTTGCCTTCCATGCCAAGTAGAGTCCCATCGGGACACGAGATGAAGTCTTCAATCTTGTATCTTCATGGTCCAACAGTCCGGCAAAAGGATATAGTCCGGCTGTCCGGAGACCCCCTAATCCAGGACTCTCTCAGCCGAGTTTGACTTTTGGTTTGGGACATATTTGGATATGAGAAACTGGTTGAGGGTTGTGGAGTATATCACTAAGCACTTTGAGCAAGAACCTCATTAAGCAACACCTCATCCCCTCTTAATAGTATTGGCTTTCCTATGGACTCAATGTGATCTTGGATTACTAAAATGAAAAATGTAGAGTCTTGAGCTTTGAGCTAGAGCCAATCATTTGTCTTCATCATCTTGAAGGGGTCCCACATCCTCTAGTCCAAGCCACTCCACTGTTGGACTTATCTGAAATATGCTAGATCAAAGTATTAGTCTAACAAGAGATATGTTGACATTAATTACGAAAATTACCCGGGGGCACTTGTGCTTTCACATACCGTGGGATCCGTTGTTCCATCGTATGATTCGATATTTACATGTTTGAACCCGTCTAGGAATTCATGCTCCATTACTTCGTTTGTGAAGCAAAGAGGGTGTGCAGCGTCTCTCTATTGGGCCACACTGCGACGTACCTCCGATGGAGTCCATTTGCGTTTTTCGGCCCAGGTGTGGCTAGGTTTGTCACGTCCGAATAGGTGGTCGTCGTCACGTGTCGAGGTATGTCCTCGCGATCCGTAGATCGCTCTTGAGTGTCCTGCTCTACTATCCAAGTCCTGTTGAAGGTCGTATGCACAACCCTGAGCTGTTTTGTTGTTGCCTTTACAGGTAGGTGGGGCGGTCTGGTGTTCGGCTTTAGTTGTCGTTTTACCCGGACCAAGTTGTGGTCGACCTGCCACCTTGTGCGATGATGGAACGGGCTTGAGCGCCTTGTCCTCGCCCTGGGGTAGGAGTCTACGCTTCGGGTAGCTTTTGGCTGGGCCACTAAGGCCCTATTCTTCGGTGGCTAGGACTTCGGTCCATCTATCATTGAGCAGATCTTGGTCAGCTTGAAGCTGCTGCTGCTTCTTTTTCAGGATCCTTGCAGTGGCTATTAGTTGGCGCTTGAAGCGCTCCTGCTCAAGAGGTTCCTCAGGCACGATGAAATCCTTGGTGCCGAGGCTCACCTCATCCTCAGAGAGCGGAAGGTAATTGTAGTCCTCCGAATCTTCGTGTGTGGCCTGATTACCAGGGCTAACCTGCCCATCTTCCCGTTTATCTTGTTCATTTGCTGTATCAATGGGGTCTTCGTTGTCTTCGGCATTGTCGTCCATACCGTCAATGTTCTCGGAGTCGTAATCAAGTGAATCGGTCGAATCCTCGACTGTGGCTATGAAGTGGGTGGTGGGTGGGAAGCAAAATTCTCCATCGTCAGCCCCTGGTTCGAGCCGGATATAGTTCGGCTGTGAGTCCTCCGCCAAGGACAGGCTCTTTAAGGAATTTAGCACATCGCCCAAGGGCGAGTGCTGGAAGATGTCTGCGGTGCTGAATTCGAAGATCAATAAACGATCAAGCTCGGCATCCGCGGGCTGATGTTGTTCGGAACTTACGGCCGGAGACGAGTCCGGAGTTCCGCTGACAAAGACATCGTGAGAGCTAGGCCTATGTGCGGCTCCGACGCCATGGAATCTATGGCCTCCGTGGTAGGGTTGATTCTCCTGTCCTTGGATGGCGTAGCTTGCTGCAGATCTAGGGCTAGAGCGGTTACAGGACCAGTCTCCTAGATGCGGCTAGATGACAGATTTAGGTCATGATCATCGGGGTGACCGGGAGCGGCTACCGCGGTCTCGAATCCGGCGAAGATCAAGTCTTCATGGGTGTCCGCAACGTAGTTCAAGCTCCCAAATCTGACCTGATGGCCAGGGGCGTAGCCTTCGATCTGCTCCAGATGGCCAAACGAGTTGGCCCGCAGTGCGAAGCCGCCGAACACGAAGATCTATCTGGGGAGGAAAGTTTCTCCTTGGACGACGTCATTATTGACGATTGAAGGGGCCTGTCGGTGTCAAAACCGGCGGATCTCGGGTAGGGGGTCCCGAATTGTGCGTCTAAGGCGGATGGTAACAGGAGGCAGGCGACACGATGTTTTACCCAGGTTTGGGTCCTCTTGATGGAGGTAAAATCCTACGTCCTGCTTGATTAATATTGATGATATGGGTAGTACAAGAGTAGATCTACCACGAGATCAGAGAGGCTAAACCCTAGAAGCTAGCCTATGGTATGATTGTATGTTGTAGTTGTTGTGTCCTATGGACTAAAACCCTCCGGTTTATATAGACACCAGAGAGGGTTAGGGTTACACAAGGTCAGTTACAAAGGAGGAGCTATCCATATCCGTATTGCCTAGCTTGCCTTCCACACCAAGTAGAGTCCCATCCAGACACGAGACGAAGTCTTCATTCTTGTATCTTCATAGTCCAATAGTCCGGCCAAAGGATATAGTCCGGCTGTCCGGAGACCCCCTAATCTAGGACTCCCTCAGTAGCCCCTGAACCAGGCTTTCAATGACGATGAGTCCGACGCGCAGTATTGTCTTCGGCATTGCAAGGCGGGTTTCTCCTCTGATTATACCACGGAAGAATTTGAATATAAGGATAGTGTCAGACCCTGCAAAATAAGTTCCACATACCACCGTAGAGAGAATAATATTTCCACAAATCCAATTTGCTGACTTGTTTTGGCAACACGACATTATGTCATGGCCCGGTGAATATTCGAACCGTTTCCTTTAACTAGCCCCACACATAACGCGAGGTAGTTTTTTGACACGTCTTGTCAAAGCAGAGATCGTGTCCCCTTATCACGGGATTCTCATTAATACGGCCGTGGGTAACCCAACCGCGCCATCGATTATGGCGCTTGGGGGATAAGCAAGTTTTACTAGGCTAGTGGGGACGCTTAGTTTTGTTCGCCCATATAAAGGGATAAGGATTCACTTTTCATCCTCGCCTTCTTCCTCCTTTGCTCATCCGTTTTCACACACTTGAGCTCCAGCGCCCAAGTCCGCACTTCCCACCTCAACCTTCCCCAACCATGTCCGGAGCAGGAGGCAGGTGGATGGTCTCCTCCGTCACGGAGGGAGACATCAAGAAGCCGAGGAGAGCCAGATACCTGCCCGACGACATCGCGCATCGGCTCCCAGATGAGGAGCATCTCATCCCCACCCCCGGGCCCCATGAGAGGGTAGTGTTCCTTACCCATTTCCTCCGCGGACTGGGATTCCCTCTCCACCCATTCGTCCGGGGGCTCATGTTCTACTACGGCCTGGATTTCCATGATCTTGCCCCGAACTTCATCCTCAACATCTCGGTGTTTATCGTCGTGTGCGAGGCCTTCCTCCGCATCAAGCTCCACTTCGGCTTATGGCTGAAGACCTTCAATGTCAAGCCAAAGGTTGTGGGCGGCCGCCAGGCAGAGAGCGGAGGCGCCATGGTGGGCAAGATGCCCAATGTTACATGGCTCGAGGGCTCCTTTGTGGAAACCATAAAGGGGTGGCAATCGGGGTGGTTCTACATCACCGAGCCGCGTGACCCTGCATGGGCAGCGGCCCCTAAGTTCCGATCTGGCATCCCCATGCAGCTCACCTCCTGGAAAGAGAAGGGCCTGTCCTGGGGTAGTTCGGGAGAGCTGACCGGACTCCAAACATGTATTCAAAACATGGTGAACAAGAAGCTCAAACTCGTCAACGTAGTCCGGGTCATGCTCCACCGCCGGATGCTCCCGTGCCAACAACGGGACTTCAACTTCTGGGAGTTCGACCCGGCGCAACATCGAACTCTGAACAGGCTCTTCGACACAACTCACGAAGATGCCTGGAGGGTGCTGTTCAAAAGCACCGAGGTCCCCCTCCCATTACTGAGGATCGCAGATTCAACGCGAAGCGCCAAGCCAGTGTGGTAAGCTGCTTTACCTTTCACAGGATACTTATTTTTTGTAGATTGACTCCATGCGGGATCTAAACTCCCATACCTTTGATAGGACTGGCAGGAGACGGCCGGACAGATCGACTATCCGGCTCCTTTGCCTGATGGCCCAGCAGACGCTCTTCTGGCGAAGATGTTGACTTCGGCTCCTTATACGGTGGCGGAGATGACCAAGAAGGCCAAGGGAATCCGAAAGAGTTCCCGATGCCAGGCGTCGTTGGACTCACTGTTCGAGGACTCTACGACGCAATCCTCCCCTGAAGACGAGGAGGCAGAAGAGCATGCTCCCCCTCCAAACGGGGGAGACATGAAAAGGAAGGCCGCCCCAACTGGGGAGGCCGAAGGGTCCAAGAAGGGGAGAACTCTCCTTTCGGACTACTCTACCACCACCGCCGACGGCGAAGATGAGTGGCTGCCCAGGGCTAAGCCCCTGGGGAAGCCGTAAGTATTTGGATACCAGATTAAGTCATAGTATTCCTTTGCCGCACTACTTCACCTAACGCCGAAATATGATTATGCAGGCTACCCCGAGCCTGTATCGATGTATCATCGGACGGCTCCCTGGGCTCGTCGGACATGGATAGCGATCCAATCCCGACCGCCACCTCCCCCTATCCTGTGGACGACGCCGAGATGCTGTCTCATGAGGCACCGGGTCGAGGGGAGACAGTCCGGGAGGCGCCTCAAGGCAGCCTTCCAGACTCCGGGAGCCGAGGGGACAAGGCCCCTGAGAGCTCCGAGTTCGGCCCTCAGTCGAACACCGCGCCGGAACCTCCAGTGGTTCCGGGCTCGGGCAGGCGGCCTCCTTCTAAGAGGGGCAAGATGCCTATGTCGGTGACCTCTGTCCGTCCAGAGGCGCCGGACAATCTGCTGGAAGCACTTCGCAGTGCTTCCATCGACGAGGAGCACCATACTATTATGAGTGCGCTGGTCCAGAAGGTTCAGTCCGCCAAGAGCGGATTGACTGAAGCCTGCGCCAGCCTTCTAACAGGCTTTGAGGTAAGTGTTTTAAAATATAGGAAAAATATTACCGCATAGACGGTATCCCCTGATGCTTTGTTCGGTGTTCACAAAGAAAAGCCGAACAGAGGATCAAATAATATCGCAGGAGTCTAATATAAGTATGTCAATATGCATATGCAGGCCTCGCTGCTGGCGTCCGCCGCACTGACTGCGGAGGTCGCTGTACTGTAGCAGGAGATCGAGGGGTCCAAGAAAGAGCTCGGCCTTGCCAAGAGGCAGCTCGAGGAGAACAAGGGTAAGTAATACCCTATATGTAGATATGTATATATAAAAGAAGACGCGATTGCAAAATGACAGGATCATCGTATATTTGCCAGGGGCCACGACCGAGGTGGCGACCCTGAAGCAAGCGCTAACCAAGGCCAAAGATAAAGCGGCCAAGGAGCGCATCGAGCGGGAAAAACAAGAGGCTTGTGTGGGCGAGGTGCAGCAAGAGCTAAGGTCTCGTGACGAAGCATGAGGCGTTGGAGCTTGACACGAAGACGTGAGAGTCTGAGCTTGCCGCGGCCCTCAAGAGCGCAAAGAGTGCCAAGGCCGAGGCCCAAAAGGCCCTCCAGGAGATTGACGCGATGAAGAAAATAGTGGCGGGTAAGGCATTCTATATGCAAAGCAAGCATGTGAAACTAAATTACCGATTACTTACCCGAATTCGGAGCTCTCCAGGAGCATTCACAGATTTGCCCCGCAACGTGTCGGATGCCGCACAATTTTACCAGGCAAAGGAGGGAAGCTCAACGGAGAAGCTATTTTGGTCTCGGTATACTGAGACCGAACACCCGATGCCTCTGAGCGACCAGCTAAAGCAGCTAGTCGAGCTGCACAAGGCGGCCGAACAGGCCATGAAGGGCCTTATAGTCCGGCTGTGGCCTGGCGACGCCCTTCCGAACAGCTACTTTGGCCTGGTGAGGCGGCTTGTGGATGCCTGTCCACGGCTGGAGGTCGTCAAGCGGTCCATCTGCATCGAAGGTGCACGCCGTCCTTTCGCCCGTGTGAAGGTGCAGTGGGCCAAGCTAGACACTGTGAAGCTGATCAAGGAAGGGCCGCCGCAGGGCAAGGAGCATCGCACCCCCAAGATTTATTATGAGGGTGTCCTGTAGGGTGCCCGTCTTGTAGCAGACGAATGTTCAAAGGATGTAATATTTGAGTAAACTTGCTCGTGTGATCCTGTATGATGAAAACTTGTTTCATATGCGCTATGCATTGCTTGTGTGAATTTAAAACATTACCTTCTGTTTGGCCGTTTATCCAATCTGAGAGATGGCTAGTCCTCGGCTTCTGCCCCCATGCCACGAGTGCTGGGGTGTTCGGGATAAACCTGAGCACACTTGTTCCCATGTTTGGGTCCTTCGAGGGAGATGCTCAGCACAACGAAGAAGGCAACCGGACTAATAATGCTTTATCACTCTCACTTAGCCATAGAATTCTATAATTTTAAATTTCGGCGAAGCCCCTGGTATTCGAAAGGCCGAATTCAGGGCGCGATACATGCCTTTAAGCCAGACAGGGCCGGCCCCTCACCCTAAGCGGCATAAGTCTTTAGGGACTCGAAAACCTCGCCGAACAGTGACCAGTCTCTCGCCTTATCATGACAGTCAGTTTTAGCTTTCTCTACTGAGGTGCTAAGCCCGACAGAACCGGGGCACAATCGCAGTAGTTGTCCTAGCGCTACCTTAGCCGATAGAACAGAACGTAAGGTACCAAAACATAGGAGCCGGGCAAACCCAACATTTGACCAAAGACATGATTCGGAGCTGATGCATATAATGCTATAAGTTCAGGGTGCCGCACTTGTGAAAGTGTTTGGACTTTTCACACCATATTGTGGGATACGTAAGCCCCTGGTGTATTGGCTGTCGTGGTTCTAAGTCTGGCAGTAATGTAGGGGGGTAGGTATGGAGAGGCAAGATCTTAGCTATGGAGAAGTTGTAAGCACACGAGGTTTACGAGTTCAGGCCCTTCTCGGAGGAAGTAATAGCCCTACGTCTCGGAGCCCGGAGGCGGTTGACTGGATTATGCGTGTATGAATTACAGGGGTTCGAACCCTTTACACTGAGGAGGGGGTGGCTTATATAGAGTTCGCCGGACCTCTCCGGCCCTCAGTTGTGCAGGGTTTTAAATACATTAAGGTCGGGTGTTACTGGTAACGCCCCTAATAAAGTGCTATGATGACCATAAAAGTTACTTAATAACCGACCGTTAGCGTGCAGAGTAACTTTAGGTCTCCAGGCCGTCGAGTGGTTGGATCTTGGTCGAGTGATTGCTTCTTGGTCGAGTGTCTTTGAGTCTGTCGAGTGGAACACCTCCAAGTCGATTGAAAGGTGATTTCTTCTAGAGATGTCCTTGGGTAGGGCAGTTGGGACAGGTCCATGACCCTACCCTAGGTACATAGCTTCATCATTAGCTCCCGAATGGATCGAGGTTTGAGTGGGGAAGGGGTCGAGCACTTCTCTGACTAATTTTTCATGTCATGAGCAAATCTTGTTTCGGATCAATGAACCTGAGTGATGGCAGCAACGTCCTTTTCAGTCGCCTTGATCCATTCTTAGTTTTTTGTCGAGTGAGTTTCTTTACTTGAAAGGCTCTGAGTGACGGTGCGGAGGAGATCTTCGGTCTGACAAGTTGTTCTGTTGCCCGCAGATTTCGCGGGATCTGAATTTTGGGAAGCACGCGGGACGGGGGAGGCCGAAGTAATCGGATGGGAGAGGGCGGAGCCGCATCGATCCCCGCACCACCTTTTTCGCCACGTATCGCGCGCGCGATTGTTACGGGATTTGACAGGACCGCCCGGGCCTACCAGTCAGCCACTCGGAAGCGGCCTCATATAAGGCGTCGGACCGGGGTCTCTCGAACAGTGCGTCCCCATTATCTCTTCTCCTCTTCAGGCTCCTTCGCCGCGCCCGCTCTCGCCCCAGCGCCACCGCTCCGTACGCGTCTCGCCGGGATGATGGGGAAGGAGAAGACGGCGGCTCTAGAGCGGGCGAAGAAGGCAACGACAAATGCGAAGGGGAAAGCGACCAGTCGGGGTAGATCTTCCTCGCGAACCGGCCTGTTGAAGGGCTGGATCCAGGGCGACTGGATCCGCTCGACGATCACCCAAGAGGATCTCGACGACCTAGCCGAAGGAGGGATGATCCCCCATGAATCGGCCCGGCTTCCGGGGAAGGAATCCGAGCCGCAACCTCGGGAGGGTGAGCGTGTTATCCTTGCCACCCACGTCGCCCGTGGACTTTCCTTGCCTCCTCACCCTTTCTTTCGGGGATTTCTGAACTTCTTTGGGGCACAACTCCACCACTTCACTCCCAACACAATCGTTTATCTCGCCGCTTTCGTTTCTTTGTGTGAGAATTTCCTGGGTTGTCGGCCTCACTGGGGTCTTTTCAAGCACATTTTCACTTGTCGCTCTTAGACGGTGAAAAAGGCCAATCCAAGTGACGAGAGAACTCAAGTGATTCAGATGTGTGGGGGTCTTGGTGTTTAGATGAGAGGGAAAAGTTCCTTTTCGGCCATGATTCTTCCCGACTCGGTTCGCGGATGGCAGTCTACCTAGTTTTACTGCAAAGACCAGTTGACGCCAGGTCAGTCGACTGGCCACCCTCCTTTTACCATGGACCGAGTGAGGAAACCCTCCTCTTTGAAGGTGCTCCCGGAGGAGAAGGCGCAGGTGAGGGTGCTGGTCGAGCGAGTGGTCCAGCTTATCCGTGACGGGGTCACCGGTATGGATCTCTTGGAGGTCTTCCTTCAGCGGCGCATCCAGCCTCTTCAAGCCCGAGACCATCCGATGTGGATGTATTCGTGTCTTGACGACTCCACTCGGATTCACTCGGAGGAGGTCGATGACGACACACTGGAGAAGTGGCTGTTGGGCATGACCGGAAACAAGGACAACCCCAGGGGAGCCAGGAGAGTTCCTCCATTCGACCAGTCCCACGTACCATAGAAGGTCCGATTCCGAGCTTTTGATTGTAATCTGAATTCACTCGCGCAGCTGTCTATACCGCTTCGACTGACTTTACTCTTCCTGCTTTCTTTCAGGCCCTTATCGAAATGTATTCAATGCCCAATGGAGAGAAAGAGCAGGATCTGGAAGGAGAGGCGAGCGGCAGCGACAGTGGCGAATGGACTTTTGACGGTGAAAGCGACAACTCAAGTGACGAAGAAGAAGTCGAGTTGCCTCCTCGCAGGGAGAGGCGATCCAAGCTTGACCAAGAACGACCGAGCGCCCGCGAAAAGGCGACTGCTCTGGCTGGTCAGTCTTCAAAGCATCCTCGGATCTCTTCACCAACCCCGACCGAAAAAGCGCCAAAGCATCCCAAAGTTGCAGAGCCGAAGACTCGGAAGGCGTTGCCGAAGATTAAGATTGACATCCCCGTCGCTTCTGTGTGAGTGTCTCCCTTTGTATTCACTCGACGCCCCCTGCTATTTGTTTTTCTTGTTTTAACCAAACGAACTTTGGAACTGGCAGCGCTGCTACTTCCGGGACCTCAGCTTACAGGGACGAGGATGTGGTAATGGAGGATGTGGTCACTTCCAATCTGGGTATGATTTCTGCCATTCTGTCTTTATTTGGTCGACTCAACTGCAATGTGCACCATTGGGTGATGTGATTTTGGTGATTGAGCTTTGCACAGCTCCCAACATTATCGACCTCCCCGATGATGATGAAGAGCCCAAGAGGCCTTTGACGAGGAAGAATAGGCAAGCTCCTGCAAGCAAGGTGCCACATTCGACGCCGAGGGCGGAACCAGTCGTTCAGGACACTGGCGACGCCAATCGGGGTTCTGTTATCTTCGCCGTGCCACTGTCGAGTGCCTTGCCTTCTTCATCGACTGCTCAAGCCCCTGTCGACCCACCTTCAGTTTTTGCGACCCATCATGTCCCAGAGGACGAAGTGAATGCTGCCAAGGAAGCCATACGCCAGGCGGGCATCATGATGGAGAAGATGAAGACGGTGCGGGACGCCAGTCAGGCCGCCTACGACGCCAGCTCGGCTCTCCAAAGCAACGTTCAGGTTAGTTGGTCACCGCTTGTTCTGTTAGGATATGCTATCTGAAGACTCTTTCCAAAAATCTTTGCATCTGTACACCCACTGGGTGCGTCGATTGAATTTTTGAACTAGTGGGGGCACGTTGAGTGCACCCATTGGGTGTAGTCCCCGAGACTACGGTGGACTGCTGGCAGTCGACTGTAGTCTTTGTATTTTGTCGAGTGTAAACTGAACTGGTAGTTTGTCTCTTCCACTCGGTCTGGTCGAGTGGGATCAGAACCGGTGGGGGCACGCCAAGTGCACCCACTGGGTGTAGTCCCCGAGACCGCGGTCGACTGCTGGCAGTCGACCGTGGTCCGAGTTCTTCTTTCTCTCCCCTTTTTTTTACTCCCTGCACTCTACTGCAGCGGGCCGGTCGAGTGGGATCAGAACCGGTGGGGGCATGCAAAGTGCACCCACTGGGTGTAGTCCCCGAGACTATGGTGGACTGCGGGCAGTCGATCATAGTCTTAGTACTTATTGTCTTTGTCGTTTTTCGCTGTAAAATAACTTCTCCTCTTTGATTTCAGAAATCTTGTGATCTTGGAGCTCGCTTTGCTGACTTGGAGAAACAGCAGATCCAACTGAACCTTGACTTGGAGCTGGCCAAGACAGAGCTGCAAAAGGCCAAGGACGGCGCCAATGGTAAGACGAGTTTGTCGACTGGTTTGTCTTAGGCTTGAGTACCCTTCTGCTCTTTCTGAATCAAGCATCATTTCTTTGCAGAAAAACTGAGAGAAGCTCTGGCGAAGAAGGATCAGGATTTGGCTGCTGCTCGAAAGGAAGCTGACGACAGAACCGCTCTGGCTGAACATAAACTGGCTTCGGTCGGCCAGTTGGAAGAAGAGAATACCAAGATGAAATCTGTTCTGAACAAAGCCAACAAGGAGTGCACGCGCTTGAAGAAGGACAATCTCAACCTGTACGAGAAGATGGATGGCATCGCTCGCAGGAGGGACGATCTGGAGAGCTATCTGAGGAGCCTTGCCAAGAAGTTGTTCATCAAGCTTGAAGGTGCACATTTTGTTCCGACATATTTTTTTGTGTCGACTCAGTGTACGAAAATTGACTTATCCTTGGATCGTGAATGCAGAGTTTTTCAAAACTTCGAGGAGGAGACTAGGCGGATTGAGCCAGGTTTGGACCCAATCAATTCCCCCGTGAAAGATGAAACTGCCATGAATCTGCTCCGACTGGAATCTCACATCAACGGTGTTGTGGACTACTTGGCTCGACTGAAGGTCGCCACGTCACAGATCGACCTGGCACTTTGGCCAGAGGCCACGCTCCAGAATGATCTTGAGTCCATGATGACTAGACTTAACGAGATCCCTGACCGAGTGCAGGAGTGGAAGAAATCTTCTGCCCGGTGTGGTGCTGATGTGGCTCTGTCTTTGGTTCGTGTCCATTGCAAGGAGGTGCGACAAGATAAGCTGGTAGCAATCAAGGTCGCCAACACCCAGAAGCATGACTTCCGATCTTTTATGGACACTTTCATCGCTGCAGCAAATCGGATCGTCGACGGCGTCGACCTAGACGAGTTCGTCGAGCCTACTAGTCCTCCTCCTGCGGAGTGAACAAACTTTTTTGCCTCACCTTAAATTTGCCTCAGAATGCCGAGTGGTTTTTGTAACCGTTAAACTCTCTCGGGCTGAATGCCCGAGCACTTCGATCTATGGTCCGGAACCTTTAGGATTTATCTGAACTTGGTTTATCGTTGAATATCTTCATGAATCCCCCGTCGAGTGGGACTCATTCTTCATTTGAGACAACTTTTGTATTTGTGGCGCAGCTCCGAAGGAGAAGGAAGCAGTTGACCTGCACCTCGTCGTCCTTGCGGGTCGGCGATGGAGCACGCATTGTATTTGTGGCGAAGCTCCCCAGGAGAAGGTGGCAGTAGTCCTACGCCTCGTCGTCCTTGCGGAGTGGGATGGAGCGCATGTTGTATTTGTGGTGAAGCTCCCAAGGAGAAGATGGCAGTCGACCTGCACCTCGTTACTGTAGAGCGGGGTGGAGCGCACGTTGTATTTGTGGCGAAGCTCCCAAGGAGAAGGTGGCAGTCGACCTGCACCTCGTCGTCCTTGAGGATTCAGATGTGTTTCGTACTTAGGCGAGTACTGGACTACAGCTAAGCCCCCGAGTGGGAGGCTGGCTCACCACTCGGTAGGATTTTCAAATACTTAGGCGAGTACTAGACTGCAGCTAAGCCCCCGAGTGGGAGGCTGTCTCACCACTTGGTAGGATTTTCAAATACTTAGGCGAGT
This sequence comes from Triticum dicoccoides, assembly GCF_002162155.2. NCBI lineage: Eukaryota > Viridiplantae > Streptophyta > Magnoliopsida > Poales > Poaceae > Triticum > Triticum dicoccoides. Next base: position 147,938,491 of record NC_041386.1, read on the forward strand.
ACTGGACTGCAGCTAAGCCCCCGAGTGGGAGGCTGGCTCACCACTTGGTAGGATTTTGAAATACTTAGGCGAGTACTGAACTGCAGATAAGCCTCCGAGCGGGAGGTTCGCTCACCACTCGGAAGGATTTTCAAATACTTAGGAGAGTACTGGACTGCAGCTAAGCCCCCCGAGCGGGAGGGTCGCTCACCACTC
>NC_041386.1:147938961-148028855 GCF_002162155.2 Triticum dicoccoides
CTCACCACTTGGTAGGATTTTCAAATACTTAGGCGAGTACTGGACTGCAGCTAAGCCCCCGAGCGGGAGGGTCGCTCACCACTCGGTAGGATTTTCAAATACTTAGGCGAGTACTGGACTGCAGCTAAGCCCCCGAGTGGGAGGGTCGCTCACCACTCGGTAGGATTTTCAAATACTTAGGTGAGTACTGGACTGCAGCTAAGCCCCCCGAGTGGGAGGCTGGCTCACCACTCGGTAGGATTTTCAAATACTTAGGCGAAACGGGTTTGCAGCTAAACCCCCGAGTGGGAGGCTGGCTCACCACTCGGTAGGAAATTATTTCTACAAACTTAGGCGAAACGGATTCGCAGCTAAGCCACCCACTGGGGGATTTCTCACGCGAACAAAAACAATAACAATCACTGGGAAAATTATAATGCTCTTGTCTTTGATAAATAAACTATAGGAGTTTTTCTTATTACATCTCATCCGAGTGAGAATTCAAGTATAAAAGGGGTGGAGTAGCTCCGCATTCTAGGCTCGTGGCTCATCAATCTGGCGATCGACATTATAGAGGTGGTACGCTCCATTGTGGAGGACTCTGGTGACTATGAAGGGGCCTTCCCAAGTAGGAGCGAGTTTGTGTGGTTTCTGCTGATCCACTCGGAGGACTAAGTCTCCTTCTTGGAAGGCTTGACTCTTCACATTTCTGGCGTGGAATCGATGCAAGTCATGCTGATAGATGGTCGATCGGATCATGGCCATTTCTCTTTCTTCTTCCAGGAGGTCGATTGCGTCCTGCCGGGCTTGTTCTACTTCATCTTTAGAGTAGAGCTCGACTCGGGGGGCGTTGTGAAGCAGGTCACTCAGCAAGACTGCTTCGGCTCCATAGACCAGAAATAATGGGGTTCTTTCGATCGATCGGTTCGGGGTTGTCCTCAATCCCCAAAGAACTGATGGAAGCTCGTTGACCCACGCTCTTGCTGCATGCTTGAGATCGCGCATCAATCGAGGTTTCAGTCCTTTGAGAATTAAGCCGTTTGCTCTTTCCGCTTGCCCATTCGACTGGGGGTGAGCGACCGAAGAGTAGTCGACTCGTGTGCCCTGAGAGGCGCAAAAGGCCTTGAATTTGTCGGAATCTAAGTTTGACCCATTGTCAGTGATGATGGTGTGCGGAACTCCATATCTGAACATCAACTCTCTGATGAAGCTGATAGCAGTGCAAGCATCAAGATTCTTGATAGGCTTCGCTTCAATCCATTTGGTGAACTTGTCGACTGCTACTAGCACATGAGTGAAGCCGCTACTGCCCGTTCTTAGTGGTCCAACCATATCCAGCCCCCAAACAGTGAAGGGCCAGATGAGTGGAATGGTTTTCAGGGCTGACGCGGGCTTGTGCGACATATTGGAGTAATACTGACATCCTTCACATTTGTCGACTATTTCTTTCGCCATTTCATTCGCTCTTGGCCAGTAGAATCCCGCTCGGTATGCTTTAGCCACAATGGTCCAAGAGGACGCATGATGACCACAGGTCCCCGAGTGGATATCATCAAGGATCATCTAACCTTCTTCTGGTGTTATACACTTCTGACTGACTCCAGTCACGCTTTCTCTATACAACTGTCCCTTTATGACTGTAAAGGCCTTAGATCGACAGACGATCTGTCGAGCCTCTTCTTCGTCCTCTGGGAGTTCTTTCCTTAGGATATATGCAAAGTACGGTATTGTCCAGTCGGGAGTGATGACCAAGACTTCCATGATCAGGTCGACCACAGCTGGAACTTCAACTTCAGTCGGATCCGTGACACTTTTTGGTTGTGGGGCCTCTTCAGTGAAGGGATCCTCCTGAACTGATGGTGTGGATGTGTTCCAAAAACACATTGTTGGGAATGGCTTCTCTTTTGAAACCTATTTTTGCCAAATCATTAGCTGCTTGATTTTTTAGTCGGGGTATGTGATGAAGCTCTAACCCCTCGAATTTCTTCTCCAGCTTTCTCACTGCATTGCAATAACCAGTCATGGCTGGACTTCTGACGTCCCACTCCTTCATCACCTGATTAACCACCAAATCTGAGTCGCCATAGACCATGAGGCGACGGACGCCGAGTGAAATGGCCATGTGGAACCCATATAAAAGTGCTTCATATTCTGCCTCATTATTGGAGGAATCAAAGTGGATTTGAAGAACATATCTGAGCTTATCTCCTCGGGGGGAGACCAACACCACCCCGGTACCAGAACCATTCAGCATTTTGGAACCGTCGAAGAACATGGTCCAATGCTCCGACTGAACCTGAGTCGGCAGTTGTTGTTCAATCCACTCGATGACGAAATCTGCTATTGCCTGGGACTTGATAGCTTTCTTTGCCTCAAACTTGATATCTAGAGGAAGGAGTTCAGTTGCCCATTTTTTCACTCGAACAGTTGCATCTCTGTTATGTAGGATCTCTGACAATGGACCGTCGCTGACGACTGTAATGGAATGATCAGAGAAGTAGTCAGCAACTTTCTTTGTGGTCATATAAATCCCATATACAAGCTTCTGATAATGAGGATATCTTTGCTTCGACGGGGTCAAAACTTCAGAAATATAATATACTGGGCGCTGAACTTTGAAGGCTTTTCCTTCTTCTTCCCGCTCGACCGTAAGTACCATACTAACGACTTGTCCCGTGGCTCTGATGTAAAGTAGCAAAGGCTCCTTGCTGATTGGGGCAGCAAGCACCGGCTGGGTGGAGAGCAGAGCTTTGAGCTCTGCAAATGCTGCATCAGCTTCAGGAGTCCACTCGAATTTGTCGGACTTCTTCATCAATCGGTAAAGAGGCAATGCCTTTTCACCAAGACGAGATATGAATCGACTTAAAGCGGCCAAGCAACCAGTAAGCTTCTGGACGTCGTGCACTCGCACAGGACTTTTCATTCGGAGTATAGTACCGACTTTTTCTGGATTGGCGTCGATTCCCCATTCGGAAATGAGAAAACCGAGTAATTTTCCGCCAGGAACTCCGAATGTGCACTTTGATGGATTAAGCTTGATATCATACCTCCTAAGGTTGGCAAAGGTTTCAGCAAGGTTGGTCAGCAGGTCGGAACCCTTTCATGACTTGACCACAATATCATCCATGTATGCTTCCACATTCCGACTGATTTGAGTGAGCAAACACTTCTGAATTAGCCTCATGAATGTGGCTCCGGCATTCTTGAGGCCGAAGGGCATGGTAACATAACAGAAGCACCCGAATGGAGTGATGAAAGCTGTTTTGATCTCGTTAGGTCCATACAGACGGATCTGATGGTACTCGGAATAGGCGTCTAAAAAAGACAGTCGCTCACATCCCGCAGTCGAGTCAACTATCTGGTCGATGCGGGGGAGTGGAAAATGATCTTCCGGGCAGGCCCGATTGATATGTTTAAAGTCAATGCACATGCGAAGTGACTTGTCCTTCTTGGGGACCATGACAACGTTGGCGAGCCACTCGGAGTGGTAGATCTCTCGGATGAACTCCGCTGCTAAGAGCCGAGCCACCTCCTCGCCAATAGCCTTTCTCTTCTGGACGGCGGACCGTCGGAGATGTTCTTTGACAGGTTTTATTTTTGAGTTGACTCATAGGCGATGCTCAGCCAGCTCCCTGGGAACACCTGGCATGTCAGAAGGCTTCCATGCGAAAATGTCCCAGTTCTCACGGAGGAACTGGATGAGCGCTTCTTCCTATTTGGAGTCAAGTGTTGTTGAGATATGAGTTGGAGCAGCGCTGGGATCGGTCGGGTGGATGTGAGCTGTCTTCGTTTCGCCAGACAACTGAAAAGCTGATTCTGTAGCGGGCTTCTTGGCTCACAACAAATCACTCGGGTCTGCAGTCTTCTGTTATTCCTACAGCTCCACCACTGCCATCTGAGCATCAGCGATCTTTGAACCTTTCTGAAAACATTCTTCTGCTTTCTTCCGATTGCCCGTAATAGTGATCACACCTTTGGGGCCAGGCATCTTCAATTTGAGATACACATAACATGGTCGGGCCATGAAGCGTGCATTAGCCGGCCTGCCCAAAATAGCGTGATAGGCAGTCTGGAAGTCTACAACTTCAAACGTCAACTTTTCTTTGCGGTAATTCTTGGAATCACTGAAAACCACATCAAGAGCAATCTGGTCGAGTGATTCAGCCTTCTTCCCAGGAATGACTCCATGGAAACTCATGTTGCTGGTACTGAGTCTGGACATCGGAATTCCCATCCCTTTCAATGTCTCAGCATATAATATGTTCAAACCACTGCCACCATCCATCAAGACTTCGGTCAGTCGAGTGCCTTCAACAACTAGGTCGACCACCAAAGCTTGCCTCCCAAGGGTGGCAATGTGCGTTGGGTGATCAGACCGGTTGAATGTGATGGCAGTCTGAGACCACTTCAGATAACTGGGTGTCGCCGGAGCAACCATATTCACCTCTCGGTTGATAACTTTCAGTCGACTTTTGCTTTCAACATCAGCAAAAATCATCAGAGTGGAATTGACCTGGGGGTATCCATCATCACTATCTTCCTTGTCCTCAACTTTGTCCGACTCCTTTTCCTTATCTTTGAGCTGCTTGCCCTGGAACTGCTGGATCAAGAGTCGACACTGTCGAGTGGTATTGTTCGGGTAAATGAAATTACCCTCTTCATCTTTCTTGGTGTTGATGTGACATGGCAAATCCAACACATCATTTTCGTCCTGGTCTTTAACTTTCTTGGGGTTCCAAGGTCCTCTGGGTTTCCCCTTTAACTTTCCTTGAGTCACAGCCAAGGCTTCCCCAGGAGCAGCTGGCTTGGCTTTCCGCTTCTGTTTCCGATTGGAATTTCCTCCGGTTTCTTGAGCGACTGGCTTGAGCTTGCCACTCCCGAGTCGATCCTCATCTTCACCATTAGCGTACTTGGTGGCAATCTCCATCATCCGATTCAGAGACATATCTCCGGTTCGACCGAATTTTAGATTCAGTTCTCTATACTTGACGCCTTCTTTGAAGGCATAGACTGCTTGGTGGTCAGGCATATTCTCTACTGTGTGATGTAACGTGATCCATCTCTGGATGTAATCCCTCAAAGTTTCATTCGGCTTCTGCATGCAAGACCGCAGTTCCGTCAGCCCTGCCAGTCGCTTGCATGTTCCTTCAAATGTGATGACAAACACACAAGCGAGATCTTCCCAAGTGTAAATGCTGCTGGGTGCTAACTGATTCAGCCACGCTCTGGCCGAGCCCTCCAACATGAGAGGCAGGTGCTTCATGGCCACTTCATCATTGCCGCCGCCAATCTGGACGGCCACTCGGTAGTCTTCAAGCCAAGTATCGGGTTTGGACTCACCAGTGAACTTACTGACTCCAGTCGCCAACCTGAAGTTGGGAGGAATCACAGTGGCCCTGATGGCTCTACTAAAGCACTCTGGCCCCGAAACATGCACTCTGCTGCTGGTAGTGCATCTCTGTCATGACCTTCTTGGTGAGCCCTGTTCCTGTTGACCAAACCTTGAACGAGAATGGATCTCGCATCAAATCCTGGTTCCCTGGGTCGACTGGAATCCTTCGCCCAACACTATGAGGCCGCCTGTCATCTTGCTGTCGAGGCGCATACGACCCGCTCCTCGGGGGAGGGGTGGGCACTCGACGTCGATCGTCACGATCGAATCGGTGATCATACTGCTCACGGTTCCCGTACTGATTACGCCGGTCCCAACGTCCCTCACGCCTCGAGGGCAATCTTGGGCTATGAGCCGACTGGACTGTGTGTGCAGCAATGGATCTGCTATGAATCCTGTTCCGCGAATGAGAAACAGTGGAATTCTGGTCTCCTGCTGCCCGGAGTAACGCTCTGATCTGCAGCAAGCCTCTGCCAGCCTCCGACTGGGAAGGCTGAATCGACTCTGCTATACGGGCTGGAGCTGCTAAATTCTGAATCGGAGTTCGATATACCTGCGGGGGCGGAAAGAGCTGACATCGACTGGATTCTGGAACCCGTTGTCGCGCACGCTCGTCGAGTGCTCGCTGGAGGTTCTCTAGTCGAGTGCGCTCGGCCAAGTTTGCCAGGCGCGCGTCCTCCAAGGCACGAGCCTCGGGGGTTTCTCCAACGATAGGAGTGTGCAGTGCATCCATGTTCCGGCGACGTAGTTCTTCTCTCTGCAGCGACGTGAGAGGCTCGGGGAGATATTCCTCATGGGGACGCGACGGGTCGCCTCCACCTGCGCATCCGTCGGTGCGGGGAAAACCAGGAGGACTGGGCGGTCCATCGACCATCAGAACCTCCACCGCCGGATCACTGCTGTCGCACTCGGATGTGGTCTCTGCGGAGCCAGTCGACAGATCGAACAGGCCATAGAGGGATTCGTCGGGCTCGATCGCCGCGACCTGAGGGGTGGCCGACTGGCGTGCCACCGCGTGTCTCACCCACCGCTGAAGTCTCGACCAACCGGAGCGCTTGCGTCGGCGGGAAACAGGGAGGGAGGACAACACAGGAGCCGGCCGGTAGGCGGTCGACGGTTGCCGCAAGAGAACGCCGCGGACGCACGCGCTAAAGTGCGTTGCCCCGCGGACAGGGAGTGCGTCCATGTCGAGCGGAGCCTCCTGAAGCCAAGCGGAGTCGTCGGTGATGAACGTGAGCGCGCCGAGACGGATCTCGCGGCCCTCTACCAAAACTCCGCCAGAAACCATGATGATTTGGATCGGAAAAGATCGCAACTCCTCCAACAAATCGCTAAAACACCTGCCCCACGGTGGGCGCCAACTGTCGTGGTTCTAAGTCTGACAGTAATGTAGGGGGGTAGGTATGGAGAGGCAAGATCTTAGCTATGGAGAAGTTGTAAGCACACGAGGTTTACGAGTTCAGGCCCTTCTCGGAGGAAGTAATAGCCCTACGTCTCGGAGCCCGGAGGCGGTCGACTGGATTATGCGTGTATGAATTACACGGGTGCGAACCCTTTACACTGAGGAGGGGGTGGCTTATATAGAGTTCGCCAGACCCCTCCGGCCCTCAGTTGTGCAGGGTTTTAAATACATTAAGGTCGGGCATTACTGGTAACGCCCCTAATAAAGTGCTATGATGACCATAAAAGCTACTTAATAACCGACCGTTAGCGTGCGGAGTGACTTTAGGTCTCCTGGCCGTCGAGTGGTTGGATCTTGGTCGAGTGATTGCTTCTTGGTCGAGTGTCTTCGAGTCTGTCGAGTGGAACACCTCCAAGTCGATTGAAAGGTGATTTCTTCTAGAAATGTCCTTGGGTAGGGCAGTTGGGACAGGTCCATGACCCTACCCTAGGTACATAGCTTCATCATTGGCCGTACCAAAGTGTACGGTTGCAAGGCATCGTTAATGAACACACACACATACACACACACACATATATATATAACAAGAATGCAATAATAGTCGTGATATTATGCATTGTTTATTCAAAAAGGTGCGTTAAAGCAGAATGATACAGATAGTGCGATAAGCAAAGAGTGGGACTATGTCCCTTCCAAGGGCAAGCTGAGGAATAGTATTAAATCAAATATTTCGCTCGTTATTGTAATTCACCTGGGAATTCCGTGGTGTGACTTAGCTTTCTGCCTCCTTGGTTGCTGCATCATGTGTTCGGCAATAGTGCTGCCGGACAGGGTTTCCAGAGATTAAGGTCCTGAAAAAGATAAAAGTAACCAAACGGGAAGCCCCTAGTGTGGTTTAAGCCGCGTCTTGGGGCGTGCCGCAGTTGTGCCCCCCTCCCCACCTGTGCCCATGGTATTTTTAATGCGTAATTATGTACGCGTAGCACGAGTTTCGCCATTTGGTTGGGACTGGGGTGGGGTCGCATTGCTACGCGAGCTCAGACCGCGCCAGGCGGTCTATTTGCCGATTGCTCCGAGCGCGCTTGAAGGTGTCCGGATCTTGAAACGCCGAACTGGTGGATTGCCTTGAGAGGCTATTTTACGCTTCTGCTACGAGGACCGTAGTGTGCTCCTCTGTTTGGAGAGAGCGCTCTGTGTTTCCATTGACTGTAATAACCCCGCGAGGTCCTGGCATCTTGAGCTTGAGGTATGCATAATGCGTTAGCGCATTGAATCTCTCAAATGCGGTTCGCCCGAGCAGTGCATGATAACCACTGCGGAACGGGACTATATTGAAGATTAACTCTTCGCTTTGGAAGTTATCCGGGGATCCGAAGACCACTTCCAGTGTAATTGAACCTGTGCAATGGGCCTCTATGCCTGGAATGACGCCTTTGAAGGTCGTTTTTGTGGGTTTGATCCTTGAGGGGTCTATGCCCATTTTGCGCACTGTGTCCTGATAAAGCAGGTTCAGGCTGCTGCCGCCGTCCATAAGGACTCGAGTGAGGTGAAATCCGTCAATGATTGGGTCTAGAACTAGTGCGGTGAATCCGCCATGACGAATACTAGTGGGATGGTCCCTGCGATCGAAAGTAATTGGATAGGAGGACCATGGGTTGAACTTTGCGACCACTGGCTCCAACACATATACGTCCCTGAGCACACACTTCCGCTCCCTCTTAGGGATGTGGGTTGCGTATATCATGTTCACCATCCACACTTGTGGGGGAAACCTCTTCTGTCCTCCGGTGTGTGGCTGTCGGGGCTCCTCCTCGTCATTGCTATGTGGCCCCTTATCCTTGTTTTCGGCAATTAACTTGTCGGCTTGCTTGAACACCTAACAATCCCTGTTGGTGTGATTGGCTGGCTTTTCTGGGTGCCGTGTATTTGACACGAGCGATCCAGTATACGGTCCAAGCTGGACGGACCCGACGTACTTTGTTTGAATGGCTTTTTCCACTGACCGGGTTTAGAGCCTTTGAATCCGGCATTGACTGTCGTATCCTCGTTATTATCCCTATTAATGCGGCGCTTATGTTTGTTGCGACGTGACCTACTATTGCCGTCCTTGGTATCCGAAGTACCATGGTTCTCTGATATGTTATTACTGCGAGCCAGCCAGTTGTCTTCTCCCGCACAAAAGCGGGTCATGAGTGTCGTGAGGGCTGCCATAGATTTCGGCTTTTCCTGACCAAGGTGTCGGGCTAGCCATTCATCGCGGATGTTGTGTTTGAAAGCCGCTAGGGCCTCTGCATCCGGACAGTCGACAATTTGATTTTTCTTTGTTAGGAACCGAGTCCAGAATTGATGGCCGATTCTTCTGGCTACTGAATTATGTGGCTCAAGTCATCGGCATCTGGTGGCCGCACATAAGTGCCCTGAAAGTTGTCGAGGAATGCGGCTTCCAGATCTTCCCAACAGCTAATGGACTCTGCTGGCAAGCTGTTAAGCCAATGCCGCGCTGGTCCCTTGAGCTTTAGTGGGAGGTATTTGATGGCATGTAAGTCATCACCACGGGCCATGTGGATGTGGAGGAGGAAATCCTCGATCCATACCACGGGATCTGTTGTGCCGTCGTATGATTCAATATTTACAGGTTTGAAACCTTCTGGGATTTGATGATCCATTACTTCATCTGTGAAGCATAAGGGGTGTGCGGCGCCTCTGTACTGGGCTATATCGCGATATAGCTCGAATGGGTCTTGCCCGCTGTGTTCGGCCTGACTGGATTTACTTCTGCTGTATCCGGCGTGACGTTTATCGTCTCGCATAGTGGCGCGCCCTCGTGATTCGTAGATCGATCTTGCATGCTTTGCTCTGTCCTCCAATATGTCTCACAGGTCTGGCGTATCTCCCCATGCCTTTTTATTTGAATGGCGTCGGGGTGCGGGCTGAGTTTTTAGCTGGAATGCCTCTCTATCGTGGCCACGAGGTGGCCGATCAGCCGCGTCATACGCTTCTTCCTCCAGTCGGGGTAGTGAAAGTGCGTTATATCGACTAGAGGGGGGGTGAATAGGAGATTTTTATGAAATTATTCACTGAGGAATTTGCTGGTGAGGAAATTCCTTAGCGAAGAACTACTAGCAGCGGAATAAGTACTCAACAGTAAACATAACAGAATACAAGCATAGTCATCATGATGAAATGAAGATAGTCATAGAGTACAGGAAGCGTAAACACAGGATAACACAGGATGAAGACAAACAGACTGAAGAAATTGAACTGAGGAAATTGAGAAAGTCTTCAGTCAAAGTCTTCAAACACATATATGGACAAGTACAAAACTCAATTATGAGGAAATGAAACAGTTGAGGAAATGGAACCAGTGAGCTTGGTGAAGACAATGATTTGGTAGACCAGTTCCAACTGCTGTCTCAGTTGTACGTCTGGTTGGAGCGGCCGAGTATTTAAACTCGAGGACACACAGTCCCGGACACCCAGTCCTCACCGTATTCTCCTTGAACTAAGGTCACACAGACCTCGTCCAATCACTTGTGGTAAGTCTTCGGGCGACTTCCAAACCTTCACAAACTCGGTCACTCGGCGATCCACAATTCCTCTTGGATGCTCTAGACCATGACGCCTAACCGTCTGGAAGAAGCACAGTCTTCAAAGGTAAGAAGCGTCAGATCCACGCAGGATCAATCTCTTCAGTGATGCTCAATCACTTGGGGTTTGTAGGTGTTTGGGTTTTTCCTCACTTGATAATTTTCGCTCAAAGTCCTCAGAGGATGGGTTGCTCTCAAATGACAACTGTCAGTTTCTCTTGGAGCAGCCAACCAGCTAGTGGTTGTAGGGGGCGGCTATTTATAGCCTAGGGAGCAGCCCGACATGATAAGACATAAATGCCCTTCAATGATATGACCGTTAAGTGGATAGATATTTTGGGACAGTTGGCGCATAGCACAGCAACGGTCGGAATTTTGAGTAGCAAAATTCTCAGGGCTATCATGTTCCTCACTGTGTAGGAAATCCGCACTGGAGAATTCCTAACTCCTTAGTCAGGACAAATTCCTCAGAGACCAGAAGAACTTCGTCTCTGTCACTGAAGAAATTGATTGAACTGTATGAGATTTCCAATGGCTTCACTCGAAGGGATTAGTAGGTCTAGGATTTTGAGTTGAGCATGACATGGAAATTTTTCCTTAGTATTTCCTCGACCCCCTTTAACAGTACGGTGTTTCCTATGACTCAAGAAAGAGAAAATGAAACTACGAAAACAAAAGTCTTCATGCTTCATGTTACTCAAATGAATACCAAGTCTTCACGGTCACACCAATTTCTTCGTTTTCAAAGTCTTCAGAAAGTCTTCAGAGATCCAAAGTCTTCAGTCGAAGAACTTCATTTTTAGGGGTCGACTTTCTCAGTAAATATCAAACTCCTCATAGACTTATAGACATGTGTGCACTCACAAACGCATTAGTCCCTTAACCTATAAGTCTTTAATACACCAAAATCACTAAGGGGCACTAGATGCACTTACAATCTCCCCCTTTTTGGCGATTGATGACAATATAGGTTAAGTTTTCAACGGGGATAAACATATGAAGTGTAACTACTGATATTGAAGAATTTGATTGCAAGATATAGAAGAACTCCCCCCGAAGATGTGCATAGTGAGGAATTTGCTTTTGAAGCAATGCACACTTGAAGAGTTGAATCATGGAGATCTCCCCCTATATCTTGTAACTCATACACGCATTTGACATAAAACAGAGAAGAATTTGAAATGCATGATGAAATATGGTGACTGATGTAATCCAGCATGCGTGCATTAGCATATATGAGGAATAAGCATATAGCAAAACATATCAAAAGTATCAGAGCACCATCATGTTTAAGTTTACAACTCGATCCAATAAAGTTTCAGAAGAACGAGAGTTGTAACTTAACAAAAAAACACCCATAAAGAAAGACCCGCTTGAAGACTAACTCAAAATTCTCCTCCTTTGTCATCAAATGACCAAAAGGATCGAATATGAGGACTAACGCCCCTGAAGAATATCAAGTTGATGAAGGAGCGCCAGCGTTGTTGGGGTCATTTGTTGTAGTAGGGCCTGCCGCAGTGTCGTCCAAGTCTTCATTTTCATCAGTGTCGCGCGATGAAGAATATGAGCTGGCCACCAGAGAAGGAACCTTGACCTTCTTGAATTTCTTCGGTGGAGGTGCAGACCAGTCAAAATCTTCCTTGAGACCCATTTTCTTCAGATCGTCTTTACCATACAGATGTGACAGAATTGCCCAGGTACGACCGAACACTTCATGGAGGTAGTAATGGTTTTTCTTCATTGCATTGTGTGTAGCAGTCATGTTGTGAAGAAATGAACCAAACTGACACTTAACCCATTTGTGATTTTGATCCACCTTCTGGTGAAGACTAAGCAGAAATTCACGGTCAGTCATCACGCGCGGAGCAGTGGCTTAAGGAGTGGACTTGGGTGCATTGGCAAAGTCATGTGTGGCAGAGTCATCATTGGTGGAATAAGATGCGGCTTTGCGAAACTGGCCATCCAATGGATGAATGCCTTCATCTATTATAGCTGGTGCCTTGCCCTTTCCATCAACTGAGGAATATGTCTGCTTGAGGACTTCAATTGCGGGCAAGTAGCTGAGGTGATTCTGGAAATCAGCTTTGTAGTTGAGTGAAGACGTTGTCCTAAGGAATCTCATAATCCAAGGAGCATAAGGCTTCAGCTCAAATGGAGACAGTGCAACATTTGCCATAGTCCTCATGAAGAAATCGTGATAATTGACAGGAATGCCACGAACGATGTTGAATACCAGATTCTTCATGATGCCAACAATTTCCTCATCAGATGAGTCGTGGCCTTTGATAGGACTGATTGTCCTCATAAGAATACGATAGACAGTTCTGGGCATGTACAGCAATTCCTTCACGAGGAATTTGGTTCTTGGTGCTTGACCTGGCTTCAAATGTTTCATCAGCACCTGCATGTAATGATGTGTGAGCTCAGGTTCATTGTAGATGCAGCGAGCTTCTTCAAGGGGAGGACTGAGTGGTAGAGCACGAAGCAATTCAGATGCTGGTGCAGTGTAGTGAGTGTTTTCAGACATCCAGTCCAACACCCATGAATTCACATCTTCAGCATCTCCGGTGATGTGCAGCGTTGCATAGAATTGAAGAATTAGTTCTTCATTCCAATCGCAGATGTCAGAGCAAAAGTTTAGCAGTCCAGCATCGTGATGAACACTAAGGACTGGTGCGAAGCACGGCAGAGATTCCATATCCACGTGAGGAATATGCTCATGGTAGAAGATTTTCTCCTTGTTGAACAGCATTGAGGAATAGAAATTGGCTTGACTAGCAGTCCAGAAACGCCTCTTCCTAATGTGAGCAGAGTTATATGGGTTATAATCTTCGAAGAATACGTGCTCGCCGAAGAAATCATCAGCCTTGAACTTTTGCTTGCGTGAGAATGGATCCTTTGGCTTCAGCAGAGGAGTGTCAGTGAGTTGCATCACGACCTCAGGAATCTCAATCGCAAGTTCTTCAGGCTGAGGAATTTCTGGTTCCTCCTTAGTGGCAGTCTGCGTCGTTGATTGTTCAGCAGCAGTAGTTTCTTCAGCGCTAGTGGCTGGAATTTCCTCATGTACAGATGTTGTGGGATGAGTTTCTTCAGATCCCATTTGTACAGTTTGTGTGGGGAACTGAGGAATTTGCTGTAGAGGGGTGAACAATGGAGAGTTTGGATGCCGACTTTCCCAGAATTCATCACTGATTACGGGTGTGGAGCAGCCAACGTCCACATCTTCATCTTCCATTTCTTCAATGCCTGCCTCTTCAGTTGTGAACTGAGGCATGGGCGAGGAGATGACAGGTGTTGAAGGGATCGCATCAACTTCAATTACTTCATCAATCTACTTTGATGAAGCAGCAGAAGGAGTTTCTTCATCAGATCCGCTGGGTCTCACATATTCTTCATCAAAAGGAACAAGGTCCTTTGATGGCCTGGTTGAGATGGGAATAGCATCGATCGGATTTGCAAATGAACTTGTCATAGGCTTCATTTTCTTCGGAGCTGAAGAATCTGAAGCAACTGATGCTTTCCTTTTCTTCACTGCAGCACGCTCTGCAACCTTGGTTTTTCTTCACATCTGATGCAGATGGAAGGATTGGAGTTGAAGTTGGTGCAGGAGCAGCTGAGGAATCTGGTTGATTTTCTTCAGACACAACTGATGCAGTTGCCCTGAGTTCTTCATTTTCTTCAGGCGCACCACTAGTGGGTGCCCTGGCAATTTCTTCAGTGGCTGGAATGCAGTCATCAGCCCTGGAACTCACATTTTCTTCAGCAGCCTGATTGTCATCAGCGGTGCTGGCATTTTCTTCAGTAGGCTGAGCAGATGCTTCAGCCCGAGGAATTTCCTGTTGCGTTGGGGCTGCAACATTGGAAGTGAAGTTATCCGCAACTTTCACAAAACGAACATTGGCTCCAAGCCAATCAGCGTGATATGCGTCAAAGTCATCACTGAGTTTCTTGATCTCAGTCTGAATAGTGACAAGTTCTTCAGTTGTCATAGAGACAATGTTTTTCTTCAGATAACGCTCTTTCTTGTACTGCGCTTTCTTGATCTGCCTGGCCTAATCAAATTTCCACTTTTCTTCTTGAATGAAGTGGGTCAGCATGTGACTTTGGCCAGGAGTCAGCTTGAAGTCAGGCATGGGAGTGTTGGGGTCCTTGTGCCAAACATCAATGTAGTCGAGGATCAACTTGGGATCCAAAAGCAGTGGCACCCTTGTTCCTTTGGCTCTAGAGGCCCTGACTTGCCTGTCTCTGATGATTTCTGCAAGTTAATCATTATCAACTTCGTCTTCTTCAGACGGCACTTGGAAAGCGACTTGTTTCTTTTGAGGACTTGGGCGAGGACCTCGTCCAGTAGTGGCCTTTGTCTTCAGCAGTGAGGGGCTAGCTGAGGAACTTGGTGCAGCTGAGGAACTAGCTGAGACACCTGAGGCAATAGAGATGCCTGCAGTCCTTTGGCACGAGGCGAGAAGCACAGGTGCCGAGGATTTAGTCGGAACAGCTGAGGGCTTTGGCGGAGGAGCTGAGGACTTTGGAGGAACATGAGCAACATGAGGAATTGGCCATGAGGGCTTTGAGGATTCTGGCCGTGAGGGCATTGTTGGTGAAGCACTTGTCTTGCGCGCAGGCTTCTTTGACATAGCCTTCTTTGGCTTGACAGCAAAGGCCTCAGCAGAAGCAGCGGCAGCAGCAGAGTCTTCATTGAATTTCCTCACTGCTTCTTTGGCTTTCTTAGCCAACTTGGCTTGGCGCTTGGCCCATTCATCAGGATAGTCCTCACCACGCTTGAGGCTGGTGGGATCAGCGATTTGGCCAGGTGCCAATGGAGCTCTTGGGCATGGAGGATTGAGTGCGAATTTCTACATATACTTAGGAGTGACATATCTGTACTCCCTCCATTCTCTTGCCCATCTCCTCCCTATCTTCTGAATGCGCACTTTGCGCTCATTCTTGGTTTCCTTAGTAGGTGTGCAGTACCCAGCATATATTTCATGAGGGATCTCAAATGCTGTATTTACCTCGGGCCTCTTTCCTCCCTTCTATGGCTTCTTACCGTCAGCTATTTTCTTTAGTTGAGGAATTTGAACAATTGAATTCTATGAAGAAGTATGCAACTTTTCTTCGAGGAACGCTGCAAATGAGTTAAGTTGATGAGAACCTAGTGATTCAGCAGCTAACATGTGTACCTGTGAACAGAGTATAGTTGCGAGGAATTTGGATAGGTCATATGCGTTCTCAGAAGGTTTTTCAAAAGAACAAGTTTGAGGAATTTGACCAGATGAGTCTTGAAGAATCTCACTAAGCGTTCTTTGTCTTAGGTTCCAGAGTTGTATAGATCGAAGATCCACACAATTGAGGAATCTTGAAGAAAAATGATGCTTAGAGAAACGAATCAAGAACAGATGACTTGTGAGGTGTTTAGTGTGTGAAACTATGAAGAAAAACACCTTTGAAGATTTTGAAGATAATCATTTGAATCAACAAGGGCAGTAAAAGTAACTTTTAATTACCCTGGACGAAGAACATGACGAACTAGAGTGAGGAGATGTGAAGTTCGTTTGTGCAGATCTTCCACGCCCTAACTTGGCGGAGGAAGATGGCTACGGCGGCGGCGGTGTGAAGATTTCCGCGGTCGGCGCGAGTACGTCAGCGATGAGGTCGAGGCAGTGAAGCTGTTCCTCACCGGCAGTGATGATGTAGCGGCGGCGCTAGGGTTTGAGAAGCTCGAGCTGGAGAGAGAGGTTGAGCGGAGTAAAAGAAGTGAGGAAGGGGCGAAGGGGTATTTATAGCCACGGTGAAAAACTGCTCGCCCGAAGAAATTGGACGAACGTGCCCCTGACCCTTCTCATTCGCTTGACATGTGTTACCGACGTACTGAGAGGTGGAGATCGTGTGCGATCGTGGGTGAGTGGATAAGTATAACGTGGGATGCGGAACGGTTTGAGCGGCAAAGCCGATAATTTCGATAAGATAGGTTTTAAAGTTCCGTTCGTAATTTCTTCAGCTGACAAGGACACAGTGAAGATTTTGAATGAGTTTCAAATAGAACGCACATGAAGAATTTGTGAATAGATTGGGTTGAGTATAGCATAGAGGGGGAAGGGTCCGATCACATTCACTTAGCAGAAAAACCAACTTGAAGAATTAGCAATAAGTGAATGTTGTAGAGGACATAAATTTATATATATATATATATATATATATATATATAGCCAATGAAGAAAGACGACGGAAGCAGTGAAGACAATGCAAAGTTAAAGAATATGAATAATTGAGGAATTTCAACTTTTGGTGGTGGCATGACCGACCGTATAAGAATGATGATTTCAGACACCGCGTACAATTATCGTAGGGTTCTGAGAATCAAATTCTTCGTTAATTTCTTCACACTAAGAGTGTTATTCTTCATTGAATTGAAGAAAAACGTTTCTTCATGCGTTGCACATCTAAGTCATCAATTTTGCATAAGTGTTAGGATGAGTGTCCTTTTCAAAGAACATTCGAAGATTCTAGGATATTTAGCTCACACCGCAACTTGCTAAATCTCTTCTCATCCAAGGGCTTTGTGAAGATATCGGCTAGCTGTTCTTCAGTCTTCACATGCTCAATAGAAATGTCGTCCTTCAACACATGATCGCGAAGAAAATGATGACGAATCTGAATGTGATTTGTCTTCGAGTGCTGAACTGGGTTGTGAGCAATCTTGATGGCACTCTCATTGTCACAGTAGAGAGGCACATTCTTCATGTTGACGCCATAGTCCTTGAGAGTTTGCTTCATCCATAGCAGTTGAGCACAGCAAGAACTAGCGGCATTGTACTCAGCTTCTGCAGTAGATAGTGATACGCAGTTCTGTTTCTTCGAGGACCAACAGACTAAAGATCGTCCGAGGAAATGACATGTACCAGATGTTGACTTGCGGTCCACACGATCACCGGCATAGTCAGAGTCAGAATATCCAATGAGATCAAAAGCCGAGCCCTTGGGGTACCATAATCCAAGTGTTGGTGTGTGAGCTAGATATCGAAGAATATGCTTCACAGCCTTATGGTGTGATTCCTTCAGTGTAGCTTGAAATCGGGCACACATGCAAACACTAAGCATTATATCTGGCCTAGATGCACATAAGTACAATAAAGAACCAATAATGGAGCGGTATACCTTATGATCAAAGTCAATACCATTTTCATCAGTGCACAGATGGCCATTTGTGGGCATAGGAATTTTGACGCCTTTGCAATCTTGCGTGCCAAATTTCCTCAGTACATCCTTGAGGTATTTCTCCTAAGATATGAATATGCCATTGCGTTGTTGACGAATTTGAAGACCTAAGAAGAATTTAAACTCTCCCATCATAGACATTTGGTATTCTTCACTCATCATATAGGCAAATTCATCACTATAACGTTGGTCAGTACAGCCAAAGATAATATCACCAACATATATTTGGCACACAAACAATTCACCATCATAAGATTTAGTGAAATGAGTAGGGTCGAGTGAACCGGGTTTGAAGCCTTTCGTCATGAGGAATTCCTTCAAAGTATCATACCATGCCTGTGGGGCCTGCTTGAGGCCATAGAGGGCCTTGTTGAGTCTGAAGACTTTGTCAGGATTCTTTGGATCTTTAAAACCTGGGGGTTGAGCAACATATACTTCTTCCTCAAGCTTACCATTGAGGAATGCACTTTTCACATCCATTTGATATAAAGTGATATCATGATGGTTAGCATAAGCAAGTAATATGCGAATAGCCTCAAGTCTAGCAACATGTGCAAAAGTTTCATCAAAATCAATTCCTTCAACCTGTGTGTAGCCTTGAGCTATAAGTCGTGCCTTATTCCTCACCACAAGGCCATTTTCATCTTGCTTGTTGTGGTAGATCCACTTTGTGCCGATGATATTGTGCTTGCGAGGATCTGGACGTTTGACCAGTTCCCAGACATTGTTGAGCTTGAACTGATGTAATTCTTCTTGCATGGCCTGAATCCACTCAGGCTCCAGAAATGCTTCATCTACCTTAGTGGGCTATGTAATAGAGACAAAAGCATAGTGTCCACAAAAGTTAGACAAATGTGAAGCTTTTGAGCGTGTGAGAGGACCTAGCTCTTTGATGTCATTGATGATCTTTTCAACTTGCACTTATTTTGCAATGCGAGGATGAGCTGGTTGCCGTTGAAGAATTTGATCAGCATTCTCTTCAGCACCATTTTCTTCAGCATTTTCTTCAGGTGCATTAGCTCAACGTTTTTCATGTTCTGGAATGAATTCTTTAGAAGATTCTTCAGTAGGAATGACATCCTCAGTAGCCTTGAACTTGATAGTTTCCTCAGGTGCTGGTTCATCTATCGCAGTAGGTAGGTGCTCTCTTTGCGAGCCATTAGTTTCATCGAACCGCACATCTACAGTTTCAACGACCTTGTGAAGAACGTTGTTGAAGACTCTGTAGGTGTGCGAGTCCTTTCCGTAACCAAGCATAAAACCTTCATGTGCTTTCGCTGCAAATTTTGAGTTGTGATGAGGATTTCTAATCCAACATTTAACACCAAAGACTTTGAAATAACATACATTGGGTTTCTTATCAGTGAGGAGTTCATAGGCAGTCTTCTTGAAGAATTTGTGAAGATATACTCTGTTGATGATGTGGTACGCATTATCAATTGCCTCAGTCCAGAACCGACGAGGCGTTTTGTATTCATCAAGCATAGTGCGAGCCATCTCAGCAAGAGTCCTGTTCTTACGCTCCACGACGCCGTTCTGCTGAGGAGTATAAGGAGCAGATAACTCATGAGTAATACCAAGTTCATCAAGATAGTCATCGAGACTAGAATTCTTGAACTCGGTGCCATTGTCACTACTGATGTGCTTGATCTTCACACCAAAGTTGGTTGAAGCCCTCGAGGAAAATCGTTTGAAGACTTCCTGCACTTCATGTTTGTAAGTAACAAGGTGTACCCATGTGTAACGAGAATAATCATCAACAATAACAAAGCCATATTGAGATGCTTCATTTGAAATAGCAGAATAATGATTAGGACCGAAGAGATCCATGTGAAGCAATTCAAATGGTCGAGTAGTGGTCATGATAGTCTTCGCTGGATGCTTGGCCTTGGTCATCTTTCCAGCTTCACAGGCTCCGCAAGGGTGATCCTTGAGGAATTTGGCATTATCGATGCCAATGACATGCTTCTTCTTCGCAAGCGTGTGCAAATTCCTCATGCCTGCATGACCAAGTCGTCGATGCCAGAGCCAGCCTTCTGAAGCTTTTGCAAGTAAGCACACGGCTGGTTGTGGTCCTGTAGAGAAATCAACAATATACAGGTCTCCTCTCCTAAAGCCTTCAAAGACTTTGGAATTGTCAGCTTCCATAACCACAACACAACGGTACTTGCCAAAGACAACAACCATATCAAGATCACAAAGCATTGAGACAAACATAAGGTTGTATCCTAAGGACTCAACAAGCATGACTTTGTCCATGTGTCGATCCTTTGTGATCGCAACCTTACCTAGACCCAATAACTGACTTTTGCCTTTGTCAGCAAAGATGATATGCTTCAGATGCGACGGAGATAATGGAGCATCCATCAATAAATTCTTTTCACCAGTCATGTGGTTTGTACATCCACTATCGAGGACCCCACTCAGTGGCTTTGGGTTGATCATCCTGCAGATGAATTAGTGCAGCTTACAAACTCATATACTTCATCAGTGAAGAATATTACATCAATTCATCAGATCAATTTCATCAAGCAAGAGAATAGATAAAGCAATATGAGGACGTGAGAAATGAAAGTTCATTTCTTCATGATTAGCCTGCGTCCTATCAGGCATGCTCAGGTCTCCAGCAAATTCTTCAGACGATTACGTACGTCTGGAGACCTGACCCTGCAGAGGAGATTAGTTCTTTTTCTTCACCACCCACATTTGAAGGGGTGTCAAAGAGTTCATCATTCTGCGAGCTCCATACGAGAAGGATGGCATAGAAGCCAGTCCATTTCGTTTCACATAAGAGGAGTTAGAGTAAGCATAAGAGTAAGGAGAGAAATTCTTCAAGGACTTATGGACATAATCATTTGAAGAATAATGCACATATCCATAATCCTTAGATCTTCCCTGCGAAACAGACGGGTTAGCACGATGATGTTCATATGAGGACTTTGATCCTTTTGAGGAATTTGATCCATGCGAGGAGTTTGGTCCGTATGAGGACTTGGATCCATATGAAGAATTTGGTCCATATGAAGAATTTGATCTGGGGTTCCTATTCTTCACAGGTGGCGTCATAATGACATTCACCTCAAGATTTTCAAGGCATCTTTTGGGAACCCAGATTTTCTTCATAGGGGGACCGTTCCTGCAGTTAGTGCCAACATATCTAGCAAATACTTCACCATTCTAATTTTTGAATAGTTTGTAGTTGGAGTCAAATGACTCATCATCAGAATGAGGAGATTCACATGCATATCCAGATAGGTTAGATGGATCAACTAGAGGTGCCTTTGCAGCAACCCATGTAGTTTTGGGGTGCTGCTCAGGCTTCCAATATGTACCATCAGCATTGAGTTTCCTCTCAAAGGCAATACCCTCTTTCCTAGGGTTCCTGTTGAGGATCTGCTTTTTAAGCACATCACAAAGAGTCTGATACCCTTTGAGGCTTTTGTACATGCCTGTCATGTACAAGTCCTTCAACCCTGCATCATCAGTCATACTAGCAATGTCCTCAGATGAGGAATTAGTGGTAGCAGAGGCATGTGAAGAATTTGAAACATTAGCAGCATTTGAACATTCAGGTGAAGAATTAGCAGATTCATGTTCAATGCACTTCAAGCATGGAGGAACAAATTCTTCCTGCGAAGCGCTGATTTGTTGAGCAAGTAGTGAATCGCTCCCTCTGAAGATCTTCATAACTCACTCTTAGCTTCTCAAGGTCTTGCTTTCTTTGAAGAAATTCATAAGGAAGCTTCTCATGATCGGATAAGAGAGTGTTATGTTGATCTTTAAGGGTGTCATACTTATGAAGTCTCTGAAGACTTTCAACCAAAGCTTTTGACTGATCCATTTCTTCACCCAACATATCATCGCTCTTGTTTAGCATGTAGTGAACTTTTTCCAAAGCTCTTTGTGAAGGAAATATGCCCTAGAGGCAATAATAAAGTTATTATTTATTTCCTTATATCATGATAAATGTTTATTATTCATGCTAGAATTGTATTAACTGGAAACATAATACATGTGTGAATACATAGACAAATAGAGTGTCACTAGTATGCCTCTACTTGACTAGCTCGTTAATCAAAGATGGTTATGTTTCCTAACCATGAACAAAAAGTTGTTATTTGATTAACGAGGTCACATCATTAGTTGAATGATCTGATTGACATGACCCATTCCATTAGCTTAGCATCCGATCATTTAGTATGTTGCTATTGCTTTCTTCATGACTTATACATGTTCCTATGACTATGAGATTATGCAACTCCCGTTTGCCGGAGGAACACTTTGGGTGCTACCAAATGTCACAACGTAACTAGGTGATTATAAAGGAGCATTACAGGTGTCTCCAAAGGTACATGTTGGGTTGGCGTATTTCGAGATTAGGATTTGTCACTCCGATTGTCGGAGAGGTATCTCTGGGCCCTCTCGGTAATGCACATCACATAAGCCTTGCAAGCATTACAACTAATATGTTAGTTGTGAGATGATGTATTACAGAACGAGTAAAGAGACTTGTCGGTAACGAGATTGAACTAGGTATTGGATACCGACGATCGAATCTCGGGCAAGTAACATACCGATGACAAAGGGAACAACGTATGTTGTTATGCGGTCTGACCGATAAAGATCTTTGTAGAATATGTAGGAGCCAATATGGGCATCCAGGTCCCGCTATTGGTTATTGACCGGAGATGTGTCTCGGTCATGTCTACATTGTTCTCGAACCGTAGGGTCCGCATGCTTAAAGTTACGATGACAGTTATTATGAGTTTATGCATTTTGATGTACCAAAGTTAGTTCAGAGTCCCGGATGTGATCATGGACATGACGACGAGTCTCGAAATGGTCGAGACATAAAGATTGATATATTGGATGACTATATTCGGACACCGGAAGGGTTCCGGAGAAGTATCGGATAAAACCGGAGCACCGGGAAGTTACCGGAACCCCCCGGGGGGTTAATGGGCCTCATGGGCCTAAAGTGGAGAAGAGGAAGGGGCTGCCTGGGCAGGCCGCGCGCCCCCTCTCCCCCTAGTCCGAATTGGACAAGGAGTGAGGGGCGGCGCCCCCCCCATTCCTTCTCTCCCCCCTCTCTCCTACTTGGACAAGGAAACGGGAGGGGAGTCCTACTCCCGGTAGGAGTAGGACTCCTCCTGCGCCCTCCTCTAGGCCGGCCGCACCCCTCCCCCTTGCTCCTTTATATATGGGGGCAAGGGGGCACCTCTAGACACACAAGTTGATCCTCGTGATCGTTCCTTAGCCGTGTGCGGTGCCCCCTTCCACCATAATCCACCTCGATCATATCGTAGCGGTGCTTAGGCGAAGCCCTGCATCGGTAGAACATCATCATCGTCACCACGCCGTTGTGCTGACGGAACTCATCCCCGAAGCTTTGCTGGATCGGAGCCCGGGGAGCGTCATCGAGCTGTACGTGTGCTAAAAACTCGGAGGTGCCGGAGTAACGGTGCTTGGATCGGGAAGAAGACGTACGACTACTTCCTCTACGTTGTGTCAACGCTTTCGTTGCGATCTACAAGGGTACGTAGATCATACTCTCCCCTCTCGTTGCTATGCATCACCATGATCTTGCGTGTGCGTAGGAAAATTTTGAAATTACTACGTTCCCCAACACTTTGTTGTTTAGTGGAAAGGGACGCAAGTTTGACATAGTTGGGTCCAAATTCATCACCAGATTCATCATCACTAGACTCGGGTAGGTAGCATTCAGTTACCTCAGCGTCTTTTGCCATAAGGCATGATGCAGAAGATGATGATTCTGGTTCGAATGTCATAGCTTTGAGAGATTCCTTGAAGTCCTCAAACCAAGGATCATGATAGGTTCGATGACCTTCATAGACCTCAGAGGGACGGTCCCAGATGAGCTTCGCATGATCGAGATGCATGATATTCCTGAACTGATTTTGTGACAGACTAGAGAAGATGATATCCTTCGTCGTGAGGTTGAGAAGAGTGTACTTGTGAATGTCATCAGCTTCCGCCATCTTTCACAGATCGGTCAGACCAATCTTAGTGACGGTCCACAGCTCGCTGTTCATCGCCATGAGGCGTTTCTTCATCATGGCCTTCCACTTGGGATACTCATGACCGTCAAAGATGGGGCATGTCACTTTCGTCATACCTGCGGTCGACATAACTAAAACTCCAGGCGATTAAACCAAAATCACACAGAACAAGGGAGTACCTTTCTCTGATACCAATTGAAAGTGTGTTATATCGATTAGAGGGGGGTGAATAGGTGATTTTTATGAAATTCTTCACTGAGGAATTTGCCGGTGAGGAAATTCCTTAGCGAAGAACTACTAGCAACGGAATAAGTACTCAACAGTAAACATAACAAAATACAAGCATAGTCATCATGATGAAATGAAGACAGGCACATAGTACAGGAAGCGTAAGCACAGGATAACACAGGATGAAGACAAACAGATTGAAGAAATTGAACTGAGGAAATTGAGAAAGTCTTCAGGCAAAGTCTTCAAACACAGATATGAACAAGTACACAACTCAATTATGAGGAAATGAAAGAGTTGATGAAATGGAACCAGTGAGCTTGGTGAAGACAATGATTTGGTAGACCAGTTCCAACTGTTGTCTCAGTTGTACGTCTAGTTGGAGCGGTTGAGCATTTACACTCAAGGACACACAGTCCTGAACACGCAGCTCAGGACACCCAGTCCTCACCGTATTATCCTTGAACTAAGGTCACACAGACCTCATCCAATCACTCGTGGTAAGTCTTCAGGCGACTTCCAAACCTTCACAAACTCGGTCACTCGGCGATCCACAATTCCTCTTGGATGCTCTAGACCATGACGCCTAACCCTCTGGAAGAAGCACAGTCTTCAAAGGTAACAAGCGTCAGATCCACGCAGGATCAATATCTTCAGTGATGCTCAATCACTTGGGGTTTGTAGGTGTTTGGGTTTTGGGTTTTTCCTCACTTGATGATTTTCGCTCAAAGTCCTCAGAGGATGGGTTGCTCTCAAATGACAAGTGTCAGTTTCTCTTGGAGCAGCCAACCAGCTAGTGGTTGTAGGGGGCGGCTATTTTAGCCTAGGGAGCAGCCCGACATGATAAGACATAAATGCCCTTCAATGATATGACCATTAGGTGGATAGATATTTTGGGACAGCTGGCGCATTGCACAGCAACGGTCGGAATTTTGAGTAGCAAAATCCTCAGGGCTATCATGTTCCTCACTGTGTAGGAAATCCGCACTGGAGAATTGCTAACTCCTCAGTCAGAACAAATTCCTCAGAGACTCTGTCACTGAAGAAATTGACTGAACTGTATGAGATTTCCAATGGCTTCACTCGAAGGGATTGGTAGGTGTAGGATTTTGAGTTGAGCATCACATGGAAATTTTTCCTTAGTATTTCCTCGACCCCCTTTAACAGTACGGTGTTTCCTATGACTCAAGAAAGAGAAAATGAAACTACGAAAACAAAAGTCTTCATGCTTCATGTTACTCAAATGAATACCAAGTCTTCACGGTCACACCAATTTCTTCATTTTCAAAGTCTTCAGAAAGTCTTCAGAGATCCAAAGTCTTCATTCGAAGAACTTCATTTTTAGGGGTCGACTTTCTCTGTAAATATCAAACTCCTCATAGACTTATAGACCTGTGTGCACTCACAAACGCATTAGTCCCTTAACCTATAAGTCTTCAATACACCAAAATCACTAAGGGGCACTAGATGCACTTACAGGTAGCAACCTGCATTTTGGGTAACTCTTGGAGGGGCGCTCGAGTTTATATTCCTCGACCGTGAGGACGTCAGTCCATCTGTCAGCTAGCAGATCTTGATCAGCTTGAAGCTGCTGCTGCTTTGTCTTAAGGCTATTTACCGTGGCTATAAGCCGGCATTTGAAGCGCTCTTGTTCAACGAGATCCTCTGGCACGGCGAATTCGTCGTCGCCGAGGCTTGCCTCGTCTTCAGAGGGGGGCATGTAATTATCATCCTCCTCCTCTCCATCTGCCGCTCTCTCAGGAGGGCTGGCTCCTCCATCCTCCTGCTCTAAATCTTGCTGGAGGGGATTGTTGTTGTCTTCAACACTATCTGGAGTGTTATTATCTCCTGTGCCGGTATCACCACTTTTGCTTTGGCAGGACTTAGAGCGGCGCCGTTGACGTCGGCGCTTGGGTTGCTTCTTGGAGGGGTCATCCTCCACTATCTCGTCGCCATTGCCTTCTTTGGGTGTATCCACCATGTATATATCGTATGATGATGTCGCTGTCCAGTGCCCTGTGGGTAGTGGTTCCTCTACGTCTCCTGCATCATCGTCCATACTGTCGATGTCTTCGGAGTCGAAGTCGAGCATGTCGGTTAAGTCATCGATAGTGGATACTAAGTGGGTGGTGGGTGGGCCGCGAATTTCTTCGTCGTCCGCATCCCAATCCTGCCGGACATAGTTCGGCCAGGATCCTCCTGACAAGGAGAGAGACCTTAATGAGTTTAGTATGTCACCAAAGGGCGAGTGCTGAAAAATATCCGCGGAGGTGAACTCCATGATCGGCGCCCAATCGGATTCGATATGAGCGGGCACGGGCGGTTCGGAGTCCGTGGCTGGAGAGGGATCCGGCAGTTTATCAACATGGCTCTCGTGCAAGGTAAGGTCGATGTTTGGCTCGATCGCCGCTGAGGGTAAGGCCTCCGTGGCGGGGTCCATCCACCCATCCATGGACGGCGCAACTGGCTCCGAATTAAGAGTCAGAGCGGCTTCCTGTGAGATCTCCTGAACACTGTCCGGTGGTAGAGGTAAATCTTACTCATCGTGACCGTGTGACGCACAAGGCAGAGCCTCGAATCCGTCGAAGATCAAGTCTCCACGGATATCGGCCGTGTAGTTTAAGCTTCCAAACCTGACCTGGTGGCTACGGGCGTAACTTTCAATCTGCTCCAGATGGCCAAGCGAATTGGCCTACAGTGCAAAGCTGCTGAATACGAAGATCTGTCCGGGGAGAAAAGTCTCACCCTGGACTGCATCGCTATCGATGATAGTAGGTGTCGGTGTCAAACCGGCGGATCTCAGGTAGGGGGTCCCGAACTATGCGTCTAGGCCAATTGGTAACAGGAGACAGGGGACACTTTGTTTTACCCAGGTTCGGGCCCTCTCGATGGAGGTAATACCCTACTCCTGCTTGATTAATATTGATGATATGGGTAGTACAAGAGTAGATCTACCACGAGATCAAGGAGGCTAAACCCTAGAAGCTAGCCTATGGTATGATTGTTGTGTATGGAGTTGATTGCCTACGGACTACAACCCTCCGGTTTATATAGACACCGGATAGGGTTAGGGTTACACATAGTCGGTTACAATAGTAGGAGATCTTGAATATCCACATCGCCAAGCTTGCCTTCCACGCCAAGGAAAGTCCCATCCGAACATGGGACGAAGTCTTCAATCTTGTATCTTCATAGTCCAGGAGTCCGGCTGAAGGTATAGTCCGGCTACCCGAACACCCCCTAATCCAGGACTCCCTCAGTAGCCCCTGAACCAGGCTTCAATGACGACGAGTCCGGCGCGCAAATTGTCTTCGGCATTGCAAGGCAGGTTCCTCCTCCAAGTCCTTCATAGAAGATTTGTAAACACCAAGAGTAGTGTCCGGTTCTGCAAAATAAGTTTCCACATATTGCCATAGAGAGAATAATATTGACACAAATCAAATCTGCTGACGTATTCTGCAGTGCGCTATCACACTAAGGCCAAGTCCTTTACTCGAATCGTTTTTACTTTTCCACCTCAGCATGTTTTGCGAGGCGGTTTCCTTGGCACATATTGTCAAAGCGGAGATCGCGTGCCCTTTTTACGGGTTTCTCATCAATACGGACGTGGGTAACCCTAACCGCTCCATTTACCATGGCGCTTGGGAGGCAAGCGAGTTTTACCAGGCTGGTGGGGACACGTAGTTGCGTCCGCCCATATAAGGGGATAAGAATCCACCCTTTCACCTACGCCTTCTTCCTCCTTTGCCTATCCATTTTCCGCGCACTCGAGCTCCAGCACCCAAGTCCGCACTTCCCAGCTCTAACGCCGGAATGTATCCGAGCTCCAACGCCGGACTATGTATCCGAGCTCCAACGCCGGACCGTATCCGAGGTGCCGTAAATCACCTTGGTTCAAAAAAGTTTTGAAGGAGTTTAGCCGAGCTTAATGCCGGAAATGCCCTCTATGGAGCCAGCCACTAGCGCCCGAGCTTTATGCCGGGCTGCTTCCGAGGTGGTGCACCACCCCGACTATGGGCCGATTTTTGTCAATATTTTTTATTGGTGCAATTTATTCTCTGCCGAGATATATAGCCAGTAGCCCTCAAGGTGTGTATCGGTCTAAAACCCGAGATGCACATGAAGGATGACATAAGACCGCTGATCCCAGTAGCCACTGAGACTCAGGTTGATTTGCAAAATCGGCCTGAGGATCAAGTCCTAGCTCGGCAGAATACTTCGGGACACAAAAGCGGCGTGCTCAGTCCTCAAGACTTAGGTTGGGTGCGGCCAACCAATCTGAGGATCAAAATCTCCTCGGAAACTATATTGCACATAAAATTTTCTGCATTGGACAAGCAATGCAGTAGCCCCCGAGAAACTGGTCGGGTGGCAACACCGGATCAGGGAATCGATGTGCCCCTTTAATATTTGTAAATAATAAGCCAGAAGCCCAGTAGCCCCCGAGCCTTAATGCGGGCACGGGTGGCCGAATTAAGGATCAATATCCATAGTAAAATCACAAATTATGTGTAATGACTCTATGTATCCAAGTACTTTACGTCATTAATGCTCGGATCCGCATTGTACAAAACTTTGTTGACCGACCATCGGCTTCCACCTCCTTGGCCAATAGCCGAGGAGTGTTTGTCCTACTTTATAAAGCCTTTATGAGGGCAAAGATTTACGACAAACAAGGAAATCTGGCCACACGGTTTTATAAACAAAGGTACGCAGAGAGTTATATTACTGTTTAACAGAAGAAATGTCTTCCAAAGAAAATAGTCCCGGTATCGGTTCCTTTCTTTGGGTTGTCATGCTAAGCATGATCATTAAACCTCAGCTCTAATGTAAGAGCAAAATATCGAGGATTTAGTTTGGGAGGCCAGTTAATAGCCCCCGGTAGTGTTCGACGACAGTCGAGGTCAAGCCGTAAACACTTCGGCCAATGTTAGGAATGGCCCGTCATAGTCATCGGATCGCTGACCAGTTTACGCTTATTGTGACAGTCAGTTTTCGGCTTTCTCCACTAAGGTGCTTAACCATGTGAGCTGGAAGCACAATCGCAGTGGTTCTCCCTTTGCACGCCTAGCTGAACAAAACGGAATGTAGGAAGCAAATGCAGGAGCCGGGCAACCCAACTATTGACCGAAGACACAATTCGAAACCGATGCATATATAGCAATATCTGAGAATGTTTTTGCCGAATCCCTAAAAGTGTCCGGCGTTGCACTGCGAGACTTATGCTGGAAAAGCACAAATAGTTTAAAAGTGCCAAAAAGCTTGGAAAACCAAGAAACACCAGTAAAAACATGACTCCGAACAAGATCAAGTGTTCGGTGCCAATCCGAAAATTGGTCTTAGAAAAAAGAAGTGATTATGTCGTCTTTTAACATGACACATCCTATCTCAAGACTTCGAGCGGGTCAGCCTACGGCTTCAACCTCCTATCCCGAAGGTGGAGTACTTCTCATCAGGCCAGTTTAGCAAACTAAACTCTAGCGGCTTTGAGAGAGAAATTAGGCTCCCTGGCTAGTGACCGCACACTTGTGTCGAAAAAAGGAGTGATAAATAATAATAAAACTTTGCAATGACTAAGATGAACACTTATTATAAAACGGCTCAAATAAACTTAAGAGCCCCCAAGTGACTTGGGTAGAAGAATGATTGCATGTACCGAAGTACTTATATCATATCTATGTTCAACCGAACTTTAAACGCGTCTTAACCGACCGTCAGGTTCTCCCTCTTCGGTTAAGGACCGAAAAGTGTTATGTACTCCATCGGTCGAGAATATCGACGGTGTTTCCAATAACCAGGCAATCAGGCCATAAGGCTGTAACAGACAAAGCGCGCTCAGGGAACTTATGCTATATTACCGTGAAGTGTAAGAAGCATCTTCGAAGAAAATAGTACCCCCACCAATACCTTTCTTCGGTGCTCATTGTTATTATGAGACTTGTGCAATAGATTTTTGTACTCATGAGTTCCGTTGTGTGTCGACCATCATTGAATAACTATAAGAGCGCTAGCTTTCGGCTTCACCTAGTCTGAGGTCCGACTCGGTTGACCCGATCATGACAATCGCAGAGGTGCTCCCTTTACTCCCTAGCCGAACAATCGGGAACGTAGGGGTAAACACAGGAGCGAAGCAACCCAGCTTGCAAATCGCTTAAGTCAATATGGTGCATATTGTGGCGTAATACACGAACAAGGAACGAAGCCGTACAAGTATAATCATATGCAACAGGAAAAAGCTTCATAAAGGAAGCCCCCAAGTAAACGGGGTATTTGAATTTATGCGTCACAAACAAAGTTTGGACAAGGAAATTTTTTACAAGCAACTTTTTTCCAAAAAAGTATAATGCTTGGCCGAACCGAGCACAAGTTAGAAATTAAAGCTTTGAGCATGAAAGCGACTTAGCTGGTTAATATGTTCGGTATTGATGACGCGGTCCGAGCTTGATGCGGGGCAAGGTGCCATCCCCCAAGCCGGTCCCGAGGTGGCGGAGCAGAGAGCTCGGCACTCCGAAGTGGTGACATAGCACGGTCAATGCAGGCCGGCAGAGTGATGCTGAAGTCCCCGGATCATTTTCCTGTGCACAAAAAGTAGTGCAGACCGGAGATAATAGTTATAATAATAAATAAAAATGTTGCATAATAAATAATTTATGCAAAGTAAGTAATAAAAGAAATATGGCCTGGCGCCGAAGTCAAGTCGATGCAGGGCGTCGGCGTGATGCGGTAAAGGCGTGGCAAAGCCTGAATTCGCAGGTCAGTCCAAGCTCCGAGTGCGGCATTCGTCGGACTATGTACGGAGACTGACCGGACCGCCATGCGACCGTCGTTAATGCGGCCACCATTTGATAGACCTGTGTACATATGATGGACAAACCAGAGTAATAATTCCTTGGGAAAAATTGAACCCAAACAAGCAAAAAATACTAGGATTAATAGCACCTGGTTTATTTGTTGTAGCAATCCGAAGGAAGGTGATTCCCAAAATTGGGACTCGATCCGCAGACCCATTACCGGAGTAGGTTGATGAAGAGATGGCGAAGCCCCCGGTCCAGCTGAGATGTCGAAGCCTCGACGTTAGCTAATGAGTCAAAGTAGGTTGGCGTGCTACACACCAGCTTGAAGAAGCAATAGTGCAGCCCTGTCGATGCAGGTCGTGACGTGGTCGACGCCGGCTTGATGAAGCAACCGTGCGGCGATGCCGGTATGCCCGCTCCGTGTAATCCGTGGGGCGGCGATGTTAATGATGATTTATCCTTTGCGATGCCGGACTCTTGTTTCGGCTTGCCGAGATGATGATCCGAAGAAGTTGAGCTCGGCTAAAGTGACGACGTGTCTAGCGCAGGTCGG
The DNA here is from genome assembly GCF_002162155.2 of Triticum dicoccoides. Lineage (NCBI taxonomy): Eukaryota > Viridiplantae > Streptophyta > Magnoliopsida > Poales > Poaceae > Triticum > Triticum dicoccoides. The sequence goes on from NC_041386.1 coordinate 147,970,132, forward strand.
CAGCCGTGGAGTAATATTGCTGGACTGGTTTGACACCAGCATGATGTTGAAGATCATGTTCAAAAGATCTTAAAGTTAGTGGGATGTGTTCGGGAACAAAACACAATACTCCATACAAAACTTCCTTCAAAAGGGATGTCCGAACTCCCGTTCATAAAAAAGATGAACTCGGGTCGGATTCGTTTTCGCGCAGAAAACAGATCCGAAAAGTGATGCACTAATCGGAAGGTTCCCGGAGTTTGGACGGTCAGATCGAGCCGAAATTTTGAGAGGTGGTAGATATAGGAATTCCGCAGCCGATCAACGGTTGGATCTTCCAAAGGACGTCCGAGGTAGAAGCTGGACACCACGCCCTAAACTCATCCAAATTCCCGTCCAGATTTGACAGGGCTCCGGTATATCGTGGATTGCCAGAGATTCCTCCATCGGAACTCGACGAAATTTTCCAGGGTTGTTGTACACTCAATTTCGCACTATACCACCAAAGCGATCTTCAAAGAGATACTCGAGGAGGTGATGGTGGCAGATACGAGTTCACTGTCCAGAAAAATAGCACGGTCGCTTGAGGGCAATGTTGACGTTGAGCCCCCGAGCTCCATAGATGATTCCTCCGTGATCTTGAAAGAGATCGGAGTTGATGTTTGATGAAGGCCCTCGTCCGGACATGGTGATCCGTACACGGGGCGCAATTCTTGGTCGAACCAAGGTGACCAGTCGAGCTGGTGATGAAGATGCCGAAGTCGCAGTTGATCTGCAGGCGAGCCATCGATCCTTTTGTCGATCACACAGCGGAACTCTCAATGAAAGCACCAATGTTGGTGTCAAAACCGGCGGATCTCTGGTAGAGGGTCCCGAACTGTGCGTCTAGGCCGGATGGTAACAGGAGACAGGGGACACTTTGTTTTACCCAGGTTTGGGCCCTCTCGATGGAGGTAATACCCTACTCCTACTTGATTAATATTGATGATATGAGTAGTACAAGAGTAGATCTACCACGAGATCAAGGAGGCTAAACCCTAGAAGCTAGCCTATGGTATGATTGTTGTGTATGGAGTTGATTGCCTACGGACTACAACCCTCCGGTTTATATAGACACCGGATAGGGTTAGGGTTACACAGAGTCGGTTACAATGGTAGGAGATCTTGAATATCCGCATCGCCAAGCTTGCCTTCCACGCCAAGGAAAGTCCCATCCGGACACGGGACGAATTCTTCAGTCTTGTATCTTCATAGTCCAGGAGTCCGGCTGAATGTATAGTCCGGCTACCTGAACACCCCCTAATCCAGGACTGCCTCAGTAGGAGCCATCAAGCTTAATGGCGACGACACAGAGGAACTCTCAATGAAACCACCAATGTCGGTGTCAAAGCCGGCGGATCTCAGGTAGGGGGTCCTGAACTGTGCGTCTAAGGCGGATGGTAACAGGAGGCAGGGGACACGATGTTTTACCCAGGTTCGGGCCCTCTTGATGGAGGTAAAACCCTACGTCCTGCTTGATTAATATTGATGATATGTGTAGTACAAGAGTAGATCTACCACGAGATCAGAGAGGCTAAACCCTAGAAGCTAGCCTATGGTATGATTGTATGTTGTAGTTGTTGTGTCCTACGGACTAAAACCCTCCGGTTTATATAGACAACGGAGAGGGTTAGGGTTACACAAGGTCGGTTACAAAGGAGGAGATATCCATATCCGTATTGCCTAGCTTGCCTTCCACGCCAAGTAGAGTCCTATCCGGACATGAGACGAAGTCTTCAATCTTGTATCTTCATACTCCAACAGTCTGGCCAAAGGATATAGTCCGGCTGTCCGGAGACCCCCTAATCCAGGACTCCCTCAGGGCCATCAAACCTTTTAGCGACAGCACAGAGGAACTCTCAATGAAAGCGCCAACGTCGGTGTCAAAACCGGCGGATCTCGGTAGGGGGTCCCGAACTGTGCGTCTCAGGTCGATGGTAATAGGAGACAAGTGACACGATGTTTACCCAGGTTTGGGCCCTCTCTATGGAGGTAATACCCTACATACTGCTTGATTGATATTGATGAATAGGATTATTACAAGAGTTGATCTACCTCGAGATCGTATGGCTAAACCCTAGAGGTCTAGCTTTTATGGCTATCATAATGAATCTCCCCTATCCGAACTAAGTCCTCCGGTTTATACAGACACCCGAAGGATCTAGGGTTACACAAGGTCGGTTACAAAGAAGGGAATCTACATATCCGGTCGCCAAGCTTGCCTTCCATGCCAAGGAGAGTCCCATCCGGACACGGGTACAGTCTTCGGTCTTCGCATCTTCACAGCCCATCGGTCCGGCCCATGGCTAACAGGCCGGACGCCCGAGGACCCCTTAGTCCAGGACTCCCTCAATGATCATCATTATTAGAGCATTGTCCCAAGTGAGTAAAGGATGATGGAGACTATGATTCCCCCACAAGTCGGGATGAGACTCCGGACGAAAAAAAAGAAAAGAGGCCATAAAAAAGAAGAAGAAGAGGCCCCAAATAAAAAAATGAAAAAATGAGAGAAAAAGAGAGAAGGGACAATGTTACTATCCTTTTACCACACTTGTGCTTCAAAGTAGCACCATGATATTCATGATAGAGAGTCTCCTATGTTGTCACTTTCATATACTAGTGGGAATATTACATTATAGAACTTGGCTTGTATATTCCAATGATGGGCTTCCTCAAAATGCCCTAGGTCTTCGTGAGCAAGCGAGTTGGATGCACACCCACTTAGTTTCTTTTGTTGAGCTTTCATACACTTATAGCTCTAGTGCATCCATTGCATGGCAATCCCTACTCACTCACATTGATATCTATTGATGGGCATCTCCATAGCCCGTTGATATGCCTAGTTGATGTGAGACTATCTTCTCCTTTTTATCTTCTCCACAACCACCATTCTATTCCACCTATAGTGCTATGTCCATGGCTCACGCTCATGTATTGCGTGAAGATTGAAAAAGTTTGAGAACACCGAAAGTATGAAACAATTGCTTGGCTTGTCACTGGGGTTGTGCATGATTAAATACTTTGTGTGATGAAGATAGAGCATAGCCAAACTATATGATTTTGTACGGATAACTTTCTTTGGCCATGTTATTTTGAGAAGACATGATTGCTTTGTTAGTATGCTTGATGTATTACTATTTTTATGTCAATATTAAACTTTTGTCTTAAATCTTCCGGATCTGAACATTCATGCCACAATAAATAAAATTACATTGAGAAATATGCTAGGTAGCATTCCACATCAAAAATTATGTCTTAATCATTTACCTACTCGAGGACGAGCAGGAATTAAGCTTGGGGATGCTTGATACGTCTCCAACGTATCTATAATTTTTGACTGTTCCATGCTATTATACTATCTGTTTTGGATGTTAATGGGCTTATTTATACACATTTATAGTATTTTTGGGACTAACCTACTAACACAAGGTCCAGTGCAAATTGCTGTTTTTTTGCCTATTTCAGTGTTTCGCAGAAAAGGAATATCAAATGGAATCCAAACGGAATGAAACCTTCGGGAGAGTTATTTTTGGAACAAACGTGATACAGAGGACTCGGAGTGGACATCAAGAAATCAACGAGGAGGCCACGAGGCAGGGAGGTGCGCCTGCCCCCTAGGCATGCCCCCACCCTTGTGGGCCCCTCGTGGCTCCACTGACCTACTTCTTCCTCCTATATATACCCATATACCCCGAAAACATCCAGGAGCACCACGAAACCCTATTTCCACCGCCGCAACCTTCTGTACCCAAGAGATCCCATCTTGGGGCCTTTTCCGTAGCTCCACCGGAGGGGGAATCAATCACGGAGGGCTTCTACATCAACACCATAGCCTCTCCGATGATGTGTGGGTAGTTTACTTCAGACCTTTGGGTCCATAGTTATTAGCTAGATGGCTTCTTCTCTCTCTTTGGATCTCAATACAATGTTCTCCTCGATCTTCTTGGAGATCTATTTGATGTAACTCTTGTTGCAGTGTGTTTGTCAAGATCTGATGAATTGTTGGTTTATGATCAAGTTTATCTATGAACAATATTTGATTCTTCTCTAAAATCTTTTATGTATGATTTAATTATCTTTGGAAGTCTCTTCGAATTATCAGTTTGGTTTGGCCTACTATATTGATCTTTCTTGCAATGGGAGAAGTTCTTAGCTTTGGGTTCAATCTTGCGGTGTCCTTTCCTAGTGACAGCAGGAGCAGCAAGGCACGTATTGTATTGTTGTCATCGAGGATAAAAATATGGGGTTTATATCGTATTGCTTGAGTTTATCCCTCTACATCATGGCATCTTGCTTAATGCGTTACTCTGTTCTTATGAACTTAATACTCTAGATGCATGCTGGATAGCGGTCATTGTGTGGAGTAATAGTAGTAGATGCAGAATCATTTCGGTCTGCTTGTCGCGGACATGATGCCTATATACCTGATCATGCCTAGATATTCTTGTAACTATGCACTTTTCTATCAATTGCTCGACAGCAATTTGTTCACCCACCGTAATACTTATGCTATCTTGAGAGAAGCCACTAGTGAAACCTACGGCCCCCGGGTCTATTCTCTATTATATTAATATACGGTCAACTAGCTATTTCTTGTGCCATTTATTTTGCAATCTTTACTTTCAATCTATATCATAGAAATACCAGAAATATTTATCTTATTATTACTATCTCTATCATATCTCACTCTCATAAGTGACTGTGAAGGGATTGACAACCCCTTTATCGTGTTGGTTGCGAGGTTCTTATTTGTTTGTGTAGGTACAAGGGACTTGCGTGTAGTCTCCTACTGGATTGATACCTTGGTTCTCAAAAACAGAGGGAAATACTTACGCTACTTTGCTGCATCACCCTTTCCTCTTCAAGGGAAAACCAACGCAGTGCTCAAGAGGTAGCACTGCTCCCACTTCCACACTGACCCCAAGGCCACACACCTGCCTAGCCAACTCCAAAACTATGAGAAATCATGATGCACTGCCACTAGGTAGAAGAATCACTGGTACAATGAGGTGCTATATGAACGGTTTTTAACCCCTTTCCGCGACAACATTTTAAACCATCGCCTAGTGAGTGTGGGTGTCGATGTCAAAACCGGCAGACCTCGGGGTAGGGGGTCCCGAGCTGTGGATCTTGGATCGATGGGAAACACGGGACGATGAACACGGTGTTTACCCAGGTTTGGGCCCTCTCGAAGAGGTAATACCCTATGTCCTGCTTGATTATATTGGATGTGTATACAATTACAGTGTGGATCTACCTCGAGATCAGAATGAGCTAGCCCTTAAGGTGATGAGGTGATATATGCAGCTCTAACCCTAAAGACTACAACCCTCGATTTATATAGGCACCGATAGGGTTAGGGTTACACGTGATTAGTTATGGTAAGAGGAAGATCCTACCTATTCTTGGCTTGGAGGGCACACCACAGCTCCGAAGTTCCCTTATTCGATCATGGGTCTTATGTTGTTATAGGGACTCACGAGTCCAGCCCGCATCCAATGGGCCGGCTCCCTGAGGACCCCATAATCCATGACTCCATCAGTAGCCCCTGAACTTGCCTCCAATGCCGGGGATTGTGTCGGCATCCGCACACCATATAGTACTCGGCTTGCGAGGTGAGTTCTTCAATGAATCATGTGTACGCCCGGAGTCATGCAGTGTTCAGAAACTGAAATGTCCATTTCGCTTACACCTGAAGGAAAAGAAGACAGTCGGTCAAGTGTGAACAGTGTCTTTGACTGACAACTTTTTTCCCTTTAACTGGAGGGCCGCAACCGGTCATAACTCTGCGCAGTGAGCAGTTCTTGATGTGCGGATTGAGGCCGACTCCTTATTGGCACGTCTTTTCAAGGCAGAGATCATGCTTCATTTTTTGGGGATATGATCAATGATCCCGACGCCCCACTCGCACATAATGTTACAAGATTATCAGGAAGTGGAGAAGCCTACGGCATGAAAAGAGGGACTCGTGGTCCTTCTATGGCTTATAAAGAGGGGATAGCTACAATGTGCATCCCACGCCTTCTCCCACCTTCCACTTTCGCCTATGCAATCCTTCAGAGCTCCAACGCCCAATCTCTCTGCCTCACGGTGAATCTCACCCCGCTCGCCCTCGCCATGGCCGAATCTGGTGCCAATGGGAAGTGGGATGCCTCCATCGTCACTGACAATGACATCCTGAAGCTAAAGTAGGCCGGCTATTTGTCGGCCAATATCGCCCATCGGGCCCCTGAGTCGGGCCAGATCATCCCCATGCATAGGCCGGGCGAAAGGGTTGTGTTTCTCCCTCATTTCTCATAGGGCTTGGATTTCCTCTAAACCCCTTCGTAAGGGAGTTGATGTTATTTTACGTGCAATATTTTCATGACCTGGCCCCCAACTCCCTCCTCCACATATCGACCTTCATCGTCTTCCGTGAAGCACTGCTCTAAGTCTGACTGCACTTCGGCCTATGGCTGAAGGTGTTCAACGTCAAGCCCAAGGTGGTGGGTGGCAACCATGCGGACTGCGGCGGGTCCATGATCAGTAAGCTGACGCGGGTCAAGTAGCCGAAGGGCAAGTTTATCGACATCGTTAAGGTGTGGCAAAAGGAGTGGTTTTATATCACCGAGCCAAGGAATGCCTCCTGGGGAGCGGCTCCCGCATTCAGGTTCGGACCCCCTACCAGACTGGCCTCGTGGACCACCAAGAGTCTGGACTGGTGGTGCGCTGCCCATGTGAAGGCGCTGCAGAAGCGAGTCATCAGCATAATGGAGGCTGACACAAAGCTGGTTGACATGGTCCAGATCATGCTCTACCGTTGACTCCTCCCTTGCCAGGAGAGGGCCAAGCCAATGTGGGAGCATGAGCCCGAGGATCCGGCCACCATGCAACACCTCTTCGGCACAACCCATGATAAAATATGGGGTATGCTATTCAAGCCTCAAGAGTAGTGGCCGGTCGAGGGGAAGGACATCGGCCTTGACATCGCAAACCCTCCAAAGGAGGTGATCAACATTTATCTTTAACATGTGTTCGGATATTCATACCACGTACGATTCGGCCTAAACCTCTATGGAGATTTTGTAGGGATGGATCGCCAAGGCCGAGAAGATCAATGGCCCAACGCCGCTGCCCGAAGAGCCCTAATCAGAGTGGCTATAACAACTATTGGTTGTGGTGCCTTACAAGGCGCCCGACAAAAAGGGCAAGAAGAAGGAGGCACCGGAGGCCAGGGAGGGTGAAAGGATCGAGAAGAGGTGTCTAGAGGGGGGGGGTTAGACACTAAGTAGCAAAAGTTATAGTTTTTAATTTCTTTAAGTTGAAGTGGAGTTTTGGCACAAGTTTAACAAACACAATACATTTCAAGCAAGCATGCAAAGTGTATATGAGGAGTGGAAAGTAAAGCATGCAACTTGCAAGAATGTAAAGGGAAGGGTTTGGAGAATTCAAACGCAATTGGAGACACGGATGTTTTTGTCGTGGTTCCGATAGGTGGTGCTATCGTACATCCACGTTGATGGAGACTTCAACCCACTAAGGGTAACGGTTGCGCGAGTTCGCGGAGGGCTCCACCCATGAAGGGTCCACGAAGAAGCAACCTTGTCTATCCCATCATGGCCATCGCCCACGAAGGACTTGCCTCACTAGTGGTAGATCTTCACAAAGTAGGCGATCTCCTTGCCCTTACAAACTCCTTGGTTCAACTCCACAATCTTGTCGGAGGCTCCCAAGTGACACCTAGCCAATCTAGGAGACACCACTCTCCAAGAAGTAACAAATGGTGTGTTGATGATGAACTCCTTGCTCTTGTGCTTGAAATGATAGTATCCCCAACACTTAACTCTCTCTCACATGATATGGATTTGGTGTAAAGAAGATTTGAGTGGAAAGCAACTTGGGGAAGGCTAGAGATCAAGATTCATATGGTGGGAATGGAATATCTTGGCCTCAACACATGAGTAGGTGGTTCTCTCTCAGAAAATGTGTATTGGAAGTGTAGGTATGTTCTGATGGCTCTCTCCACGAATGAAGAGTGGGTGGAGGGGTATATATAGCCTCCACACAAAAACTGACCGTTACACACAATTTAGCAATCTCGGTGAGACCGAATTGAGAAACTCGGTCGGACCGATTCAGTAAATTTAGTGACCGTTAGGGTTTTCAGTGGGACCGACTGGATCAACTCGGTGGTACCGATGTGCTAGGGTTAGGGTAAATCCAAAACTCGGTTTGACCGATTACACAAACTCGGTGGGACCGATTTGGGTAATAAGTGAAAAAGAGAGTTGGCCAAGCAAACTCGGTGGGGCCGATTGCACATCTCGATGGGACCGAAAATATTACAATAGGTAACAGAGAGTTTGCAAGCCCATCTCGGTGAGACCGAGATCCCATCGGTGAGACCGAATTGATTAGGGTTTCTGGCAGTGGCTATGTCAACTGAACTCGGTGGCGCCGGATGGAAAGAATTGGTGGGGCCGACTTTGACTTTTGGTTTAGGTCATATGTGGATGTGGGAAGGTAGTTGAGGGTTTTGGAGCATATCACTAAGCACTATGAAGCAAGAACCTCATCAAGCAACACCTCATCCCCTCTTGATAGTATTGGCTTTTCCTATAGACTCAATGTGATCTTGGATCACTAAAATAGAAAATGTAGAGTCTTGATCTTGAAGCTTGAGCTAATCCTTTGTCCTTAGCATCTTGAAGGGGTTCCACATCCTTTAGTCCATGCCACTCAATTTGTTGAACTTGTCTGAAACATACTATGTAAAAGTATTAGTCCAACAAGAGCTATGTTGTCATTAATTATCAAAATCACCCAGGGGCACTTGTGCTTTCAATCTCCCCCTTTTTGGTAATTGATGGCAACATACATCAAAGCTTTAGATAAAGATATAGAGAATAGTAAGTAAAGCTTTGGAAAGACATGTAACAAGCATAGGCTCCCCCTACATGTATGCAGACATGTAACAATCATATAGAGAATATAGAAGCATGTGAGAGCATAACCATGACCGAGTAGCAATGTGTTACATGTATCTTGGCTATATGCATCAGGTCAAAAGACATGAATATGGGAAATGTACCTTCATGCCCACGAGTCCTTCTTGCAAACAGTATGTACATCAGCAAGAATTTCTCATACACATGACTATGATGCATATACTTACCTTGTGGTCTTGAGTTGGCTAGGATGGGATGAGCCTGCATAAACAAGGTTAGATAACATAGATGCACCCACTAGCTAGAGCAAACAAAAGAAACCACAAGAGTACCAAGACTGGGATGACATGTAGAGTGCGTACAGAGTACCATGATAGATATTGACATGTCCCCAAAGAGAAAGATATGCAATGAATTTAATAACTTTCTTTCCCTTGGATGTCTTGCTCCCCCTGATTCTAGCATGGGATACTGGGAGAAGATAGGCAAAAAAAAGAGCTCAAAGAAACAAATGAACAGAGCTAATGCAAATAAGCACATATGAACATGTCTTTCCCCCAAGAAGACATGTGGCAACCATCCTCTTGAACATCAAGCATCTGGGATCCTTGGAGATTATTCTTTTCTGGAGTATTCCCTCCCCCTAGAGATATGATTAAGCTATGATGTGATCTCTCTCTCCCCCTTTGACATCAATTTCCAAGAAGGGTCTTCTGGAATTTGTTGTGAATGGGTTCGGTCCTTGAATCACAGTACAAAGCATTAAGGTAAATGTGATGCTTGCAGAGGACAAGATTCATTGAGTGGAGCTGGATCAAGAATAAAGCAGGAATAAATGGCAAAATGTTTTATGCTTCGGTTGCTCCAAAAATCGGTGTCACCGAGTTGTATGCTTCGGTTGCTCCGAAAATCTTCGGCTAGACCGGAGACATGAAACCGGTGGAACTGAGTTCATCACAGAGAAAAACACTTGTCACCTCAGCTCACTGGACAAATAAGATCTCACAAAGATATGCAATGAATTGGATGCAGAAAATGCAGAACAAAAAGCAAAGAAAAGAAACTAAAAGATCTAGATGAAGTTTTTTTTGAAAGGGGAAACAAATATGCATGAGACAAATGCAAGAACACAGAAAAGAACACAAGAGAACTTCATCTAGAGTTGGGCGGTGACAAAGTCACCTATGTTAGAGTATATTGACTTAGGAGTCAAGTGAGATCACTTGATCATAGGTCGTACTCATCGTTTAAGCTCAAAATGGGGTAACCATTTTTCGTTTAAGTATTTTGATGTATTCACATCTTGTCGAGTTGCTTTGACTCATGAAGCTACTCTAAGATGGAATAACATACCTTGGGTGGCGGTGTTGATCTTGATCATGTAGTTGAACTTGTGTGGGTTGCTCAAGGTTGATGTAGCCCATCAAGAGTTGGGAGCACCCTTTGGATTTTGAGTTCATCTACCTACATGGGTTAGTTTTCGCAAGGAAGAGCACTTGTGTATCCAACATGACAATCATGAAACTCAACATAGAATTTGTCAAAGGATATGTTTGAAAGGTTTCGTGCTTCCTTGTCATCAACCACCATTGTATAGAGACTTGGCGATGTAGAGATTGCTCAAGATGTGAGTGAGTTGCAATCTCATAGAATTAGAATCATCCAAGTACCTACAAGGGTTAGATAACATGAAAGATGCAAATTTTCAAGACATAAGATAATCATCATAGGAGAAATATCAAGTGATTAGTCGTAAGCTCAAGTCTTGCATGTATCCAATGGAGTTCCTACTCCAAGTTTGAAGCATCAATGATGTTCAATTCACCTCTTAACTTGCAAAACACTTTCTCATCAATTGGTTTAGTGAATATATCCGCTAATTGCTTATCGGTGGGAACATGCTTAAGGTTTATGTCACCCTTAGCAACGTGATCTCGGATGAAATGATGACGAACTTCAATATACTTAGTTCGAGAGTGTTGCACGGGATTGTGAGCAATCTTGATAGCACTTTCATTGTCACAAAGTAATGGAACATGTTTCACATATATCCCATAATCTTTAAGAGTTTGGGTCATCCAGAGTAATTGAGCACAACATGAACCAGCGGCAATGTATTCTGCTTCGGCGGTGGATAAGGATATCAAGTTTTGTTTCTTGGAAGACCAAGACACAAGAGATCTACCAAGGAATTGACAAGTACCCGAAGTGGACTTTCTATCAACCTTGTTACCAGCATAGTCCGAGTCGGAGTAGCCAACAAGATCAAAGGAAGCCCCCTTTGGATACCAAATGCCAAAATTTGGTGTATGTATTAAGTATCTCACTATCCTCTTCACGGCCTTAAGATGACATTCCTTAGGAGCAGCTTGATATCGTGCACACATGCACACACTTAGCACGATATCGGGACGTGAAGCACATAGATATAACAATGAACCAATCATAGAGCGGTAAAATTTTTGATCAACCGGTTCACCATCTTTGGTCAAATCAAGATGTCCACTAGTAGGCATGGGTGTAGGCATACCTTCGCATTCTTTCATATTGAACTTCTTGAATAAGTCCTTGGTGTACTTCGTTTGAAAGACAAAGGTGCCTTCCTTAGTTTGCTTGATTTGCAAACCAAGAAAGAATTTGAGTTCACTCATCATAGACATCTCAAACTTCTCCGACATTGGCTTCCCAAACTTTTCACTAAAATGAGGGTTAGTTGATCCAAATATAATATCATCGACATAAATTTGGCATACAAATAGTTCTCCATTAACCCTTTTAGTAAAAAGAGTACCATCTATTTTTCCAATTTCAAAGCCTTTTTCAATAAGGAACTTTGTCAAGCATTCATACCATGCTCTAGGAGCTTGTTTAAGACCATAAAGGGCTTTGTGAAGTTTGTAGACATGATTAGGTTTCTTAGGATTGACAAAGCCGGGAGGTTGCTTAACATAAACTTCCTCCTCAATTTTACCATTTAGAAAAGCACTTTTAATGTCCATTTGGTACAAAGTGTGTTGGGGAACGTAGTAATTTCAAAAAATTCCTACGCACTCGCAAGATCGTGGTGATGCATACCAACGAGAGGGGAGAGTGTTGTCTACGTACCCTTGTAGACCAAAAGCGGAAGCGTTAGCACAACGCGGTTGATGTAGTCGTACGTCTTCACGATTCGACCGATCAAGTACCGAACGCACGGCACCTCCGAGTTCTGCACACGTTCATCTCGATGACGTCCCTCGAACTCCGATCCAGCCGAGCTTTGAGGGAGAGTTCCATCAGCACGACGGCGTGGTGACGATGATGATGTTCTACCGATGCAGGGCTTCGCCTAAGCACCGCTACGATATGATCGAGGTGGATTATGGTGGAAGGGGGCACCGCACACGGCTAAGAGATCAAGAGATCAATTGTTGTCTCTGGGGTGCCCCCTGCCCCGTATGTAAAGGATTGGAGGAGGGGGAGGGCCGGCCCTCTCTATGGCGCGCCCTAGGGGAGTCCTACTCCCACCGGGAGTAGGATTCCCCCTTTCCTAGTAGAACTAGGAGCCCTTCCAAGTATGAGGAGTAGTAGGGAAGGAAAGGGAAGGGAAAAGGAGAAGGAAGGAAGGGGGCGCCCCCCCTCCCTAGTCCAATTCGGACCAGCCCATGGGGAGGGGTGCGGCCACCCTTTGAGGCTTTTCTCTCCTTTCCCGTATGGCCCATTAAGGCCCAATACGAATTCCCTTAACTCCCCGGTACTCCCGAAAATACCCGAATCACTCGGAACCTTTCCTATATCCGAATATAGTCATCCAATATATAGATCTTTATGTCTCGACCATTTCGAGACTCCTCGTCATGTCCCGGATCTCATCCGGGACTCCGAACTCCTTCGGTACATCAAAACACATAAACTCATAATATAACCTTCATCGAACTTTAAGCGTGCGGACCCTACGGGTTCGAGAACTATGTAGACATGACCGAGACACGTCTCCGGTCAATAACCAATAGTGGAACCTGGATGCTCATATTGGCTCCTACATATTCTATGAAGATCTTTATCGGTCAAACCGCATAACAACATACGTTGTTCCCTTTGTCATCGGTATGTTACTTGCCCGAGATTCGATCGTCGGTATCTCAATACCTAGTTCAATCTCGTTACCGGCAAGTCTCTTTACTCGTTCCATAATACATCATCCTGCAACTAACTCATTAGTTGCAATGCTTGCAAGGCTTATAATGATGTGCATTACCGAGTGGGCCCAGAGATACCTCTCCGACAATCGGAGTGACAAATCCTAATCTTGAAATACGCCAACCCAACAAGTACCCTCGGAGACAGCTGTAGAGCACCTTTATAATCACCCAGTTACGTTGTGACGTTTGGTGGCACACGAAGTGTTCCTCTGGTAAACGGGAGTTGCATAATCTCATAGTCATAGGAACATGTATGAGTCATGAAGAAAGCAATAGCAACAAACTAAACGATCAAATGCTAAGCTAACGGAATGGGTCAAGCCAATCACATCATCCTCCTAATTATGTGATCCCGTTAATCAAATGAAAACTCATGTCTATGGTTAGGAAACATAACCATCTTTGATCAATGAGCTAGTCAAGTAGAGGCATACTAGTGACACTTTGTTTGTCTATGTATTCACACATGTATTATGTTTCCGGTTAATACAATTCTAGCATGAATAATAAACATTTATCATGATATAAGGAAATAAATAATAACTTTATTATTGCCTCTAGGGCATATTTCCTTCAGTCTCCCACATGCACTGGAGTCAATAATCTAGTTCACATCGCCATGTGATTTAATACCAATAGTTCACATCACCATGTGATTAACACCCATAGTTCACATCGACATGTGACCAACACCCAAAGGGTTTACTAGAGTCAATAATCTAGTTCACATCGCTATGTGATTAACACCCAAAGAGTACTAAGGTGTGATCATGTTTTGCTTGTGAGAGAAGTTTAGTCAATGGGTCTGCCACATTGAGATCCGTATGTATTTTGCAAATTTCTATGTCAACAATGCTCTGCACGGAGCTACTCTAGCTAATTGCTCCCACTTTCAATATGTATCCAGATTGAGACTTTGAGTCATCTGGATCAGTGCCAAAACTTGCATCGACGTAACCCTTTACGACGAACCTTTTGTCACCTCCATAATCAAGAAACATATCCTTATTCCACTAAGGATAATTTTGACCAATGTCCAGTGATCTACTCCTAGATAACTATTGTACTCCCTTGCCAAACTCAGGGCAGGGTATACAATAGGTCTGGTACATAGCATGGCATACTTTATAGAACCTATGGCTGAGGCATAGGGAATGACTTTCATTCTCTCTCTATCTTCTGCCGTGGTCGGGTTTTGAGTCCTACTCAACTTCACACCTTGTAACACAAGCAAGAACTCCTTCTTTGACTGTTCCATTTTGAACTACTTCAAAATCTTGTCAAGGTATGTACTCATTGAAAAACTTATCAAGTGTCTTGATCTATCTTTATAGATCTTGATGCTCATTATGTAAGCAGCTTCACCGAGGTCTTTCTTTGAAAAACTCCTTTCAAACATTCCTTTATGTTTTGCAGAATAATTCTACATTATCTCCGATCAACAATATGTCATTCACATATACTTATCAGAAATGTTGTAGTGCTCCCACTCACTTTCTTATAAATACAAGCTTCACCACAAGTCTGTATAAAACTATATGCTTTGATCAACTTATCAAAGCGTATAATCCAACTCCGAGATGCTTGCACCAGTCCATAGATGGATCGCTGGAGCTTGCATATTTTGTTAGTACCTTTAGGATTGACAAAACCTTCTGGTTGCATCATATACAACTCTTCTTTAATAAATCCATTAAGGAATGCAGTTTTGTTTATCCATTTGCCAAATTTCATAAAATGTGGCAATTGCTAACATGATTCGGACAGACTTAAGCATAGATACGAGTGAGAAACTCTCATCGTAGTCAACACCTTGAACTTGTTGAAAACCTTTTGCGACAATTCTAGCTTTGTATATAGTACCACTACTATCAGCGTCCGTCTTCCTCTTGAAGATCCATTTAATCTCAATGGCTCGCTGATCTGTTGGGCAAGTCAATCAAAGTCCATAGTTTGTTCTTATACATGGATCTCATCTCAGATTTCATGGCCTCAAGACATTTTGCGGAATCTGGGCTCATCATCGCTTCCTCATAGTTCGTAGGCTCGTCATGTTCAAGTAACATGACCTCCAGAACATGACTACCGTACCACTCTGGTGCGGATATCACTCTGGTTTACCTACGAGGTTCGGTAGTAACTTGATCTGAAGTTACATGATCATTATCATTAGCTTCCTCACTAATTGGTGTAGTAGTCACAGGAACAAATTTCTGTGATGGACTACTTTCCAATAAGGGAGCAGGTACAATTACCTCATCAAGTTCTACTTTCCTCCCACTCACTTCTTTCGAGAGAACTCCTCTAGAAAGAATCCATTCTCAGCAACGAATATCTTGCCTTCGGATCTGTGATAGAAGGTGTACCCAACATTTTCTTTTGTGTATCCTATGAAGACGCACTTCTCCGATTTGGGTTTGAGCTTATCAGGTTGAAACTTTTTCACATAAGCATTGCAACCTCAAACTTTAAGAAACGACAGCTTAGGTTTCTTGCCAAACCATAGTTCATACAGTGTCGTCTCAACGGATTTAGATGGTGCCCTATTTAACGAGAATGCAGCTGTCTCTAATGCATAACCCCAAAACTATAGTGATTAATCGGTAAGAAACATCATAGATTGCACTATATCCAATAATAGTACGGTTATGACGTTCGGACACACCATTATGCTGTGGTGTTCCAGGTGGCGTGATTTTGTGAAACTATTCCACATTGTTTTAATTGAAGACCAAACTCGTAACTCAAATATTTGTCTCTGCGATCAGATCGTAGAAACTTTATTTTCTTGTCACGATGATTTTCCACTTCACTCTGAAGTTCTTTGAATTTTTCAAATGTTTCAGACTTATGTTTCATCAAGTAGATATACTCATATCTCCTCAAATCATCTGTGAAGATCAGAAAATAATGATACCTGCCGCGAGCCTCAATATTCATCGAACCACATACATCAGTATGTATGATTTCCAACAAATCTGTTGCTCGCTCCATTGTTCCGGAGAACGTATTCTTAGTCATCTTGCCCATGAGCAATGGTTCACAAGCATCAATTGATTCATAATCAAGTGATTCCAAAAGCCCATCAGCATGGTTTTTCTGTTGGGGAATGTAGCATAAATTCAAATTTTTCCTACGTGTCACCAAGATCTATCTATGGAGTCATCTAGCAACGAGGGAGGAGTGGATCTACATAATCTTGTAGATCGCGCGCGGAAGCGTTCAAGAGAACGGGGTTGATGGAGTCGTACTCGTCGTGATCCAAATCACCGATGATCCTAGCGCCGAACGGATGGCACCTCCTCGTTCAACACACGTACGGAGCAGCGACGTCTCCTCCTTCTTGATCCAGCAAGGGGGAAGGAGAGGTTGATGGAGATCCAGCAGCACGACGGCGTGGTGGTGGAAGTAGCGGGATTCCAACAGGGCTTCGCCAAGCGCTGCGGGAGGAGGGAGATGTGTCATGGGAGGGAGAGGGAGGCGCCAGGGCTTAGGTATGGTTGCCCTCCCTTCCCCCCACTATATATAGGGCCAAGGGAGAGGGGGAGGGCGCAGCCTTGCCCCTTCCTCCAAGGAAGGGTGCGGCCAAGGGGGGGGAGGAGTCCATCCTCCCCAAGGCACCTCGGAGGTGCCTTCCCCCTTTAGGACTCTCCCCTCCTCTTGTCCCTTTGGCGCATGGGCCTCTAGGGGCTGGTGCCCTTGGCCCATGTAGGCCAAGGCGCACCCCCTACAGCCCGTGTGGCCCCCCGGGGCAGGTGGCCCCACCCGGTGGACCCCCGGGACCCTTCCGGTGGTCCCGGTACAATACCGGTGACCCCGAAACTTGTCCCGGTGGCCAAAATAACACTTCCTATATATAATTCTTTACCTCCGGACCATTCCGGAACTCCTCGTGACATCCGGGATCTCATCCGGGACTCCGAACAACTTTCGGGTTACCGCATAGTAATATCTCTATAACCCTAGCGTCACCGAACCTTAAGTGTGTAGACCCTACGGGTTCGGGAGACATGCAGACATGACCGAGATGACTCTCCGGTCAATAACCAACAGCGGGATCTGGATACCCATGTTGGCTCCCACATGTTCCACGATGATCTCATCAGATGAACCACGATGTCAAGGACTTAATCAATCCCGTATACAATTCCCTTTGTCTATCGGTACGACACTTGCCCGAGATTCGATCGTCGGTATCCCGATACCTTGTTCAATCTCGTTACCGGCAAGTCTCTTTACTCGTTCCGTAACACATCATCCCGTGATCAACTCCTTGATCACATTGTGCACATTATGATGATGTCCTACCGAGTGGGCCCAGAGATACCTCTCCGTTTACACGGAGTGACAAATCCCAGTCTCGATTCGTGCCAACCCAACAGACACTTTCGGAGATACCTGTAGTGTACCTTTACAGCCACCCAGTTACGTTGTGACGTTTGGCACACCCAAAGCACTCCTACTGTATCCGGGAGTTGCACAATCTCATGGTCTAAGGAAATGATACTTGACATTAGAAAAGCTTTAGCATACGAACTACATGATCTTGTGCTAGGCTTAGGATTGGGTCTTGTCCATCACATCATTCTCCTAATGATGTGATCCCGTTATCAATGACATCCAGTGTCCATGGTCAGGAAACCGTAACCATCTATTGATCAACGAGCTAGTCAACTAGAGGCTTACTAGGGACATGGTGTTGTTTATGTATCCACACATGCATCTGAGTTTCCTATCAATACAATTATATCATGGATAATAAACGATTATCATGAAAAAGGAAATATAATAATAACTAATTTATTATTGCCTCTAGGGCATATTTCCAACATTTTCTTCATGCACTTCACACCAATATGACCTAAATGGCAGTGCCACAAATAAGTTGCACTATCATTATTAACTTTGCATCTTTTGGCTTCAATATTATGAAAATGTGTATCACCATGATCGAGATCCAACAAACCATTTTCATTGTGTGTATGACCATAGAAGGTTTTATTCATGTAAACAGAACAACAATTATTCTCTAACTTACATGAATAACCGTATTGCAATAAACATGATCCGATCATATTTATGCTCAATGCAAACACCAAATAACATTTATTTAGGTTCAACACTAATCCCGAAAGTATAGGGATTGTGCGATGGTGATCATATCAATCTTGGAACCACTTCCAACACACATCGTCACTTCACCCTTAACTAGTCTCTATTTATTTTGCAACTCCCGTTTCGAGTTACTATTCTTAGCAACTGAATTAGTATGAAATACTGAGGGGTTGCTATAAACACTAGTAAAGTACACATCAATAACATGTATATCAAATATACATATGTTCACTTTGCCATCCTTCTTATCCGCCAATTATTTGGGGTAGTTCCGCTTCCAGTGACCAGTCCCTTTGCAGTACAAGCACTCACTCTCAGGCTTAGGTCCAGACTTGGGCTTCTTCACTTGAGCAGCAACTCGCTTGCCGTTCTTCTTGAAGTTCCCCTTCTTCCCTTTGCCGTTTTCTTGAAACTAGTGGTCTCGTCAACCATCAACACTTGATGTTTTTCTTGATTTATACCTTCGTTGATTTCAGCATCACAAAGAGCTTGGGAATTCTTTCTGTTATCCCTTGCATATTATAGTTCATCACAAAGTTCTACTAACTTGGTGATGGTGACTAGAGAATTCTGTCCATCACTATTTTATCTGGAAGATTAACTCCCACTTGATTCAAGTGATTATAGAACCCAGACAATCTGAGCACATGCTCACTACTTGAGCTATTCTCCTCCATCTTTTAGCTATAGAACTTGTTGGAGACTTCATATCTCTCAACTCGGGTATTTGCTTGAAATATTAACTTCAACTCCTGGAACATATCATATGGTCCATGACGTTCAAAACATCTTTGAAGTCCCGATTCTAAGCCGTTTAAACATGGTGCACTAAACTATCAAGTAGTCATCATATTGAGCTAGCCAAATGTTCATAACATCTGCATCTGCTCCTGCAATAGGTTTGTCACCTAGCGGTGCATCAAAGACATAATTCTTTTGTGCAGCAATGAGGATAAACCTCAGATCACGGATCCAATCCGCATCATTGCTACTAACATCTTTCAACTTAGTTTTCTCTAGGAACATATCAAAAATAAAACAGGGTGCAACATCGCGAGCTATTGATCTACAACATAGATATGCTAATACTACCAGGACTAAGTTCATGATAAATTAAAGTTCAATTAATCATATTACTTAAGAACTCCCACTTAGACAGATATCCCTCTAATCCTCTAAGTGATCACGTGATCCATATCAACTAAACCATGTCCGATCATCACGTGAGATGGAGTAGTTTCAATGGTGAACATCACTATGTTGATCATATCTACTATATGATTCACGCTCGACCTTTCGGTCTCCGTGTTCCGAGGCCATATCTGTTATATGCTAGGCTCATCAAGTTTAACCTAAGTATTCCGCGTGTGCAACTGTTTTGCATCCATTGTATTTGAATGTAGAGCCTATCACACCCGATCATCACGTGGTGTCTTAGCACGAAGAACTTTCGCAACGGTGCATATTCAGGGAGAACACTTGTACCTTGATAATTAGTGAGAGATCATCTTATAAAGCTACCGTCGAACTAAGCAAAATAAGATGTATAAAAGATAAACATCACATGCAATCAAAGTATGTGACATGATATGGCCATCATCATCTTGTGCCTTTGATCTCCATCTCCAAAGCATTGTCATGATTTCCATCGTCACCGGCATGACATCATGATCTCCATCATTTTGATCTATATCAATGTGTCATCACATGGTCGTCTCACCAACTATTGTTCTTGCAACTATTGCTATCGCATAGCGATAAAGTAAAGCAATTATTTGGCTCTTGCATCTTATGCAATAAAGAGACAACCATAAGGCTTCTGCCAGTTGCCGATAACTTCAACAAAACATGATCATCTTATACAACAACTTACATATCATCACGTCTTGACCATATCACATCACAACATGCCCTGCAAAAACAAGTTAGACGCCCTCTACTTTGTTGTTGCAAGTTTTACGTGGCTGCTACGGGCTGAGCAAGAACCGTTCTTACCTACGCATCAAAACCACAACGATAGTTTGTCAAGTTAGTGTTGTTTTAACCTTCTCAAGCACCGAGCATAGCCACACTCAGTTCAACTAAAGTTGGAGAAACTGACACCCGCTAGTCACCTGTGTGCATAGCACAGGGGTAAAACCAGTCTCGCGTAAGCGTACGCGTAATGTCGGTCCGGGCCGCTTCATCCAACAATACCGCCGAACCAAAGTGTGACATGCTGGTAAGCAGTATGACTTATATCACCCACAACTCACTTGTATTCTACTCGTGCATATTACATCAACGCATAAAACCTGGCTCGGATGCCACTGTTGGGGAACATAGTAATTTCAAAAAAATTCCTATGCACACGCAAGATCATGGTGATGCATAGCAACGAGAAGGGAGAGTCTTGTCTACGTACCCTTGTAGACCAAAAGCGGAAGCGTTAGCACAACGCGGTTGATGTAGTCGTACGTCTTCACGATCCGATCGATCAAGTACCGAATGCACGGCACCTCCGAGTTCTGCACACGTTCAACTCGATGACGTCCCTCGAACTCCGATCCAGCCGAGCTTTGAGGGAGAGTTCTGTCAGCACAATGGCGTGGTGACGATGATGATGTTCTACCGACGCAGGGCTTCGCCTAAGCACCGCTATGATATGATCAAGGTGGATTATGGTGGAATGGGGCACCGCACACGGCTAAGAGATCAAGAGATCAATTGTTGTCTTTGGGGTGCCCCCTGCTCCCGTATATAAAGGATTGGAGGAGGGGGAGGGCCGGCCCTCTCTATGGCGCGCCCTAGGGGAGTCCTACTCCCACCGGGAGTAGGATTCCCCCTTTCCTAGTAGAACTAGGAGCCCTTCCAAGTATGAGGAGTAGTAGGGAAGGAAAGGGAAGGGAAAAGGAGAAGGAAGGAAGGGGGCGCCCCCCCTCCCTAGTCCAATTCGGACCAGCCCATGGGGAGGGGTGCGGCCACCCTTTGAGGCTTTTCTCTCCTTTTCCGTATGGCCCATTAAGGCCCAATACGAATTCCCTTAACTCCCCGGTACTCCCGAAAATACCCGAATCACTCGGAACCTTTCCTATATCCGAATATAGTCATCCAATATATAGATCTTTATGTCTCGACCATTTCGAGACTCCTCGTCATGTCCCGGATCTCATCCGGGACTCCGAACTCCTTCGGTACATCAAAACACATAAACTCATAATATAACCTTCATCGAACTTTAAGCGTGCGGACCCTACGGGTTCGAGAACTATGTAGACATGACCGAGACACGTCTCCGGTCAATAACCAATAGTGGAACCTGGATGCTCATATTGGCTCCTACATATTCTATGAAGATCTTTATCGGTCAAACCGCATAACAACATACGTTGTTCCTTTGTCATCGGTATGTTACTTGCCCGAGATTCGATCGTCGGTATCTCAATACCTAGTTCAATCTCGTTACCGGCAAGTCTCTCTAGTCGTTCCGTAATACATCATCCCGCAACTAACTCATTAGTTGCAATGCTTGCAAGGTTTATAATGATGTGCATTACCGAGTGGGCCCAGAGATACCTCTCCGACAATCGGAGTGACAAATCCTAATCTCGAAATACGCCAACCCAACAAGTACCCTCGGAGACAGCTGTAGAGCACCTTTATAATCACCCAGTTACGTTGTGACGTTTGGTGGCACACAAAGTGTTCCTCCGGTAAACGGGAGTTGCATAATCTCATAGTCATAGGAACATGTATAAGTCATGAAGAAAGCAATAGCAACAAAATAAACGATCAAGTGCTAAGCTAGTGGAATGGGTCAAGTCAATCACATCATTCTCCTAATTATGTGATCCCATTAATCAAATGACAACTCATGTCTATGGTTAGGAAACATAACCATCTTTGATCAACGAGCTAGTCAAGTAGAGGCATACTAGTGACACTCTGTTTGTCTATGTTTTCACACATGTATTATGTTTCCGGTTAATACAATTCTAGCATGAATAATAAACATTTATCATGATATAAGGAAATAAATAATAATTTTATTATTGCCTCTAGGGCATATTTGCTTCAAAGTGATATCATGGTGATTAGCATAAGCAAGTAAGATGCGAATGGACTCAAGTCTGGCAACGGGAGCATATGTCTCACCATAATCCGTACCTTCGACTTTTGTGTAGCCTTGGGCGACGAGACGTGCTTTGCTGCGAACCACTTGTCCATCTTCATCTTGCTTGTTGCGAAACACCCATTTGGTACCGATGATGTTGTGGTTGTTGTCGGGCTTCTCGACCAATGTCCACACTTGATTTCTCTCAAAGTTGTGTAGCTCTTCATGCATAGCGTTTATCCAGTCCGGATCCTCCAATGCTTCTTCAATCTTCATAAGTTAAATTCTAGAGATGAATGAGTAATGTTCACAAAAGTTAGCCAAACGAGTTTTAGAGCGAGTGATTCTCCCGGTTTGGATATCATTGTAGATTTGCTCCACGGGATGATCTTTAGCAATTCTTGCTCGAACTCGTGAAAGCTTTTTCTTGGGTCTTGGTTGAACATCTTCTTCATCTTGTTCTTCTTCTTGGCCTTCTTCATTGTTAGCGTTGTCGTTCTCTTGTCGTGGTGGAGGAGGTTGTTAACGTTCGTCTTGGTGCAGTTCCTCATTTTCTTCATCTTGGTGCATCCCACTCGTGGATGCTTCCGTATCAACTCTTGGTTCACCTTGTCGTGAGGTAGAAGCTTCCACTTGGACGGACGAGGTACTCTCCTTTATCTCCGTTGGACGAATCTTGCCAATAGACAAGTCTTGGATTGCTTCCGAGGGATCTTTGTCTCCTACATCAATTGGCAATTGCTCTACTTGCGAGCCATTAGATTCATCAAACTTCACATCTACCGTTTCTTCAACCTTTCGGGTGAAATTGTTGTAGACAAGGTATGTGTGAGAGTTTGAGCCATAACCAAGTAGGAAACCTTCATGAGACTTAGGAGCAAATTTAGAATGACGATGCTTATCAAGAATGTAGCACTTTGAGCCGAATACTCGAAAGTATCCAACTTGGGGTTTGTTACCGGTGAGGAGCTCGTATGCCGTCTTGCCGAGTAGCTTGTGAAGATACAAGCAATTTGTTGCATGACAAGCTGTCTCAACCACTTCCTCCCAAAAGTGTTTTGGCGTCTTGTACTCATCAAGCATCGTTCTTGCCATCTCGATAAGAGTCCGGTTCTTCCTCTCAACGACTCCATTTTGTTGAGGTGTATATGTAGCCGAGAACTCATGTGTAATCCCTTCTTCGTCAAGAAAGGTGTCCACATTTGCGTTCTTGAACTCCGTTCTGTTGTCGCTCCAAACCTTCTTGATCTTCACGTCAAATTGATTTTGGGCCTTCCTAGCAAAGTTTTTGAAGATCTTTTGGACCTGCGATTTGTCATCAAGAAAGAATACCCACGTAAATCTTGAAAATCATCAACTATGACTAGACCAAATGAGTTACCACCGAGATTCTTGTAGGCATTTGGACCAAAGAGATCCATGTGAAGTAGCTCGAGTGGTCTTCTTGTGGTCATGATGTTCTTAGCGCGATGACTTCCTCCAACTTGTTTCCCTGCTTGACAAGCACTACAAAGTCTATCCTTGTCAAATATGACATCATTAACGCCAAGGATATGATTTCCTTTAATGAGTTTGTCAAGGTTTCGCATGCCCACATGGCCTAGCCTTCTATGACACAACCAGCCTTTAGAAGATTTAGCAATTAAGCAAGTTCTAGGTTGAGCCTTTTTAGTGAAATCAACAATGTAAAGATCTCCTCTACGTATACCGGTAAAGACCATTTTATGATTATCTCTACGAAACACTTGGCAGTCTACTTCAGTAAATAGGACATTGAAACCGAAATCAGCAAGTCTAGATACTGAAAGTAAGTTGTAGCCAAGAGATACAACGAGCATGACATTTTGTATGGAGCTATCATGTGGGATGGCCACCTTACCAAGGCCAACCACGTTACCCTTTGAATTATCACCAAAAGTGACATACTTTTGAGGGTCGTCGTTTCCAGCAAGCTCACGGAACATGTCTTTATCTCCGGTCATATGATCAGTACATCCTCTATCAAGGACCCATTCCTTTCCTCCAGCCATGTAGCCGCAAAGATTTGACATAAGACCAAAGTGTCTCATCGCATCATCAAGATCATAGTCACTATCATCATCCTCATCATAGTATCCATTTTCAACATCATTTTGTGATTGATCAATTCCTAGAGAGGGTAATTCATTAGACAAATGATCATTTCTATAGTTATCTTTATGAATTCTAATAGCTCTGGAAATGATATTGCTAATGATTCCAACATCTCCTTTGGCACTCGTAAGATTAGTAAGCTCAAATAAGCAGTCACCAAATTTGGGATCATTGGAACTCATCTTAATCAAGGCAATAGACTTATGGAGGATTTCATCTAGATCTTTCAAGGAATAATTTGGAAAGAGTTCCTCAAGAAATTTCCATATGGTGTAGGCACACTTAAGAGTAGGCAAACATCCAATCAAGTTTCTAGGCAAGCCTCTAGTGATAAGATTAACAGTTCTAAGATTGCGAATCATGACAATTAACTCATCAAGGGTAGGATGCAAAGGATCAACATGAGGTGCACAAGGGCTAGCAATATACTTGCTCAAATGATATTCATTGAAAATCTCAAGCATTTCATTTGTCCACTCATGAAAATATTCTCCATCAAGAATAGGCACTCTATGTCTAAGACTCCCCAAAGTAGACACATCCATCTTCCTCCAAAGGTGTTTAAACCAAGGCAATGGAGACCAAGGCTCTGATACCAATTGAAAGGATCGAGAAGAGGTGTCTAGAGGGGGGATTAGACACTAAGTAGCAAAAGTTGCAGTTTTTTATTTATTTAAGTTGAAGTGGAGTTTTGGCACAAGTTCAACAAACACAATACATTTCAAGCAAGCATGCAAAGAGTATATGAGCAGCCGAAAGTAAAGCATGCAACTTGCAAGAATGTAAAGGGAAGGGTTTGGAGCATTCAAACGCAATTGGAGACACGGATGTTTTTGTCGTGGTTCTGATAGGTGGTGCTATCGTACATCCACGTTGATGGAGACTTCAACCCACGAAGGGTAACGGTTGCGCGAGTCCACGGAGGGCTCCACCCACGAAGGGTCCATGAAGAAGCAACCTTGTCTATCCCATCATGGCCATCGCCCATGAAGGACTTTCCTCACTAGCGGTAGATCTTCACGAAGTAGGCGAACTCCTTGCCCTTACAAACTCCTTGGTTCAACTCCACAATCTTGTCGTAGGCTCCCAAGTGACACCTAGCCAATCTAGGAGACACCACTCTCCAACAAGTAACAAATGGTGTGTTGATGATGAACTCCTTGCTCTAGTGCTTCAAATGATAGTCTCTCCAACACTCAACTCTCTCTCACAGGATATGGATTTGGTGGAAAGAAGATTTGAGTGGAAAGCAACTTGGGGAAGGCTAGAGATCAAGATTCATATGGTGGGAATGGAATATCTTGGCCTCAACACATGAGTAGGTGGTTCTCTCTCAAAAAATGTGTATTGGAAGTGTAGGTATGTTCTGATGGCTCTCTCCACGAATGAAGAGTGGGTGGAGGGGTATATATAGCCTCCACACAAAAACTGACCGTTACACACAATTTAGCAATCTCGGTGAGACCGAATTGAGAAACTCGGTCGGACCGATTCAGCAAATTTAGTGACCGTTAGGGTTTTCGGTGGGACCGATTGGATCGACTCGGTGGGACCGATGTGCTAGGGTTAGGGTAAATCCAGAACTCGGTTTGACCGATTACTCAAACTCGGTGGGACCGATTTGGGTAATAAGTGAACAGAGAGTTGGCCAAGCAAACTCGGTGGGGCCGATTGCATATCTCGGTGGGACCGAAAATATTGCAATAGGTAACAGAGAGTTTGCAAGCCCATCTCTGTGAGACCGAGATCCCATCGGTGAGACCGAATTGATTAGGGTTTCTAGCAGTGGCTATGTCAACTGAACTCGGTGGCGCCGGATGGAAAGAATCGGTGGGGCCGAGTTTGACTTTTGGTTTAGGTCATATGTGCATGTGGGAAGGTAGTTGAGGGTTCTGGAGCATATCACTAAGCACTATGAAGCAAGAACCTCATCAAGCAACACCTCATCCCCTCTTGATAGTATTGGCTTTTCCTATAGACTCAATGTGATCTTGGATCACTAAAATAGAAAATGTAGAGTCTTGATCTTGAAGCTTGAGCTAATCCTTTGTCCTTAGCATCTTGAAGGGGTTCCACATCCTTTAGTCCATGCCACTCAATTTGTTGAACTTGTCTAAAACATACTAGGTAAAAGTATTAGTCCAACAAGAGATATGTTGTCATTAATTATCAAAATCACCCAGGGAGCACTTGTGCTTTCAGAGGGCCTCCGCCGTAGGGCTCGTCCGGACCACCGGTCCGGAGATTCCGTAGCCCCGTCCGCACGGGATGGGGATGAGGATGAGGACGAGGAGGAGAGTGCCTCCTCGCACTCCAAGAAAATGGCGTCATCTAAGAACGTCGAAGAGGTCCAACCCCCTCAGGCCCTAAAGAGGCGGTGCCGGCCCAAGCTGGCCCTGCCTGACAGCTCGGGCGAGGAGACTGAAGCATCTGAGAAGGTTCTGAAGAAGGGACCCAGGGTCAAGCCCCGGCCACCAGGTATGGAGCTGGTATTTTTAGCTACCTTGTTTTAGTTATTCACTCTGGTCGGAGGCTAACTCTTTAGAATTGCAGCCCTCCACGCGACCGCCCAACGAGCAGACCTCAGAGGGGTCGTCTCCGCCCACCGAACTGGTGGATAGTGGGTCTGCGTCACGCTCCATACCTCCCCTGATTCCTGAAGAGGTCGGGGAGGTGCGGTCCCGGAGGAATCCTCCTCCTGCCCTGAACACAGAGGGGGAGGTTGACACCGTCATGGTCGAGGTAGATATCTTGGTCGCCAAAGACCAGGAGGGTGCGTCCCTCCTGGTCGGTGTGGGAATGGGGGCCGGACCATCCGGACACCATCAGTCGTCCGTTCCCGAGCCCCCGTTGCCCTCATTGGCACAAGTTCCTCCTTCTAGTGGGGAAGGGGTCAGGGAACCAACGCCAGCGCCGAACACCTCCAAGTGGGCGGTGGCAGGCTGGCCGAACGCGCTGGAGGAGTTGGCGGACAACTCCGTCATCATTGATGGGCACCACACTCTTATGAGTGTGGTCATGCAAGGTGTTCGGTCCGTCCAATCCGGACTGAATGACGTTGTCCAAGGCCTTCTAACAGGCTTTGAGGTAAGTCAAGTAATGCCTTTTTCTCATAAATTGGATTTAGACTTTAGTTTAAGTGTGCCATATCTGTAGTAGCTCCCGAGACTCTGTGAGGTTTGTGAGGAAAACCTGCGGAGGATCCCGTTCTACATGCCATTATTTGAAGTGGTGTGAACTTTTTAGTGTCACAGGCATCTTCTCTAGTCGCGACTGCTAATGCGGAGGCTCTAGAGGAGATGGATCGGAAGCTAAAGCATTCAGATAAAAAGCTTGACCTTGTCAACAAGCAGCTTGATGAGGCGCAAGGTAAGCCCTGTGATAAGATGTGCAATTGCTTGGTACCGGATAGTGACGATCCAGACTGTATACTATTTTTTAATGTAATGGTCTTGCAGCTGCTGCCACCGAGGTCGACGGCTTGAAAGAGGCCCTGAAGAAAGCCGAGGCAGAGGCGGCCACAAAGAAAATGGCCGCTGACGAGGTGGTGGCTGAGCTCGAGAAGGCCAAGCTCGCTGGTGAGAAACACGAGGCTTAATGTCTACTACGCAACTTGTTCCTGTAGACTGGTGTTGGGCCTCCAAGCGCAGAGTTTTGTAGGACAGTAGCAATTTTCCCTCAAGTGGATGACCTAAGGTTTATCAATCTGTGGGAGGCATAGGATGAAGATGGTCTCTCTCAAACAACCCTGCAACCAAATAACAAAGAGTCTATTGTGTCCCCAACACACCAATTACAATGGTAATTTGTATAGGTGCACTAGTTCGGCGAAGAGATGGTGATAAAAGTGTAATATGGATGGTAGAAATATATATTTATAATCTGAATAAATAAAAAAAGCAAGGTAGAAAATAGTAAATGGGCACAAAAACAGTATTGCAATGCTTGAAAATGAGGCCTAGAGTCTGTACTTTCGCTAGTGCAATCTCTCAACAGTGCTAATATAATTGGATCATATAACCATCCCTCAACGTGCGATGAAGAATCACTCCAAAGTTCCTATCTAGCGGAGAACATAAGCAGAAGTCATTTGTAGGGTATGAAACCACCTCAAAGCTATTCTTTCCGATCGATCTATCCAAGAGTTTGTACTAAAATAACACCAAATAATTTCAGATTCATAATACTCAATCCAACACAAAGAAGCTCAAAGAGTGCCCCAAGATTTCTACCGGAGAAACAAAGACAAGAACGTGCATCAACCCCTATGCGTTGATTTCCCCAATGTCACCTCGGGAATCCGCAAGTTGAGTGCCAAAAATCATATCAAGTGAATCAATATGATACCCCATTATCACCACGAGTATTCATATGCATGCCATATATCAAGTGCTCTCAAATCCATAAAAGTATTCAATCCAATGAAACGAAATCTCAAAGGGAAATCTCAATTCATCACAACAAGATAGAGAGGGGAAAACACCAGATCCGACTATATTAACAAAACCATGATACATCAAGATCGTGACATCTAAAGAACACAAGAGAGAGAGAGATTAAACACACAGCTTCTGGTACAAACCCTCAGCCCCAAGGGTGGATTACTCCCTCCTCATCATGGTGGCCACCGGGATGATGAAGAAGGCCACCGGTGATGATTTCCCCCTCCAGCAGGGTGCTGGAACGGGGTCTAGAATGGTTTTTGGAGGCTTGCGGCGGCGGAACTTCTGATCTACAGAGGCTTGCGGCGGCGGAACTTCTGATCTAGGTTAACCACGAGGGTTTTTGGAATATTTGGGATTTTATAGGGCAAAGAGGGGGTGAGGGGGGCCACCGAGGTAGGCACAACCCACCTGGGCACGCCCTGGTGGGTTGTGCCACCCTCAGGGCACCCCCAGGTGCTTCTGAAAGTGCAACTATCCCTAGGTGGTTTTGGTAATTCCTAACAACATATAGCTCATTGAGCTAATGCTATTTCAAGAGTAATATCTCAGGAAAGCTCAATGATTGGCATGGCATGGATGAGACAAGTGGAACCCTCAAAATGCTAAGGACAAAAGGATTGGCTCAAGCTCAAAGCTCAAGACTCTACATTTTCTATTTTAGTGATCCAAGATCACATTGAGTCTATAGGAAAAGCCAATACTATCAAGGAGGGATGAGGTGTTGCTTAATGAGGCTCTTGCTCAAAATGCTTAGTGATATGCTCCAAAGCCATCAACTACTTTCTCACATCCACATATGACCTAAACCAAAAGTCAAACTCGGCCCCACCGATTCTTTCTATCCGGCGCCACCGAGTTCAGAAGTCATAGCCACTGCCACAAACCCTAGGCAAATCGGTCTCACCAATAGGGATCTCGGTCTCACCGAGATGGGATTGTAATCTCTCTGTTTCCCTTCGTAACGTTTCGGTCCCACCGAGATTGGGATGTAAACTCTCTGTTTCCCTTTCATAACATTTCGGTCTCACCGAGATGAGCGATCGGTCCCACCGAGTTTACCTGACCAACTCTTTGGTTAGCTTATTACCAAAATCGGTCTCACCGAGTTTGTGTAATCGGTCTCACCGAGATTACGTTATGCCCTAACCCTAACCATATCGGTCCTACCGAGTTGCATGTCGGTCCCACCGAAAATCCTAACGGTCACTAGATTTGCTGAATCGGTCCGACCGAGTTTATCAATTCGATCCCACCGAGATTGGCAAGTTGTGTGTAACGGTTAGATTTTGTGTTGAGGCTATATATACCCCTCCACCTCCTCTTCATTCATGGAGAGAGCCATCAAAACGAACCTACACTTCCAACTTACTTTTTCTAAGAGAGAACCACCTACACTTGTGTTGAGGCCAAGATATTCCATTCTTACCATATGAATCTTGATCTCTAGCCTTCCCAAGTTGCTTTCCACTCAAATCTTCTTTCTACCAAATCCAATCCTATGAGAGAGAGTTGAGTGTTAGGGAGACTATCATTTGAAGCACAAGAGCAAGGAGTTCATCATCAACACACCATTTGTTACTTCTTGGAGAGTGGTGTCTCCTAGATTGGCTAGGTGTCACTCTGGAGCCTCCGACAAGATTGTGGAGTTGAACCAGGGAGTTTGTAAGGCCAAGGAGATCACCTACTTCATGAAGATCTACCGCTAGTGAGGCAAGTCCTTCATGGGCGACGGCCATGGTGGGATAGACAAGGTTGCTTCTTCGTGGACCCTTTATGGGTGGAGCCCTCTATGGACTCGCGCAGCCGTTAACCTTTGTGGGTTGAAGTCTCCATCAAAGTGGATGTACGATAGCACCACCTATCGGAACCACGACAAAAACATCTGTGTCTCCTATTGCGTTTGAATCCTCCAAACCCTTCCCTTTACATTCTTGCTAGTTGCATGCTTTACTTTCCGCTGCTCATATACTCTTTGCATGCTTGCTTGAATTGTGTTAAGATTGCTTGACTTGTCCAAAGTTGCTAAAATCTGCCAAGAACTAAAATTGGGAAAAGGATAAGTTTTATTTGGTCAAGTAGTCTAATCACCCCCCCTCTAGACATACTTTCGATCCTACATGTGGTATCAGAGCTTTGGTCTCCATTTGCTTTGATTTCCATAGCTTTTGGTAGTCATAGCCTTGGTTTCACAACCTAGGAGAGTATGGCGTCTAGCGAGGGAAGTTACCACCGTAGAGGTCCTTACTTTGATGGTACTAATTTTGCTAGTTGGAAGCATAAGATGAAAATGCATATTCTTGGACATAACCCCGCTGTATGGGCTATTGTGTGTATTGGCTTGCAAGGTGAATTCTTTGATGGGAGAGAACCGAACCATGAAGCTACCGCGAAAGAGTTGAAGATGCTGCAATACAATGCTCAAGCTTGTGATATCCTCTTCAACGGATTGTGCCCCGAAGAATTCAACAAAATCAGCCGTCTTGAGAATGCAAAGGAAATTTGGGACACTTTGATTGATATGCACGAAGGTACCGACTCCGTCAAGGAATCCAAGTTGGATCTGCTTCAAAGTCAGCTTGACAAGTTCAAAATGAAGGATGGTGAAGGTGTCGCTGAAATGTACTCTAGGCTTGCTCTTATCACAAATGAGATCGCTGGCTTAGGAAGTGAAGAGATGACCGACAAATTCATCATCAAGAAGATCCTAAGAGCTTTGGGCGGAAAATATGATACCGTATGCACATTCATCCAAATGATGCCCAATTACAAAGATCTCAAGCCAACGGAAGTCATTGGAAGAATTGTTGCTCATGAGATGTCACTCAAGGATAAGGAGGACCTCCATAACAAGTCAAGTGGTGCTTACAAAGCCTCATGTGAAACTCCCGCATCATCAAGTGAGAAACAAACCTTCAATGAAGAATTGAGCCTAATCGTGAAGAACTTCAACAAGTTCTACAAGAGTAGAAGCAAAGAGAGAAGTTCCAAGTCAAGGTCCTACAATGACAAAAGATCTTCTAGTCGAAAGCGAAATTGCTACAATTGTGGAAGACCCGGACACTATTCCAATGAGTGTACCACACCCTACAAGAGAAGAGAAGATTCTCCAAAAAGAAAAAGTAGAAGAGAAGAATCGCCATCAAGAGAGAGAAGGAGTAGAGATGATCATTATGAACGAAGAACATCCCGGAGAAGCAAGGATTCAGAAAGGAAGGACAAGTCATCAAGGAGCTACACAAAACGAAGACATCAAGCTCATGTTGGTAAATGGGTATCCGGCTCCGACTCCGACAATCACTCCGAGAGAAGCTATCACTCCGACTCCGAATATACTCAAGATGAAGGTGTTGCCGGTCTAGCACTTGTGTCAACCAACTCCTACGACATATTTGATTCACCAAATGAAGGAATTGGAAGATGCTTCATGGCTAAAGGCCCAAAGGTATCACACCCCGAGTATGTTGATTTCAATAGTGATGAAGATGACTTGTTAGGTGATGATGATTTACTTGTTGACAACTCTAGTGATGAATACTATGATGAAACATCAATTAATCAGGCTAATCAAGATAAAACGAATGACAATGATAAGGAGAAGATTGAGTTTCTAACTAAAGAACTAAATACTCTTAATATAGCTCATGAAACTATCTTAGGAGATCATTGAGAACTTTTAAGGACTCATGAGAAATTATGTTTTGAAAAGCTCAACCTTGAGCAAGAGCATGAGTTCTTAAAGGCAATCAATGATGATCTTCGCAAGAAAAGTTCTTCTTACATTGCCAAGCATTTACTCTTATCCACTTACATGCCTCAAGTCAAGTCTAGTAACAAGAACAAGAAAGACTCTTCCTCTAGTAGTAACAATAATCATGCTAAATCTAATGTTGTTGCTTCTAGTAGTTCTCTTGGTTCCACTAATGATTCTCTTAGCCAAGTTACACTTGAGCAAGAAAATAGCTTATTGAAGGGAATTATAGAGAAAGGTGTTTACAAGAGCCTTGCCGGGAGTAAGCAATTTTAGGAAATTGTACGCAAGCAAGGAAGACACCAGAAGAATCAAGGTGTTGGTTTTGAACGAAAGTTCAATGCCAATGGAGTTGAGTGGGAAGAAGATCAATACCCCAAGACGAAGTTTGTTCCTCAACAAAAGAAGTATGATCCTACTTCCTTGAAAGGGACACAAGCTCAAGATGATCTTCCACCACAAGACCACGAGCAAAAAGGCAAGGATAAGCTTCAAGAGGAAATTGATGCATTTGAAGAAGCGCCAAATGCCTTGGTCAAGTGGGTTCCCAGGACTACATCAAGTTCTACTTCATTAAGTACGACTACAACTCCAAGGATTCCCATCAAGGATGTGGATCCAGAAGAAGAAGAACTAGAGAGTTCTTGAGGGTGACTCCGCCAACATACTTCACTCTTATCATTTTGGCAAGAACAAGTGCAATCAACTTCCACATCTTGCACTAGTTCAAGGAGTCACAAACCCTCTTGTTGGTAAGACAAGGGAAAAGGTAACCTAATGCTTTCATAGACATCATCTTGCGTGTGCATCACTCTATGTCTATGGATATCCTTGTTTGTTCCTTGTTGGACTAACCCGTGTAGGTATTGAAAGTGCAACTCACTCCAAAGGATTGCTCTAAATGATCTACATCAACATTGAGCATCCACATCTTCAACACCTACATGAAGTCGTCATCGACAAAACCCAAGGTTAGTTCATCCCTCTTAGGGGGGGTCTCACATCTAGGGGGAGCTTTACTCTAAGAATTGAGCTAAAGCAACTCTAATGGTGTGAACACAACAACGCTTTATGTAAAAGTGGTATCCCCACTTGTGCTTAAACGATGAGTATGACCTATGATCAAATCTTCTCATTTGACTCCTAGGTCAATATACTCATATATAGATGACCTAGTCATCGCTAATTGCTTGATAGATGCTAGAATTGGTTGTGCATGCTTTGCCACATATTTCATTTTCCATTTTATTGTATGAGCATGTTGGTTTCATAATTTACTCATTCGAGGACATCCACTTGTTGTTTTGATTGCTTGGTTCCTTTTTCGTTTGCCAAGTGGATGGACAAGAATGCCTAAGAACCTTCTCTAGCTATCTATGCTTTTCTTGTCTCAAACTCTATTCATGCAACATCACAAAGTTTGATCAAGTCAGATTCGAACCACTCTGTGTGAGGAGCACTCGGAGTCCCCGATTCGTCATAGACTTAAACTTCCAAAACTTCTTTGTGTGTTTCGGTCTGATCGATTCATCCATTTCGTTAATACCGAGATCACTAAGTCGATCTAGGTTTTCAATCTCGGTGCAACCGATTTGAACTTTTCAGTCACACCGAGTTGCAGTAACTGCTTGCAGTTATGCATCTCGGTGCCACCGAGTTGTTCCACTCGGTCACACCGACAGGGCCATGCTATATATATCCTCGGGCCAAAATTTGGAAAATTTTCCGAACCCCTTCACCCGCACTCAGCCTGCTCTGCCTCCCTGGGTCTCCAGATCGTCCTCCTCATCGCCAGCTGCCTCCCGCCGCTAGTCTCCGCCTCCGTCAATGGAAATCGTCTCCGCCGTTGCCGCCGGAGCAGGTCCATTGCCACACTTAGGGTATGGACTTGATCCTTGTGTTAATCTCACTCCGATTCCTAGCACATTGCTTTGCCATGTATCTTGCCATGATTGAGATCACTCTATCCAGCGAAATCACTCCGTAGTTTAGTTGTGGAGTGAAAATTTAGGGTTAGGTTTCTGCCAAAATCATCTCGGACCAACCGAGTTGTTGAAATCGGTTCCACCGATTTGGCTAAGGCCATTGCACATGTGATTCTCGGTCTGACCAAGAATTGCAAATCGCTGTGACCGAGTTCAATTCTTTGTGAAACCCTAGCAGTCTCGGTGCCACTGAACTGTGACTCAGTCTGACCGAGTTCACTAGTTTAGGTTCCAAAAGCTGCTTCGGTATCACCGAATTTTCAAATCGGTAGATCCGAAATGCTTTCTGTGGAAAACTAAAACTAAGTTTTTGACCCATTATTTTGCAAAAGCCTCTGTACTTTGTGATGCTCATCTACTCTATCTCATCTATATCTATACACAGGGTCTGCTGTCAGTGTTTGCATCATGTCAGATCAGGGTGACAGTCAGAACAAGTCTGAGGAGCAAGTTCACATAAGTGAGGGCACTAGTCCCTCTAGCAGCTATGATGAGGGAAGCAGGAGTACACCTAGCAACTTGCCTAAGGTAGCCACCAGGACCAGAAAGAAGAGAACCTCAGATTCTGAGGATGAGGACTATGTGGCTGTTGAGGAAGAGGCCACCTCAAAGAGGAAAGTTCTAAAAAAGGAATATGGCACAGCTGCTGCCACTAAGCCAGGAATGAAGAAAAAGGTTCCTGCCAAGAGAGTTCCTATGTCAAAGGCCAGATCATCCACTCAAGAAACTTTGGGATCTGCACCCAAAGAACAGGTTGTGGCAGAGAAGAAAAGGAAAGAAAGGGTCAACAAGACCACTGCCAGAGTGCTTGGAAGATCATCAATTATGAGAGATGATGATGAAGAGGAAGAGGATGCAGCACCAGCACCTAAAGCTCAAAAGCTTATGGGAGATGCTATAAGATCAGGGGCTGCTTCATCTAAGCCCAAAGAAGCTCCCAATACTGCTGCTCCAGCTCCAAAGCCAAAACCCAAGAGGAGCACCAGGAACATCCCTACTGAGGAGAAGAACAAGGCCTAGTGCCTCAAGCTGCTGAAGAAGAAGAGGAAGATGATTCTGTTGTTTTGAGGAAGCTGAAGCCCAAGATCCCTGATCACAATGATGCACACCCAATTGCAGAGAATATGAAAATCAGGAAGGATTCATGATTGAGGCTATGGAGAGAGTCTGATCCATATGCCACCAGGAGAAGGACTGATGTGGACTATAGATTCCACACTAAGGAACAACAGGACTTCTATGAGACAATGTTGCTTGACAAGAAGCCTATAGTCTGTGATATGAGATGGGTGGACTGGGAGTACATCAGAGAAAATGAAGAACACTATCCTGGAGTCTATGATAGTTTCAAGGCATGTGGAGTTGATGAGTTTGTGGCTCAGAAGCTCACAAAGTGGAATGATGAGCTTATTATGTAGTTCTACTCCACAACTCATTTCTACCCAGATGGAAGGATTGTCTGGATGTCTGAAGGTACTAGGTACCAATCAATAGTTGAATAATGGGCAAAATTGATCAATGCTCCTGAGGTGAATGAAGATGACTTGGATGTCTATGCCAAGAAGAAGAAGGATCACAACACCATGGCACATATGTACAGAGAAATCCCAGATGCTGCTCTTGAGACACACAAATTTGGATCAGTACATTACCTTCTGTCAGGTTTTCCAACAATCAGGCACACTCTATTGCCAAAGTCAGGTGATCACAAGATGATCAGAGGCCATGCTATTAACCTGCTTCACATATTTGATGTCCCTCAAAATTTCAAAGTCATGAGCCTAATTGTGGAAACTATAAAGAGAACAGCTGCAAATCAGAAGAGAAGTTGTGGGTATGCCCCACAGATCCAGGAGCTAATCAACTCCAAGATGGGCACTGGCACATATCTCTTGGATAAGGAACATATGCCCATCTACCCAGACTTTGAGGACAACACTATGGTGATGGATGAGAATGAACCATCTTCTGTGCAAGCACAAGCAAAGAGGGAGAAGGCAAGGACTGAAAAGGTTGCAAGATGCCAACCATTGATGAGGCATCTTAGTATCTTCTGAAGAACAAGCACGATCAGCTTGGTTACTTAATTGCCTCCACTCTGAGGATTGAGAAGGGATTGGCCACCCTGACTCAAAACCAGGAGAGCTTGGAGAGGATCATGGAGCAGAAGTTCTATGATTTAGATGAGAAGGTCACTGAGATACAGCCAGTTGTTGAGCAACTTCAGGATGAAGTACAGGAGAAGAAGGGCAAGTCTACCACTAATGCTTTTGCTAGAGTGCCCAGAGGACAGAGATCTGCTGCAGTGCCAGTTATAGACACCAGAGCAACTTCATATGCACCAGCTACAGCTTCAGTGCCACCAGCTCCAGCACCCACTCCACCAGCTCCATCTATATCAACTGATGCCTTCGTCCTTGGAGTTTTATCTACACCACCACCTAAAGACCAAGCCTGAGAGTCGATCTAGCACTATGCATTTTTTATGAACTTTTTGGTAACTTGTTGTCAAAGGGGGAGAAAATGTATAGATCATAGGCTTCGAGAGAGAGTGTTGCTCTTTGTTCTCTCTTGTTTTTTGGTGGTTGAACTTTGTTATTTGCTTGCTTGAGATACTTTATGCTTTTGTGTGATACTTGGATGATCATGTGTTTGATCATATGCTATCTTAATGCTTGTTGCATGACATTATCCTTTTATATCCCCATATGATCATTCGCTTTGCTTGGTGATGAGTGCATGTATTTAATTATTATCATTTTGAGTGCTCCACCAAGATGTATGTGACATGGAAGATTAACCCATGATCCTAACTCATTGTGCATTTGCAGTCCAAAGCAAATCTTAAACTATGCACAAATTTAGGGGGAGCTCTTGCTTTTCACATACTTCTCAAAGCGACAATGTTTTTCATTCTTATTATCATTTGTCGAAGCTTTGATCTATATGTTGTCATTAATTACCAAAAAGGGGGAGATTGAAAGTGCAACTATCCCTAGGTGGTTTTCGTAATTCCTAACAACATATAGCTCATTGAGCTAATGCTATTTCAAGAGTAATATCTCAGGAAAGCTCAATGATTGGCATGGCATGGATGAGAAAAGTGGACCCCTCAAAATGCTAAGGACAAAAGGATTGGCTCAAGCTCAAAGCTCAAGACTCTACATTTTCTATTTTAGTGATCCAAGATCACATTGAGTCTATAGGAAAAGCCAATACTATCAAGGAGGGATGAGGTGTTGCTTAATGAGGCTCTTGCTCAAAATGCTTAGTGATATGCTCCAAAGCCATCAACTACTTTCTCACATCCACATATGACCTAAACCAAAAGTCAAACTCGGCCCCACCAATTCTTTCTATCTGGCACCACCGAGTTCAGATGTCATAGCCACTGCCACAAACCCTAGGCAAATCGGTCTCACCGATAGGGATCTCGGTCTCACTGAGATGGGATTGTAATCTCTCTGTTTCCCTTCATAACATTTCGGTCCCACCGAGACGAGCGATCGGTCCCACCGAGATTGCAATGTAAACTCTCTGTTTCCCTTTCGTAACATTTTGGTCTCACCGAGATGAGCGATCGGTCCCACCTAGTTTACCTGACCAACTCTCTGGTAGCTTATTACCAAAATCGGTCTCACCGAGTTTGTGTAATCGGTCTCACCGAGATTACGTTATGCCCTAACCCTAACCATATCGGTCCTACCGAGTTGCATGTCGGTCCCACCGAAAATCCTAACGGTCACTAGATTTGCTGAATCGGTCCGACCGAGTTTATCAATTCGGTCCCACCGAGATTGGCAAGTTGTGTGTAACGGTTAGATTTTGTGTGGAGGCTATATATACCCCTCCACCTCCTCTTCATTCGTGGAGAGAGCCATCAGAACGAACCTACACTTCCAACTTACTTTTTCTGAGAGAGAACCACCTACACTTGTGTTGAGGCCAAGATATTCCATTCTTACCATATGAATCTTGATCTCTAGCCTTCCCAAGTTGATTTCCACTCAAATCTTCTTTCTACCAAATCCAATCCTATGAGAGAGAGAGAGAGTTGAGTGTTGGGGAGTGTCAGTGTCAAAACCAACGGATCTCGGGTAGGGGGTCCCGAACTGTGCGTCTAGGCCGGATGGTAACAGGAGGCAAGGGACACGAAGTTTTACCCCGGTTCGGGCCCTCTCGATGGAGGTAAAACCCTATGTCCTGCTTGATTAATATTGATAATATGGGTAGTACAAGAGTAGATCTACCACGAGATCGGAGAGGCTAAACCCTAGAAGCTAGCCTATGGTATGATTGTTGTTGTGTATGTCGTCCTACGGACTAAAACCCTCCAGTTTATATAGACACCGGAGAGGGTTAGGGTTACACAAAGTCGGTTACAATGGTAGGAGATCTACATATCCGTATCGCCAAGCTTGCCTTCCACGCCAAGGAAAGTCCCTTCTGGACACGAGACGAAGTCTTCAATCTTGTATCTTCATAGTCCAGGAGTCCGGCTGAAGGTATAGTCCGGCCATCCGGACACCCCCTAATCTGGGACTCCCTCAGTAGCCCCCGAACCAGGCTTCAATGACGATGAGTCCGGCCCGCAGATTGTCTTCGGCATTGCAAGGCGGGTTCTCCTCCAAATTCTGCGTACCTGTTGAATAAAGTCCGGTTTCTTGTAGATGTTGCGGTCCTTGGCTTCTACGCCCAATAATGGCCGCTTCCCACGTGTCAAACGAATATGAAAAGTCTGAGTGTTTTTACATTCACACCCCTAGCCACATAAATGAGCTGACCTATTTAAGGGGACGAGGATCTAGATCCAAACCACATCTTCCCCCTTCGCGAGTGTTCATCAGAGCGCATCCGACAAAGGTCCATTCCACCATGGCCAGCCGTCGCGACTCCTCCTCTCGCCCTTCCAGCCCTCAGCCTGGATATTGGGAGAGATGCTCCATCCCGCATAGCGAGCTAGTGATGCTCCAGACCAAGGGATTTCTCCCCCGGCCTATATGGTCCCGGTTCGAGCCGGCCTTGCCATCTATAATGGCGGAGAGCAAGCGGAGAGTGCCCCTAATCCCTCCGAGGGAGAGCGGGTGTGCCTCGTCTCTTATTTAATAAGGGGTCTCGGATTTCCAATCCATCCATTTCTCCAGGGGCTCCTGGAGTTCTATGGCCTCCAGCTACACAATCTCACGCCTGCCTCTGTATTTCATATCTCGGGCTTCGTAGCCCTCTGCGAGCTGTTTTTGGGTATCGAGGCTCATTTTGGGCTATGGAAAAGGTTATTCTGCCTTGTGCCCCGCTCTAAGGAGGGGTCAATGTATCAAGTGGGCGGAGCCGAAGTGTGGCGCATCGCCGGGACTAGATATCTGTCTGGAACCCCAAAGAAGGCGTCCGAAGACTGGCCCTCGGAGTGGTTTTATATAGAAGACGTCCTGCTGCCGGATCCTGTCTGGATCGGCCTCCCTGAATTCGACAGTGCTCCCTTAAAGAAGTGCCTAAGATGGCGCCATGGAGCCCTCAGAGGGAAAGTGACAGGGACATCATTTACCTGATGGGCCGAATAAGATTGTTAGCCCATTCCGGACTAACGATGATCGGGGTTATGGCCGAATGCATTATGCAGGGGGTGCAGCCGCTTCAGTATAGAAGCCACCCCATGTGGGACTTCAACGGGGAGGACGACACCACCCGCTACGACCGTAAGGGGCCGGATTCAGCTGCCGCTCTACTAAAGATCTGGTCCACTTTGTATAAGGGAGAAGAGGAGGAATTTCTCCGCGTCAACCCACAGGGTGGATTCTCTATGCACAATCCCCCAAGCTGGGTAAGCGGTCGTATTTACTTGCCCATCCATTTTGCATTCCCATTGTTAAATATTTAGTCCGACGACTTCAACGCAGGAACTGCGCCGGGCTGTTAAGGAAATAAGCAGCCCTCCTCCACAACCCGAGGACCCAGGACGGTCCCTCGACCCGGCCTCTCAAGAGGATCCGGACATATCTGTGGAGCTGATTGATGGAGTGTTCCATCAATTGAGCAAGGACAACGCCTTGGTGGCCATTACGGCCGATTACCCAGGGCTAATCCCGGCCCCCAGGTAACTGAGATCGAAGTCCCACTACCCCGAACAGGTGTCCGCCCTCTCGTGTTTTCAGTTTCCTGATCACAACCGAACTTTGCAGGGGAGGTTTTTAAGGCGGAAGGCCGAACCTGCGGCGACAAGCCAACGAGGGGTCGTAGGGCCCCATGGGCAGAAAAGAAGTGCAGTCCAGACCGAGGCGTCAGCGCAAAGGTATGGCGCGCCCCCTTATCCCAGGTGTTATACCTTCAAGGCATATTGACACTCGTGCTCTCTTCAGGACAAAGAGACCTCGCCGGACTATATCCGGAGAGGCTGCCAATTGCGCCTCCACCAGCCAGGCTCCAAAGCCTGGTCCGGAAGCGGAGGCGAACGCAAGGTGCGTGCCAGACGCTCCTCCGACGGAGGATGTGGACGGGTTGTCTGCCACCAATTCTGGGTGGAGAGTGCCATGTACCACAGGCGTCGTCGGACAATTCTTCGGGACGCTTGTTTCTCCCAAGGGGTGTTAGATGCCTTCAGCTCGGGAGATGCGTACCTCCGCGCCGCTCAAAATGGTCTAGTCAGAGCCACAGAGCAATATGTAAAAGACATATGGGTAAGAAAATTTTGGTAATTATATATATATATATATACCAGTAGCCCCCGAGACTTGAAACAGTTAGAATAACTGATTTAAGGATCATTTGTTATGTAGGTTCTTACAGAAAAGAATTCCCTACTTTCCAAGGAGCTGGAAGAGTGCAAAGCCCAACTTGAGGCCGCACTAGCCGCGGCAGAGGAGCCCAAGGAGACCCCCTCTTGTAATATATACTTCAAAAGATAAGTATTTTGCGAAGCACGGCATGGGTGCGAATCTGACAAATGAAATTGCAAATGGCGCCGGATTGAATCCGAAAAGGCAACACCTCCTACGCCAGCTAAAGGCTGGTGAGAAGGTGCTGACAAAGGTGAGGCGGGAGAAGAACGATCTCCAAGATGCCAACACCAAGCTGGGCGTCGAGCTGAAAGATGTTCATGCCCAGTTGTCAGACTCCGTGAAGGAGAATCAGCGGCTTCGGTGCGGCATATTTAGTAAGTGCTTGAACGAACCTTTGAAAGAAAGTTCGGCGGGGAAGTCGACTAACAGAGCAATGTCTGTAGGTGTGCTAACAGGTCGTCCTGCAGAGGAGATGCCCAGTTCTACGGGTGACCTTCTTCCCGAGCTCTTGCAACTGCTCGATCGAGTGCGGCAGGCGATGCAAGGCGTCGCCCAGGCCCTGTGGCCATCCGTCTCCATGCCCGAAGGTCTTGGAGAGCTTGCGGAGAAGCTAAAGGGAGCACGGCGGCGCTTCCGATTGTGGAAGATATCGGCCTGCCGTCAAGGCGCTAGGGAGGCCTGGGGCATGGTGAAGACGCGGTATGCAAAGGCTGACCCCAACAACATGGCCGAGGTCGGTCCTGTAGGGCCCGATGGGAAGGAGATCCCTGTAAGCTTAGTATACGACCAAGTAGAGTTGCCCGAAAAGTATTCCCAGCAGGACTATAAATTAGACAGCCTGTTAGATGGTATTGAAGAGGAATACAATCAGTCAAAATGACTATGTAATTTAATTGACATTTACAATGCGTTCTAGCCGGATTGTAGATCATTTGTCATGGCCGACCTTTTCGCTTCAGCCTCGGGACCTGACGGTCTGGAGTGTGTCCGAATTCCCATGCGGCTATATAGGAACCAAGGAATGCATGGAGACCAGGCGTAGCGGTCATTAGTGCTTGAACAGACAAGTGCCCGACTAGTTATGTTATATTACATGGTTAGTAAGAAACATCTTCCAGGGAGAATTGTTTCGCTAGGGGTTCCTTTCCCTGGGAGGCATTCCCTAAGGTGCATGTCCATGCTGCGAAAAGAAACACAGGAAAAACATCCGGGGGCGTATAGATAAAAATAAAAAAAGATCATCTTTAGTTCACCGACCGAATATTCCCTTAAGAACGCTAGCTTTCGGCTTCACCCAGTCTAAGGTACACGTCCGGCTGACCCGGCAGTAACAATCGCAAAGGTGCTCCGTTTACCTCCTAGCCGAACAATCGGGAACATAGGGGTAAGCACAGGACCCAGGCAACCCAGCTTGGCCAAAACTTAAGTCATATCGATGCATATACTGGTGAATAAAAGGTACATGCGTAAGTGTGACACATGTGTTGGGCATGAAGCCCGTATGAATAAGCTTCTGTTTAAAGAAGCCCCCAGGTTTAATGAGCGCGGATAGCGCATCACTTTATGAGCCTTTAAAGGCTATAAGAGAGAGAGAGAGAGAGAGGAAGAGAAATGTAAGGCAGAAAATATATAAAAATGGACAGAGGAAGGAGACGAACACAATTTCCGGCGCTAGGCATATAATCTTCGGAGACGGGCTGCGTTCCATGGGTTCGGCTCAAGTCGGTTAACCGATGCATCCCGCAGGCGGTACGTTCCACCAGTCAGGACTTGGTCAATTATGAAGGGACCTTCCCACATGGGCTTGAGTTTGTCCTTTTTCTTGTCTGGTAGTCGTAGAACTAATTCACCAACGTTGTAATTTTTGGCCCGTACTTCTCTGCTTTGGTATCTTCGAGCCTGCTGTTGATAGAATGCGGAACGGGCTTTTGCCACGTCACGCTCCTCCTCCAATGCGTCCAAGCTGTCCTGCCGATCGAGCTCGGCTTCTCTTTCTTCGTACATGCGCACTCGAGGTGAGTCATGAATTATGTCGCAAGGCAAAACTGCCTCTGCGCCGTACACCATAAAGAATGGTGTGTATCCGGTGGTGCGATTCGACGTGGTCCGCAGCCCCCAGAGTACGGAGTCGAGCTCCTCTACCCAGTGCGTGTTAGATTCCTTGAGGGACCGCACTAATCTGGGTTTGATGCCGCTCATGATAAGACCATTTGCACGTTCGACCTGGCTGTTACTTTATGGGTGATAGACAGAAGCATAATCAAGCTTGATGCTCATGTTTTTGCACCAGAGTTTTACCTCGTTGGCCGTGAAGTTCGTGCCATTATCAGTGATGATGCTATGGGGGACGCCGTAACAGTGTACAACCCCGGATATAAAGTCTATCACCAGTCCGGATTCGGCCGTCTTAACAGGCTTGGCTTCTATCCATTTGGTGAACTTATCCACCATGACCAGTAAGTATTTTTGCTTGTGGGTTCCGCCTTTAAGGGGTCCAACCATGTCAAGCCCCCAGACCGCGAAGGGCCAAGTAATGGGGATAGGTTGGAGGGCGGTGGGTGGCATATGGCTTTGGTTTGCAAAGAGTTGGCAAT
Source organism: Triticum dicoccoides (assembly GCF_002162155.2). Lineage (NCBI taxonomy): Eukaryota > Viridiplantae > Streptophyta > Magnoliopsida > Poales > Poaceae > Triticum > Triticum dicoccoides. The sequence continues at coordinate 148,014,144 of NC_041386.1, forward strand.
CGGTGCATTGTTGGACTAAGTCCTGAGCGTCTGCCCGGGCCGTCGGCCAATAGAAGCCTGTACGGAAGGCCTTTCTTACAATGGACCGGGCTGCAGCGTGATGACCACCGAGTCCGGCATGAATTTGAGCTAGGAGGTTCCGCCCTTCCTCTTCGGAGATGCACCTTTGAAGGACTCCGGTAGTGCTTTTCTTATAAAGCTCTCCCTCGTGGACTCTGTAGGCTTTGGATCGCCGCACTATGCAGCGTGCCTCATTTTGGTCCTCGGGGAGTTCCTGCCTAGTAAGGTAGGCGAGGAATGGTTCTGTCCACGGGGCGATGATGGCCATTATTACGTGAGCTAAAGGTGTTATTTCATTGGTAGAGCCTCCGATTGTGTGAGAATGTTCGGTGTCTGGCAGTGCGGTTGGGTCCGGGCTGTTATTGTTCGGCTCCCCTTCCCATACTACGGATGGCTTGAACAGCCTTTCCAAGAAGATGTTGGGGGGGGGGGACTACATCGCGTTTTGCGCCGATGCGTGCCAGGACATCTGCCGCCTGATTATTTTCCCGGGCTATATGGTGAAATTCAAGCCCCTCGAACCGAGCTGACATTTTTAGGACGATGTTGCGGTAAGCTGCCATTTTTGGATCCTTGGCATCGCAGTCTCCATTTATTTGGGATATTGCGAGGTTCGAGTCCCCGCGCACCTCTAGGCGTTGAATGCCCATGGATACTGCCATCCGGAGACCATGTAAAAGGGCCTCATATTCGGCTGCATTGTTGGAGTCCGTGTACATAATCTGTAGTACGTATTGAATTGTGTCTCCTGTGGGGGACGTCAAAACGACACCAGCCCCCAGTCCGGCCAACATCTTGGAGCCGTCGAAATGCATGATCCAATTTGAATATGTGCCGTACTCTTTAGGGAGGTTGGCCTCCGTCCATTCTGCGACGAAGTCGGCCAGGAGTTGCGACTTGATGGCTCGCCGTGGCTTATAAGTTATGCCGAACGGGAGGAGCTCAATGGCCCATTTTGCAATCCGGCCCGTTGCGTCACGGTTGTTTATAATATCGTTAAGTGGTACTTCCGAGGCTACTATTATTGAACACTCTTCAAAGTAGTGTCATAGCTTCCGGGATGCCATGAATACGCGTACGCAATCTTTTGATAATGCGGGTACCGTGATTTGTAGGGAGGAGGACAGTGGACACATAATAGACCGGCTTTTGAAGGGGGAATTTGTGTCCGTCCGCTTCTCGTTCGACGACGAGCACTGCGCTTACAACCTGATGTGTTGCTGCAATGTATAATAGCATTGGTTCGCCAATGTTTGGCATGGCCAGGACTGGGTTTGTTGCCAGTATGGCTTTTATTTCGTCGAGTCCGGCCATGGCTGCATTCGTCCATTTGAAGTTTTCAGTGCGCCGAAGGAGGCGGTAAAGGGGTAGGGCCTTTTCTCCCAAGTGGGAGATAAAGTGGCTTAGAGCCGCCACACATCCGGTTAGCTTTTGTATTTGTTTGAGGTCCTTTGGGATATCCAGTTGCGAGAGAGCTCGGATCTTGGCTGGATTTGCTTCAATTCCTCTACCGGATACGATGAAACCCAAGAGCTTTCTGGCTGGAACACCGAAAACGCATTTTTCCGGGTTGAGCTTGATGTCGTATGTTCGGAGGTTATCAAATGTGAGCCTCAAGTCGTCTACTAGAGATTCAACATGTCTTGTTTTGATGACCCCATCATCTACATATGCCTCCACTGTTTTGCCGATCTGGCTTGCCACACATGTCTGAATCATGCGCTGATATGTTGCGCCGGCGTTTTTGAGCCCAAAGGGCATCGTGTTGAAGCAAAATGGGCCGTATGGTGTGATAAATGCCGTTGCGGCTTGGTCTGGTTCTGCCATCTTGATTTGATGGTAGCCGGAATATGCGTCGAGGAAACACAATGAATCGTGTCCTGCGGTAGCGTTGATAATTTGATCGATGCGGGGGAGGGGGAAGGGATCCTTTGGGCAAGCCTTGTTAAGGTCTTTAAAATCAACACACACGCGCCAGGATTTGTCCTTCTTTGGTACCATCACCAGGTCTGCTAACCAGTCTGGATGTTTTATATCTCTTATGAATCCGGCCTCCAATAGCTTTGCTAGCTCCTCTCCCATGGCCTGTCTCTTAGGTTCAGAAAAATGCCGAAGAGCCTGCTTGACAGGTTTGAATCATGTTTGGATATTTAAGCTGTGCTCGGCCAGCCTGCGTGGGATTCCTGGCATGTCTGAAGGGTGCCAGGCGAAAATGTCCCAGTTCTCTCGTAGCAACTCTCGCAGTGCGGCGTCTACATCAGGGTTTAACTGTGCCCCGATGGAAGCTGTTTTATTGGGGTCCGTTGGATGGACTTGGAATTTGACTATTTCGTCCGCCGGTTTAAAGGAGGTGGACTTGGATCTTTTGTCGAGTACCACATCATCCCTATTCACCATAGAGCGTAGCGCAGTGAGGTCCTCAGCCGCTAGGGCTTCGGATAGTGCCTTGAGGGCTAGTGCGGCTGTCTTGTTTTCGGCGCGAAGTGCTATGTACGGATCACTAGCGAGAGTGATGATCCCGTTAGGCCCGGGCATCTTGAGCTTCATGTACCCGTAATGGGGTATTGCTTGGAAGATTGTAAATGCTTCCCGCCCTAGCAGAGCGTGATAACCGCTGCTAAACGGAGCCACCTGGAACGTGACCTCTTCGGACCTGTAATTATCCGGCGTGCCGAAGACCACATCTAGTGTGATTTTTCCTGTACAGCGCGCTTCCCGACTGGGGATTATTCCTCTAAAGGTTGTGCTGCTTCGCTCAATGTGGTTCCAGTCTATTTACATTTTTTGAAGGGTCTCCTCATAAATGAGGTTCAATCCGCTGCCGCCGTCCATGAGTACCTTGGTAAGACGAAAGCCGTCCACTATTGGACTGAAGACCAATGCGGCTGGTGCTCGGGCTGTTCGGAATTTAGGTTCATCACTGGCGTTAAAGGTAATAGCCATGTCACTCCATGGGTTTATTGTTGCTACTTGGTAGACTTCGGCAAGGCTGCGGAGTGTCCTTTTTCGCATATTATTTGATGCAAAAGTCTCGAAGACTGTTAATACCGTATTGGTGTCTCTGGGGTGGCTTTCTGTGGCCTCCGGAATTAGGAGATTTTCGTCAATTTTGGCCACCTGCCATACTAAAACTGACTGTCATGATAAGGTGAGAGACTGGTTGCTATTCGGCGAGGTTTTTCGAGTCCCTAAAGACTTATGCCGCTTAGGGTGAGGGGCCAGCTCCGTCCGGCTTATAGGCATGTATCGCGCCCCGAATTCGGCCTTCCAAATACTAGGGGCTTCGCCGAAATTTAAAATTATAGAATTCTATGGCTAAGTGAGAGTGATAAAGCATTATTAGTCCGGTTGCCTTGCTCGTTGTGCTGAGCACCTCCCTGAAGGACCCAAACATGGGAACAAGAGTGCTTAGGTTTATCTCGAACACCCCGGCACTCGTGGCATGGGGGCAGAAGCCGAGGACTAGCCATCTCTCAGATTGGATAAACAGCCAAACAGAAGGTAATATTTTAAATTCACACAAGCATTGCATAGCAATAACGATACAAGTTCTCATACATACAGGACAAAACAAGCAAGTCTCATTCAAATATTACATTTTGTGAACACTCATCCGCGATAAGACGGGCGCCCGACAGAACACCCTCATAGTACACCTCGGGGTGGCGGTGCTCCTTGCCCTCCGGCGGCCCCTCCTTGATCAGCTTCACGGCGTCTAGCTTGACCCACTGTGTTTTCACATGGGCAAAGGCCCGGCATGCACCTTCAATGCAGACGGATCGCTTGACGACCTCCAGCCGTGGGCAAGCATCCACAAGCCGCCTCACCAGGCCGAAGAAGCTGTTCGGAAGGGCGTCTCCAGGCCACAACCGGACTATGAAGCCCTTCATGGCCTGATCGGCCGCCTTATGTAGTTTGGCCATCTGCTTCAGCTGGTCGTTCATTGGCACCGGATGTTCGGCCTCAGCATACTGAGACTAGAACAGCTTCTCCATTGAGCTTCTATCCTCGGCCTGGTAGAATAGTGCAGCATCGGACACACTGCGGGGCAAATCTGCGAATGCTCCTGAAGAGCTCCGGATTCGGGTAAGTAATCGGTAATTCACCGTTGCATGCTTGCTTTGCATATAGAAAGCCTTACCTACCGCTATCTTCTTCATCGCGTCGATCTCCTGAAGGGCCTTCTGGGCCTCGGCCTTGGCACTCTTCGCACTCTCACGGGCCGCGGCAAGCTCAGACTCTCTCGTCTTCAAGTCAAGCTCCAACGCCTCGTACTTTGTCACGAGAGCCTGGAGCTCTTGATGCACCTCACCCACCCGAGCCTCGTGCCTCTCTCGCTCGATGCGCTCCTGGGCCGCCTTTTCTTTGGCCTGGGACAGCGCTTGCTTCAGGGTCGCCACCTCGGTAGTGGCCCCTGGCAAAACATACAATGATCTTGTCATTTTGCAATCGCGTCCTTTTTTATATACATATATCTATAGACGGGGTATTACTTACCCTTGTTCTCCTTGAGCTGCCTCTTAGCAAGGCCGAGCTCTTTCTGGGACCCCTCGAGGGCCTCTTCAGTACGGCGACCTCCGCAGTTAGTGCGGCGGACGCCAGAAGCGAAGCCTGCATATGCATATTGACATACTTATATTAGACTCCTGCGATATTATTTGATCCTCTGTTCGACTTTTCTTCACGAACACCGAACAAAGCATTAGGGGCTACTCTCTATGTGGTAACACTTCTACTACATTTTAAAACACTTACCTCGAAGCCTGTTAGAAGGCTAGTACAGGCTTCAGTCAATCCGCTCTTGGCGGACTGAACCTTCTGGATCACCACACTCATGATAGTGCGGTGCTCCTCCTCGATGGAAGCGCTGCGAAGCGCTTCCAACATAGTGCCCGGCGCCTCTGGGTGGATAGAGGTCACCGGCACAAGCGTCTCACCCTCCTTAGAAGGGGACCACCTGCCCGAGCTCGGATCCGTTGGAGGGTCCGGCGCGATGTTAGGCTGAGGGCCGAACTCGGAGCTCGCGGGGACCCCATCCCCTCGGCTCCCGGAGTCTGGAAGGTCGCCTTGAGGCGCCTCCGGGACTATCCCCCCTCGATCCAGTGCCTCTTGAGACAGCACCTCGGCATCGTCGGCCGGATGAGGGGAGGTGGCGGTCGGGACTGGATCGCTATCCATGTCTGATGAGCCCAGGGAGCCGTCCGAGGATACCTCGATATTGGCTCGGGGCGGCCTGTACAATTGAGTTCGGCGTTAGGGAAAGCAATGCGACAAAGGAATCCTATGGGTTACTTTGGTATCCTAACACTTACGATCTCCCCTGGGGCTTGCCCCTAGGCAACCACTCGTCTTCACTTCCGTCGGTGGCGGTAGAGCTGTCCGGAAGGAGCGTCCTTCCCTTCTTGGACCCTTCAGCCTCCCCAGTTGGGGCGGCCTTCCTTATCTTGTCTCCCCCAGTCGGTGGGGGAGCCTCTTCTTCCTCTTCCTCGTCTTCGGGGGAAGAGTGCGCCGCAGAGTCATCGGATGGTGAGTCCGACGACGCCTGGCGTCGGGAACGCTTTTGAGCTCCCTTGGCCTTCTTGGTCTTCTCCGGCACCTTATAAGGGGCCGGAGTCAGCATCTTCTTCAGAAGAGCGTCTGCGGGGCCTTCGGGCAAGGGAGTCGGACAGTCGGTCTGTCCGGCCATCTTCTGCAGTCCTGTCAAAATTAAGGGAGTTTAGATCCCGCATAGAGCCAATATATATATATATAACAAATATCCTATAAGAGGTAAAACAACTTACCGCACTGGCGTGGCGCTTTGCGCTGAATCCGTGATCCTCAGTAATGGGGGGAGGGACCGCGGCGCCCTTGAATAGCACCCTCCAGACATCTTTATGAGTCATGTCGAAGAGCCTGCTCAGAGTTCGGTGCTGCGCCGGATTAAACTCCCACAAGGTAAACTCCCGTTGTTGGCACGGGAGTATCCGGCGAACGAGCATAACCTGGACTATGTTGACAAGCTTGAGCTTCTTATCCACCATGTTCTGAATACATGACTGGAGTCCGGTCAGCTCTTTTGAATTACCCCAGGACAGGCCCGTCTCTTTCCAGGAGGTGAGCCGTATGGGGATGCCAGATTGGAACTCGGGGGCCGCTACCCATGCGGGGTCGCACGGCTCGGTGATATAGAACCACCCCGATTGCCACCCCGTTATGGTGTCCATGAAGGTGCCCTCGAGCCATGTGATGTTGGGCATCTTGCCCACCATGGCACCTCCGCACTCTGCCTAGCGGCCGCTCACTACCTTCGGCTTGACATTGAAGGTCTTCAGCCATAAGCCAAAGTGGGGCTTGATGCGGAGGAAGGCCTCGCACAAGACAATAAACGCCGAGATGTTGAGGATGAAGTTTGGGGCTAGATCATGGAAATCTAGGCCGTAATAAAACATGAGCCCCCGGACGAAGGGATGGAGAGGGAATCCTAGTCTGCAGAGGAAATGGGTGAGGAATACCACCCTCTCATGGGGCTCGGGGGTGGGGATGAGCTGTCCCTCATCTGGGAGCCGGTGTGCGATGTCGTCGTGCAGGTATCTAGCTCTCCTCAGTTTCTTGATGTCTCCCTCCATGACGGAGGAGACCATCCACTTGCCTCCCTCTCCGGACATGGTTGGAGAAGGTTGAGATGGAAGTGAGGACTTGGGCACTAGAGCTCGAGTATGCGGGAGCGAATGAGCAGAGGAGGAAGAAGGCGTGGATAGAAAGGTGAATCCTTATCCCTTTATATGGGCGGGCAAAATTAAACCTCCCCACTTGCTTAGTAAAACCCGCTTATCCCCCAAGCGCCACAATTGATGGCGCGGTTGGGTTACCCACGCCCGCATTAATGAGAATCCCGTAATAAGGGGACACGATCTCTGCTTTGACAAGACGTGTCGAAAAACTCCCTCGCGTTATGTGCGGGGCTGGTTAAAAGAAACAGTTTGAATAATCACCGGGCCATGACGTAACGTCATGTTGCCAAAACAAAGCTAGCGGATTAGATCTGCGAAAACATTATTCTCTACGGTGAAATGTGGAACTTATTTTGCAGGGTCGAACACTATCCTCGTATTCAAATTCTTCTGTGATGTATTCGGAGAAGGAACCCGCCTTGCAATGCCGAAGACAACTGCACGCCGGACTCATCGTCATTGAAGCCTGGTTCAAGGGCTACTGAGGGAGTCCTGGATTAGGGGGTCTCCAGAAAGCCGGACTATCTCCATTGGCCGGACTGTTAGACTATGAAGATACAAGATTGAAGACTTCGTCTTGTGTCCGGATGGGACTCTACTTGGCGTGGAAGGCAAGCCAGGCAATGCGTATATGGATATCTCCTCCTTTGTAACCGACCTTGTGTAACCCTAACCCTCTCCGGTGTCTATATAAACTGAAGGGTTTTAGTCCGTAGGACAACAATCACAACATACAATCATACCATAGGCTAGCTTCTAGGGTTTAGCCTCTCTGATCTCGTGGTAGATCTACTCTTGTAACACCCATATCTTCAATATTAATCAAGCAGGACGTAGGGTTTACCTCCATCAAGAGGGCCCGAACCTGGGTAAAACTTCATGTCCCTTGACTCCTGTTACCATCTGGCCTAGACGCACAGTTTGGGACACCCTACCCGAGCCGCCAGTTTTGACACCGACAGCGCTCCTGAGGTCGGGCCACTGGCGGGGGCTCCCGAGGCTGGTGGCTGGGGGAGCTCCTCCTGAGGTGGCGCCGGCTCCACAGGCGGGGGTGCTGCCGAAGGCTTGAAGAGCCGCTCCTCGAAGACGCCAGGTGAGGGAGTCCTGGATTAGGGGGTCTCCGGACAGCCGGACTATATCCTTTGGCCGGACTATTGGACTATGAAGATACAAGATTGAAGACTTCGTCTCGTGTCCGGATGGGACTCTACTTGGCGTGGAAGGCAAGCTAGGAAATACGGATATGTATATCTCCTCCTTTGTAACCGACCTTGTGTAACCCTAGCCCCTCTAGTGTCTATATAAACAGGAGGGTTTTAGTCCGTAGGACAACAAACAATCATACCATAGGCTAGCTTCTAGGGTTTAGCCTCTCCGATCTCGTGGTAGATCAACTCTTCTAATACTCATATCATCAAGAATAAATCAAGTAGGGCGTAGGGTTTTACCTCCATCAAGAGGGCCCGAACCTGGGTAAAAACATCGTGTCCCATGCCTCCTGTTTCCATCCGCCTTAGACTCATAGTTCGGGACCCCCTACCCGAGATCCGCCGGTTTTGACACCTACATTGGTGCTTTCATTAAGAGTTCCTCTGTGTCGTCGTTGTTAGGCTTGATGGATCCTACTATCATCGATAGCGATGCAGTCCAGGGTGAGACTTTTCACCCCGGACAGATCTTTGTGTTCGGCGGCTTCGCACTGCGGGCCAACTCGCTTGGCCATCTGGAGCAGATCGAAAGTTACGCCCCTAGCCACCAGCTCAGGTTTGGAAGCTTAAACTACACGGCCGATATCCGCGGAGACTTGATCTTTGATGGATTCTAGCCCCTGCCTTGTGCGCCACGCGGTCACGATGAGTACAATTTAGCTCTACATCACACCGTATTCAGGAGATCGCACTGGCAGCCGCTCTGAGCCTCAATTCGGAGCCAGTTGCACCATCCATGGACGGGTGGATAGACCCCGTCACGAAGGCTGTATCCTTAGCGGCGACCTTACCCTTCACGAGAGCCGTGTTACCAAACTACCGGATCCTTCTCCGGCCACGGACTCCGAACCGCCTGCGCCCATTCCTATTGAATCCGATTGGGCGCCGATCATGGAGTTTACCTCTGCGGATATTTTTCAGCACTCGCCCTTCGGCGACATACTGAACTCATTAAGGTCTCTCTCCTTGTCAGGAGGATCCTGGCTGAACCACGTCCGGCAGGATTGGGATGCGGATGATGAAGAAATTCGCCGCCCACCCACCACCCACTTAGTAGCCACTGTCGATGACTTAACCGACATGCTCGACCTCGACTCCGAAGACATCAACGGTATGGATGACGATGCGGGAGTCGAAGAGGAACCACTGCCCACAAGGCACTAGACATCCACCTCATCATATGATATATACATGGTGGACACACCCAAAGAAGGCAATGGTGATGAGACAATGGAGGATGACACCTCCTAGAAGCAACCCAAGCGCCGGCGTCAGCGGTGCCGCTCTAAGTCCCGCCAAGGCAAAAGTGGTGATACGGGCACCGGAGATAATAGCACTCCGGACAATGCCGAAGACAACAACAATCCCCTCCAGCAAGATTTAGAGTAGGAGGATGGAGGAGCCAGCCCTCCTGAGAGAGCGGAAGATGGAGAGGCAGCGGATGATAATTACATGCCTTCCTCTGAAGATGAGGAAAGCCTGGGCGAAGACGAATTCGTCGTGCCAGAGGATCCCGTCGAACAAGAGCGCTTCAAGCGCCGTCTTATAGCCACGACAAATAGCCTAAAGAAAAAGCAACAACGGCTTCAAGGTGATCAAGATTTGCTAGCTGACAGATGGACTGAAGTCCTGGCGGCCGAGGAATATAAACTCGAACGCCCCTCCAAGAGTTACCCAAAGTGCAGGTTGCTACCCTGGCTGGAGGAGGAAGCACCGAAACCTACATCCCCGGCGTACGACGCGGCTGATCGGCCACCTCGTGGCCACGATAGAGAGACATTCCAGCCAAAAGCTCAGCCCGCACCCCGACGTCATTCAAATAAAAAGGCATGGGGAAATACGCCAGACCTGCGAGACGTATTGGAGGACAAAGAAAAACATGCAAGACCGATCTACTGATCATGAGGGCGCGCCACTATGCGAGACGATAATCGTCACGCCGGATATAGTAAAAGTAAGTCCGGTCGGGCCGAAAACAGCGGGCAAGACTCATTCGAGCTGCATCGCGATATAGCTCAGTACAGAGGCGCCGCACACCCCTTATGCTTCACAGACGAAGTAATGGATCATAAAATCCCAGAGGGTTTCAAACCCGTAAATATAGAATCATACGACGGCACAACAGATCCCGTGGTATGGATCGAGGATTTCCTCCTGCACATCCACATGGCCCGCAGTGATGACCTACACGCCATCAAATAGCTCCCACTCAAACTAAAAGGACCAGCTCGACATTGGCTCAACAGCTTGCCAGCAGAGTCCATCGGCTGTTGGGAAGATGTGGAAGCCGCATTCCGCGACAACTTTCAGGGCACTTATGTGCGACCACCAGATGTCGATGACTTGAGCCACATAATTCGGCAGCCAGAGGAATCGGCCAGGCAATTCTGGACACGGTTCCTAACAAAGAAAAATCAAATCGTCGACTGTCCAGATGCAGAGGCCCTAGCAGCTTTCAAGCACAACATCCGCGATGAGTGGCTAGCCCGGCACCTTGGTCAGGAAAAGCCGAAATCTATGGCAGCCCTCACGACACTCATGACCTGCTTTTGTGCGGGAGAAGACAGATGGCTGGCTCGCAGTAATAACATATCAAAGAACCATGGTATTTCGGATACCAAGTACGACAATGGCGTGTCACGTCGCAACAAGCATAAGCACCGCATTAACAGCGACAATACCAAGGATACGGCAGTCAATGCCGGATTCAAAGGCTCTAAACCCAGTCAGCGGAAAAAGCCATTCAAAAGAAGCACTTTGGGCCCGTCCAGTTTGGACAGTATACTCGATCGCTCGTGTTAAATACACGGCACCCCCGACAAGCCAGCCAACCACACCAACATGGATTGTTGGGTGTTCAAGCTGGCCGGCAATTTAAATGTCGAAAATAAGGATAAGGGGTCACATAGCGATGACGAGGAGGAGCCCCGGCAGCCGAACACCGGAGGACAGAAGAGGTTCCCCCCTCAAGTGCAAACAGTGAACATGATATACGCAACCCACATCCCCAAGAGGGAACGGAAGCGTGTGCTCAGGGACGTATATGCATTGGAGCCAGTCGCCCCAAAGTTCAACCCATGGTCTTCCAGTCGAATCACCTTCGACCGCAGGGACCACCCCACTAGTATCCGTCATGGCGGATTCGCTGCATTGGTCCTAGACCCAATCATTGACGGATTTCACCTCACTCGAGTCCTTATGGATGGCGGCAGGAGCCTGAACCTGCTTTATCAGGACACAGTGTGCAAAATGGGTATCGACCCCTCAAGGATCAAACCCACAAAAACGACCTTTAAAGGTGTCATACTAGGTGTAGAGGCCCATTGCACAGGCTCAGTCACATTGGAAGTGGTCTTCGGATCCCCGGATAACTTCCCAAGCGAAGAGTTAATCTTCGACATAGTCCCGTTCCGCAGTGGCTACCACACACTGCTCGGGCGAACCGCATTCGCAAGATTCAATGCGGTACCACATTATGCATATCTCAAGTTCAAGATGCCAGGACCTCGGGGGGTCATCACAGTCAATGGAAACACAGAGCGCTCTCTCCGCACGGAGGAGCACACTGTGGTCCTCGCAGCAGAAGGACAAAGCAGCCTCTTAAGGCAATCCACTAGTTCGGCGATTAAGGACCCGGACACCTTCAAGCGCGCCCGGAGTCACCGGCAACAGGACCGCCTGGCACGTTCCGAGCTCGCATAGCAATGCGGCCCCCACCCCGGGCCCAGCCAAACGGCGAAATCCGTGCCACGCGTACATAATTACGCATTAAAAATACCATGGGCACAGGCGGGGAGGTGGGCACGACTGCGGCACGCCCCAAGTCATGGCTTAAACCGCACTAGGGGCTTCCCGCTTTGTTATTTTTCTCTTTCAGGACTTTAATCTCTAGAAACCCTGTCCGGCAGCATGATTGCCGAACACATGATCTAGCAACCAAGGAGGCGGAAAGCTATGTCACACCATGGAACTCGTAGGTGGATTACGATAACGAGTGAAATACTTGCTTTAATACTATTCCTCAGCTTGCCCTTGGAAGGGACATGTCAAACAGTCCTACTTTTTGCTTATCGCACTACTTGTAGCATTCTGCTTTAACGCACCTTTTTGAATAAACAATGCATAGCATTAATACTACTATCGCATTCTTCCTTTTTATATATATGTTCATTCACAACATCTAGCACCCGTACACTATGGTACGGCCAATACGCTAGGGGCTTAAGCATACCCCATAATACAACGTGAGAAGTCCGAACACTTTCGATAGTGCGGCACCCCGAACTTATAGCATTATATGCATCAGCTCCGAATCATGTCTTGGGTCAATAGTTGGGTTTGCCCGGCTCCCATGTTTTGGTACCTTACGTTCCTCTATATCGGCTAAGGTAGCACTGGGAGAACTACTGTGATTGTGCCCCGGTTCTGTTGGGCTAAGCACCTCAGTAGAGAAAGCTAAAACTGACTGTCATGATAAGGCAAGAGACTGGTCGCTGTTCAAGAGGTTTCGAGTCCCTAAAGACTTATGCCTCTTAGAGCGAGGAGTCGTCCCTGTCCAACTTAAGGCGTGTATCGCGCCCCAAATTCGGCATTACGAATACTAGGAGCTTCGCCGAAATTTAAAATTATAGAATTCTATGGCTAAGTGAGACTGATAACGCATTATAGTCCGATTGCCTTGTTCGTTGTGCTGAGCACCTCCCTCGAAGGACCCAACAATGGGAACAAGAGTGCTCAGGTTTATCCCGAACACCCCAGCACTCGTGGCGTGGGGGCAGAAGCCGACGACTAGCCATCTCTCAGATTTGATAAACAGATGAATAGAAGGCAATATTTTAAATTCAGACAAGCGCTGCATAGCGCATATGAACAAGTTTTTCATAATACAGGATTACACGAGCAAGTTCATTCAAATATTACATCTTTTGCACACTCGTCCGCTACAAGATGGGCACCCTTCAGGACACCCTCATAGTACATCACGGGGTGGCGATGCTCCTTGCCCTCTGGCAGCCCTTCCTTCACCTGCTTCACGGCGTCCATCTTGGCCCATTGCACCTTCACACGGGCGAAAGCCCGGTGTGCACCTTCGATGTAGACGGACCGCTTGATGACTTCCAGCCGTGGGCAGGCATCCATAAGCCGCCTCACCAGGCCGAAGTAGCTGTTGCGAAGGGCATCGCCAGGCCACATCCGGACTATAAAGCCCTTCATGGCCTGTTCGGCCGCCTTGTGCAGCTCGACCAGTTGCTTCAGCTGGTCGCTCAGAGGCATCAGGTGTTCGGTCCCAGTATACTGAGACCAGAACAGCTTCTCCGTTGAGCTTCCCTCCTCGGCCTGGTAAAACTATGCGGCATCCGACACGCTGCAGGGCAAATCTGCGAATGCTCCTGGAGAGCTCCGGATTCGGGTAAGTAACAAGTAATTTACTTTCACATGCTTGCTTTGCATATAGAATGCCTTTCCCGCCGCTATCTTCTTCATCGCATCAATCTCCTGGAGGGCCTTTTGGGCTTCGTCCTTGGCATTCTTTGCGCTCTCGAGGGTCGCGGCAAGCTTGGACTCTCGCATCTTCAAGTCAAGCTCCAACGCCTCGTGCTTCATCACGAGAGCGTGGAGCTCTTGCTGCACCTCGCCCACCCGTGCCTCATTCCTTTCCCGCTTGGTGCGCTCCTTGGCTGCTTTGTTTTCGGCCTCGGATAGCGCTTGCTTCAGGGTAGCCACCTTGGTCGTGGCCCCTGGCAAATTTATGATGATCCTGTCATTTCGCAATCGCATTCTTTTTTATATATCCATAGACTAGGTATTACTTACCTTTGTTCTCCTCGAGCTGCCTCTTGGCAAGGCCGAGATCTTCCTTGGACCCTTGGAGGTCCTGCTTCAGTGCGGCGACCTCCATAGTCAGTGCGACAGAGGCCAGCAGCGAAGCCTACATACGCATATAGACATATTTATATTAGACTCCTGCGATATTGTTTGATCATCTATTCGGCTTTTCTTTGTGAACACCGAACAGAGCATCAGGGGCTACTATCTATGTGGTAATATTTTTCCTATATTTCAAATACTTACCTCAAAGCCTGTTAGAAGGCTGGCACATGCTTCAGTCAGTCCGCTCTTGGCGGACTGAACCTTCTGATCACCACACTCATAATAGTGCGGTGCTCTTCGTCGATGGAAATCTGCGAAGCGCTCCCAGTAGACTATCCGGTGCCTCTAGATGGACAGAGGTCACCGGCACAGGCGTCTTGCCCCTTTTGGAAGGAGGTCGCCTGCCTGAGTCCGGAACCACTGGAGATTCCGGTGCGGTGTTCGGCTGAGGGCCGAACTGAGAGCCCTCGGGAGCCTTGCTCCCTCTGCTCCCGGAATCTGGAAGGTCACCTAGAGGCGCCTCCAGGACTGTCTCCCCTCGACCCGGTGCCTCTTGAGACAATACCTCGGCGTTGTCCATAGGGCAAGGGGAGGTGGCGGTCGGAAGTGGATCGCTATCCATATCCGACGAGCCCAGGGAGCCGTCCGACGAAGATACGTCGATACGGGCTCGTGGTGGTCTGCATAATCATAATTTGGCATTAGGAGAAGCAGTGCGACAAAGGTATGCTATGAGTTACTATGGCATCCGAATACTTACGACTTCGCCAGGGGCTTGGCCCTGAGCAGCCACTCGTCTTCGCCTTTGGCGGCGGTGGTGGAGTAGTCCGGATGGAGAGTCCTTCCCTTCTTGGACCCTT
>NC_041386.1:148029073-148108271 GCF_002162155.2 Triticum dicoccoides
CGGTTGGGGCGGCCTTCCTTTTCTTGCCTCCACCGACTAGAGGGGGAGCATCTTCATCTTCCTCCTCGTCTTCGGGGGAGGAGTGCATCATGGAGTTATCGGACGATGAGTCCGATAACACCTGGCATCGGGAACTCTTTCGGGTTCCCTTGGCCTTCTTGGTCTTCTCTGGCACCTTGTAAGGATCCGGAGTCAGCATCTCCATCAGGAGAGCGTCTGCAGTGTCTTCGGGCAGAGGGGCCAGATCATGGAAGTCCAGCCCGTAGTAGAACATGAGACCACGGACGAATGGATGGAGGGGAAACCCCAGTCCACGGAGGAAGTGGTGGAGGACAGCTACCCTCTCGTGAGGTTCAGGGGTAGGAATGATCTGCCCCGTAGCGGGCTGCCGATCCGAGATATTCGCGGGTAAGTATCCGGCTCCATGCATCTTCTTGATGTGTCCCTCCGTAATGGAGGAAGCCATCCATTTGCCTCCCGCTCTGGACATGATTGGAGAAGGTTGGGGGGAAGGATGTGGACTTGGGCGTTGGAGCTCGAGTGCGCAAGAATGGATGAGCAAGGAGGAAGAAGGCGTGGGTAGAAAAAGGTTAAACCTTGTCCCTTTATAAGGGCGGCCGAAACTATGCGCCCCCACTAGCCTGGTAAAACTCGCTTATCCCCCAAGCGTCGTAATCGATGGCGCGGTTGGGTTACCCACGCCCGTATTGATGAGAATCCCGTAGTAAGGGGGACATGATCTCTGCTTTGACAAGACGTGTCAAGAAACTACCTCGTGTTATGTGCGGGGCTAGTTAAAGGAAACAGTTCGAATAATCACCGGGCCATATGTCATGTTGCCAAAACGTGTCAGCATATTAGATTTTTGGAAATATTATTCTCTCTACGGTGGTATGTGGAACTTATTTTGCAGGGTCGGATACTATCCTTGTATTCAAATTCTTCCGTGGTGTATTCGGAGGAGGAACCCCCCTTGCAATGCCGAAGACAACACTGCGCGCCAGACTCATCATCATTGAAGCCTGGTTCAGGGGCTACTGAGGGAGTCCTAGATTAGGGGGTCTCCGGACAGCCGGACTATATCCTTTGGACGGACTGTTGGACTATGAAGATACAAGATTGAAGACTTTGTCTCGTGTTCGGATGGGACTCTACTTGGCGTGGAAGGCAAGCTAGGAAATACGGATATGTATATCTCCTCCTTTGTAACCGACCTTGTGTAACCCTAGCCCCCTCTGGTGTCTGTATAAACCGGAGGGTTTTAGTCCGTAGGACAACAAACAATCATACAATAGGCTAGCTTCTAGGGTTTAGCCTCTCCGATCTCGTGGTAGATCAACTCTTCTAATACTCATATCATCAAGAATGAATCAAGCAGGATGTAGGGTTTTACCTCTATCAAGAGGGCCCGAACCTGGGTAAAAACATCGTGTCCCCTGCCTCCTGTTACCATCCGCCTTAGACGCACAGTTCGGGACCCCCTACCTGAGATCCGCCGGTTTTGACACCGACACCAGGCTCTTGGGGTTGCCGCTTGGATGCTCTTTTGGCGATGTCGTCATCCTCTTTGTTGGTGCCACGGGGCACATGTTGTAACTCCAGGCCCAGGAACTGCTTCTCCATCTTGCGCACCTCCACAAGGTACGCCTCCATGTGCTCATCCCTTGGCTCGTACACCTTGTTGGAGAAGTTGACGAGGAGCTGTGAGTCTCCCTTGACGGTGAGGGGTTTCACCCCCAGGGCCATCGCAGCCTTGAGGCCGGCAATGAGACCCTCGTACTCCGCGATGTTGTTGGAGACCTTCTCGCCTCGCTGGGTGGGTGAGATGAGCACGACTCCAGCCCCCGCGCCCTGGCGCACAAACGCGCCATTGAAATACATGACCCAGCCATCCGGCGCTTCACTCCCTGGCGAGAGGGATCGGTTCTCTCCCGCTTCGAGCTCCCGTGTATTGGTCCATTCTGCCACAGAGTCAGCGAGCGCAACCCCCTTGATGACCCTGGTTGTGTTGAACTCCAAGTCAAACGCTTGCAGCTTGATGTTCCATTCCGCGACCCTTCCTGCAGCATTAGGGCTTCTGAGCACTCTCTCCGATGGGTAAGCTGAAACGACCTTGATGGGGTGACCTTGGAAGTAGTGGCGTAGCTTGCGCGAGGCCACCAGGAGCGCGAGCAAGAGCTTCTGAGGCATTGGGTATCATACCCTTGCATCTCGCAGCACTGTGCTGACGAAGTATACTAGGTGCTCGACAAGGGTGGGAGAGCTGACGGAGTTTCTGGCTCCCGGGGACTGAGGTGCTTCCTGTGGGTCTCTAGCTCCTGGGGCTTGATGACTAGTCGGGGCAGCCGCTGTCTTAGGAGCATCGCCTTGGTGTTGCGCAGCTTCATCCAGCTTGGCGGCTCCACTTGATGGGTCCTTGACTTGGGGCTCCTCCCTGAGGGCCACCAACGCCGCGCTGGCGGAGTGGGGCATGGCAGACAGGTAAAGTACCAGGGGCTCGCGAGGACGAGGCGCCACCATCACCGGTGGGCTGGTTAGATATCTCTTGAGGTCTTGAAATGCTAGATCGGCATCGGGGGTCCACTCGAACGGGCCCTTCCTCTTCATCAGCTTGAAGAATGGCAAGGCGCGCTCCCCCAACTTGGAGATGAAGCGCCCCAGCGAAGTCACGCAGCCTGCAAGCTTCTGCATCTCCTTGAGGTTTTGTGGTGGGCTCATGTCTTCTATTGCCTTGATCTTCTCTGGATTGGCCTCGGTCCCCCTGTGGGACACGAGGAAGCCTAGCAGCTTGTCGGAAGGAACACCAAACACACACTTCTCCAGGTTGAGCCGCAGGTCCACCTAGTGCAGGCTCGCGAAAGTTTCCTCCAGGTCCTGAATCAAAGTTCTTGCCTCCTAAGACTTCAGCACAATGTCGTCGACATAGGCCTCAGTGTTTCTCCCGAGCTTCCACCCCAAGGCGTTGTGCATCAGTCGATGGAAGGTCGCTCCTGCGTTGCGCAGTTCGAATGGCATGCAAGTGTAGCAGTATACCCCGCATGGGGTCAAGAAAGTTGTTTTCTCCTCATCTTCCACCGCCATACTGATCTGGTGGTAGCCTGAGAACGCATCCAGGAAACATAGCAGATCACACTTGGTGGTGGAGTCGACAATCTGGTTGATGCGCGGCAGCGGGAACGGGTCTTGAGGGAAAGCCTTGTTGAGGTTGGTGAAATCGACACACATGCACTCCTTCCCTCCTTTCTTCCGCACGACGACTGGATTCGCCAGCCACTCTGGGTACCAGACTTCGCGAATGACACCCGCTGCCTCCAGCTTGCGGGTTTCCTGAATGATGAAGGACTGCTTCTTCGTGGACTACCGCCTTGCCCTCTGCTTCACAGGGCGCACGTTGGGGCATACCCTCAGATGATGCTCGATCACTCTTCTCGAAACCCCAGCTAGCTACTTGGTTTCCCAAGCGAATACTTCCTTGTTCGCCCGCAAAAAGTCCACCAACTTCCTTTCTTGATCTAGGGCGAGGTCGGTGCCTATAGTAAAGATGGCGCCAGAAGTCCTGTCCTTGTCGACCGGTATCTGCTTTGTCTTGGCTTGACCTTGAGTGAATAGCTACTTCTTCTTGGTCGGCGCAGCCCCCTTGGCCCTGGGCAGGCCTTGCCATCCAGACAAGCTGTCGTCGTGGCCCTGAAGGCGAGTTTGAGGGCCCCCAAGGCTTCCTTGCTGTCTCCGGCCACGGTGAGGATGCCCTTGCTCCCTGGCATCTTCATGAGGTTGTAGGTAGGATGGGTAGCTGCCATGAAGTGGGCTAGCGCCGGATACACAAGGATGGCATTGTACGGCAAGCTGATTCGGGTGATGTCGAAGTCGATTAGCTCGGTGCGGTAGTTGTCGCGCGTGCCAAAGGTAACAGGGAGACGGATCTGCCCTAGGGGGTTGGAGGAGCCGCTGCCGACCCCGAAGAAAGTCTTACTCGGGCGGAGCCACTCAAGTGGTACGTGAAGGAGGCTGAAAGCCTCCACGGAGAGCACGTTGAGGCCGGTGCCGCCGTCGATGAGGGTCTTGGTGACGGCTACGCTGTAGATGGTGGGCGTGCAAAGCATCGGTAGCACGCCCCGAGCCGATGATGGTGACTGGGTGATCCCCTGAGCTGAAGGTCAGGTCGGCGTTGGGCGCCGCCCAACCCCGCGGAGCCCCCTACCGCGTGGAGACGACATCGATCTAGCGAAAGAACGACTTGGTGTGACGGTCCAAGGGTGGCGCCTGCGAGCCACCGAGCAGAGCTGCAACGATGGGGGGTGCTGGTCCTCCGAAGCACGTGATGAAGAGGTCGCGCAGCTCCCCCCAGGAGGCCATAGAAGATTCCGGCAGATGGAGGAGCCGGGCACACTGCACGCCGGCGAGGGCCATTGGGAGCTACTTGGCCATGATTTTATCGCCGCCCTCGGCCTCCAGGACTGCCTCCTCGTATGCTAGCACGAAGGCTGCCGGATCCGGGCACCATCGTAACGGGGCGACATCTCCGGCTTGAACTTGTGCGGCCACTACACCCACCGCAAGGCGGGGGTGAAGGCCCGAAGCCTCCCGGTGCTGCTGAGGGCGCTCATCGATCCAGTCGGAGAAGAGGCAGCGTCCATGAGAGTCGGTCGGAGAGGCGAGGCCGTCTGGGGGGGGGGGGCAAGGCTTCGACACACTCCTACCTAGCGCGCCAAATGTTGGATTTCGGGTGCCGACAAAACCCTTGAGGTTCGAACACTAGGGTGCGCACAAAGATTCCTCCCCCACTCTAGCTCGCACACATCATGATCTCACGGCCTAGCTCGGCGGACCCAAAGAACACGAGACACAAGATTTATACTAGTTCAACCGTTGTGGTGTAATACCCTACTCCATTGTGGTGTGGTGGATTTCCTCTCGGGCTAAGGATGAACAGTTACAAGGGAAGAACAACCTCCCGAGGTGAGGTGTTCTTGTGCTTGGTGAACTTGTGTGATTGGGGATGATCCCTCTAGATGAGATCAGATCAGCCTCTCTGCTATGGTGGTGGCTAGTCCTATATATAGAGGCCCGGGTCCTCTTCCGTAATACCAGGCAGGTAAGGATCCCACAACGGCCAATTTGAAGGGGGAAAACTAGTACAAGCTATCTGAAAAAAGTAGGCTTTGTCTGCCAAAGGCTCTGGTGGTGACGCTGTCTTGGGCTCCACGGTGACCTCCGTCCTGCCGTCCTGCTGGCCTTGGTCTTGTTGCACTAATATGGAAACCTTTGCCTGATGCCTCGGGACTCCTCGCTTGTGCTTGCCCCTTTAGCACCAAACAGTAAATGAGGACACTATGCGTGCTGGCACCCGCCTGGCGCACGCCTGGCTCCAGTCATCACGGCTTGCATCATGCAAACCTCACGAGGTATCCCTTGCCTTGATCTCTCCTCCCCTCGTGAGCCAGCCTGGTGAGGCCGCCCCTGAGGAGGTCTTGCGTCACCCGCCTCGCGAGGCTTGGCCCCTCGCGAGGGCCTTGAGTGTTTGTTGGTGAAGATGGGTTGTACAGGGCTGCTGGTGGAGCCACACCGCGGGCCGCAGGCAGGCAGGTCTAGTGACCCTCGTTCCCAGAATGCCGACAATAAGGACTTGAATACTCAAGGATACCAACAAGCAACCATGTCTTTCAAAATATCAACGCTAAAATAAGTTATCCCTAGCCCATCATGCTCAATCATCGATCCATTTATGAAACACACTCGCATATTAAATACACCCAATGCTCAAGTATGACATAGTGCCCCCTAGTTGGTGCTTTATAAGATAAGATGGAGACTCAAATTAAAAATAAAAATTGCATATAGTAAAAGAAAGGCCCTTCGCGGAGGGAAGTAGGGATTTGTAGAGGTGCCAGAGCTCAAAGCAAAAATTGAGAGATAAAAACATTTTGAGAGGCATACTTTTCCCACCAACGAAAACGACCTAGAGCTCCCAACACTTTCCATGCTAGATATATCATAGACGGTTCCCAAACAGAAAATAAAGTTTATTCCTTTTTCCACCATACTTTCACTTTCCATGGCTAACCGTATCCACGGGTGCCTTCAATACCAACACTTTCCAAGAAATTTATTATTTGACAACATAAAGTAAATTCATTTTTCATTTCGGGACTGGGCATTCCTAATACCATTGCCTTACTCTCGTGAAATGACAAGTGAATAAACACTCATCATGAGAATAACACATCTAGCATGGAAAATATTGGCCACCCCTCACCGCCTCGCGAGCGGTACGAGCACACAAAAGAGAAATTTATTTTGAAAATTAGACATGGCACATACAAATTTTCTTAGAGCGACAAAAGAATACCGCATATAGGTAGGTATGGTGGACTCATGTGGAAAAACTGGTTTAAAGGATTTTGGATGCACAAGTAGTGATCATACTTAGTGCAAAATGAAGGCTATCAAAAGATTGAGAAGCAACCAACCAAGAAACGAATAATCTCATAAGCGAGCATTGAGCATAATTAACACCGAATAATGCACCACAAGTAGGATGTAATTTCATTCCACAACTATTGACTTTCGTGCTTGCATAGGAAATCACAAACCTTAACACCAATATTCTTACTAAAGCATAGTTACTCATCAACATGACTCACATATCACATCATCATATCTCAAAACTATTACGAGGAATCAAGTTTATTTTGTCCAATGATCTTCATGAAAGTTTTTATTATATCCTTCTTGGATATCTATCACTTTGGAACTAATTTTCATGTATTGCTTTTGATAAGCACAAACAAATATAAGTGAAGATCATGAGCATAATATTTATTTCTCTCAAATTAATTTAAGTTAAACAAGAGAGAATTTCTTCAAAAATACTAAAGCACACCGTGCTCAAAAAGATATATGTGAAGCACTAGAGCAAATGATAAGCTACTCCAAAAAAGATATAAGTGAAGATCAAGCGAGTAGTTAAGTAAATAGGTAGCTATTTGAGGACTCTCTCTTATTCAAAAACTTTCAGATCTAAGCATTTTATTTAAAAAGCAAGCAAAACAAAATAAAATGACATTCCAAGGATAGCACACATCATGTGAAGAAGCAAAAACTTAGGCTCAACTAATACTAACCGATAATTGTTGAAGAAGAAAGTTGGGATGCCTACCGAGGCATCCCCAAGCTTAGATGCTTGAGACTTATTGAAATATTATATTGGGATGCCTTAGGCATCCCTAATCTTGAGCTTTTGTGTCTCCTTAATTCTTCTCATATCACGGTTTTCCTAAATCTCAAAAGCTTCATCCGCACAAAACACAACAAGAACTCGTGAGATAAGTTAGTATAAACCAATGCAAAAACCTTATCATTCTCTACTGTAGAAAATCACTAAAATTATTATTCAACATTTCATACTAAATTCTTCTGCATATTTAATACTCCTATCCTCAAATAGGTTCATTAAACAAGCAAACATATGCAAACATAATAGCAATCTGCCAAAACAGTATAGTCTGTAAAGAATGCAAGAGTATCAATACTTCTTAAACTACAAAGATTATGAAGTTTTACCACACTGTAGAAAATTTATCAGATATTACTGTGCAAAAAGTTTCAACATTTTATCACATTCTGACTTTTCTCGGGAATTTTTGCAACATCGATAAACTTTCTGTTTTGAAACAGCAACTCATATACTTGCAAAATAAGCACGGTGAAGGCTATCCTTGACATTTTTATTGAAATGAAATATGAAAAACATTATTATAAATAGCATCAATAAAATAAAAATAAAAGAAAATGATGCTCCAAGCAAAACACATATCATGTGACGAATAAAAATATAGCCTCAAGTAAGGTTACCGATAATGTTGGAGACGAAAGAGGGGATGCCTTCCGGGGCATACCCAAGCTTAGTTGCTTGTATCTTACTTGAATATTACCTTGGGGTGCCTTGGGAATCCCCAATATTAGGTATTTTCACTCCTTATTCTCCTCATATCGACATCTCACCCAAAACTTGAAAACTTCAATCACACAAAACTTAACGGAACTTTGTGAGATAGGTTAGTATGATAAAGAGCAAACCATTTCACTTTGGTACTGCCAAAGAAAAGATTCATAATTGTTTTCACACAATGGCTACTGTAGCATATCATTTCCACAATTTATATTGAGAAATATAAGCCATAGAAACTAGAAAACAAGCAAACTATGCATTGAAAATAGAATCTGTCAAAAACAGAACAGTCTGTAGTAATCTGTACTCCAACCATACTTCTAATACTCCAAAAATTCTGAAAAACTAGGAAAACCTGGGTAATTTGTAGATTAATCTTCTGACAAAATAATCATCATTTTATCACGCTTGTATTATAAATGAGAATTGTTTTCCTGAGCGCAAAAGTTTCGGTTTTTCAGCAAGATCAAATCAACTATCACCCACACTATCCCAAAGGCTTTAATTGGAACTTTATTGAAACAAAAGCAATAAAACATGATCAATGCAGTAGAATAATCATCTTAACACACAAAAACAGTAGGTAAAAGTGTTGGGTTGTCTCCCAACAAGCACTTTTCTTTAATGCCTTTTCGTTAGGCATGATGATTTCAATGATGCTCGCATAAAAGATAAGAATTGAAACATAAAGAGAGCATCATGAATCACATGGAAAGCACATTTAAGCCTAACCCACTTCCTATGCATAGGGATTTTGTGAGAAAACAATCTATGGGAGCAAGAATCAACTAGCATAGGAGGGCAAAACAAGCATAACTTCAATATTTTGAACACATAGAGAGGAAACTCGATATTATTGCAATACCTACAAGAAAATGTTCCTCTCTCATAATAATTTTCAGTAGCATCATGAATAAATTCAACAATATGGCTATCGCATAAATCATTCTTTTCACGATGCATAAGCATAGAAATTTTGTTACTCTCCACATAAGCAAATTTATTCTCATCAATAGTAGTGGGAGCAAACTCAACAAAATAACTATCATGGGAGTGAAAATTAAAATCACGATGACAAGTTCCATGGTTATCATTGTTCTTTATAGAATAGATGTCATCACCATAATCATCATATCTAGCAACTTTGTTATCATAGTTGATTGAAGTCTCATAAAAATGGTGGATTCATCACTAAATAAAGTCATGACCTCTCCAAATCCACTTTCATCATTATAATCATCATAAATAGGAGGCATGCAATCATTATAACAAATTGGCACATCAAATGTTGGGTGACTAAAAATATCATCATCTTCATCAAACATAGCATCCCCAAGCTTATGGCTTTGCATATCATTCGCATCATGGATATTCAAAGAATTCAAACTAACAACATTGCAATCATGGTCATCATTTATACCAAACATTCTATTGAATTCTTCTTCTATCAATTGAGCACAATTTTCATTTCCATCATTTTCATGAAATACATTATAAAGATGATCAATAATATGATGCAACCTCAATTCCGTTTTTTTGTTTTCTTTTATAAACCAAACTAGTGATAAAACAAGAAACTAAAAGATTCAATTGCAAGATCTAAAGATATACCTTCATGCACTCACCTCCCTGGCAACGGCGCTAGAAAAAAGAGCTTGATGTCTACTATGCAACTTATTCTTGTAGACTTGTGTTGGGCCTCCTAGTGCAGAGTTTTGTAGGACATCAACAATTTTCCCTCAAGTGGATGACCTAAGGTTTATCAATCCGTGGGAGGCGTAGGATGAAGATGGTCTCTCTCAAACAACCTTGCAACTAAATGACAAAGAGTCTCTTGTGTCCCCAACACACCAAATACAATGGTAATTTGTATAGGTGCACTAGTTCGGCGAAGAGATGGTGATAAAAGTGTCATATGGATGGTAGAAATATATTTTTATAATCTGAATAAGTAAAAACAGCAAGGTAGCAAATAGTAAACGGGCCCAAAAACGGTATTGTGATGCTTGAAAATGAGGCCTAGGCCCCCGGTAAACCTGCTAATCATACCCACAGAGAATGTTGGGTCTTCAAGCAGTCAGGCAAGCTCAACGCCGTACACAAGGGGGAGGATACACCAAGCAAAGACGAGGATGAGCCTCTCAAGCAAGACACTGGGGAACAAAAGAAATTTCCACCAGAAGTCAAAACAGTAAACGTGTTATACGTGATCAAGGGGAGAAACAAACCGGCACTCCCTTATAAATATGCCCAAGGGCCTATCACCGTGGAGTCCTGCCACTGGTCGTTTCAACCGATCACCTTTGACCATCGGGATTACTCAGCAAGTATCCGGCGTGCAGGATGGGCTGCCCTGGTACTAGACCCAATAATTGATGGATACCACTTTACAAGAGTCCTGATGCACGGTGGTAGCAGTTTAAACCTGATATACCAGGATACAATCCGCAGAATGGGGATAGACCCAGTGAAAATTTGCCACAGCAACACTACCCTTAAAGGAGTAACGCCAGGCCCAGGGGCTCATTGCACGGGCTCCCTGCTACTAGAGGTTATATTCGGCTTCCCCGATAACTTCCGTGGCGAAAATTTAACATTCCACATTGCTCCGTTCCAAAGTGGCTTTCAAGCACTACTTGGACGCGAAGCTTTCGCTCGCTTTAATGCAATACTGCATTACGCTTCCCTTACGCTTAAGATGCCCGGTCCACGTAGCATCATTACAGTGAATGGAAATATTAAGCGATCCCTGCGCGCCGAAGAGAGTGCGACTACCTTGGCAGCCGCACACTAAAAAGGGCCTCACCAGCTAAAGCATTTGATAGGTCGTCAAGACCATGGACACGGTTAGACGAGTCCGGCACAGCTATATGTAACACACACAGGTTTGATAAGCCACACCACTATTACAAATACAAGGGGCTTAACGCGCGCAGACAAGTGGCAATTTTTACTCATCTTGAATTATACATGGTTTCCTCAAACCTATATTTTGCACGACAACTTTTCACCTAAGTTTCTCTCTTTTATAGATGACCATCGTGCTACACCCGTCCAGGATATGGCACAACGGAGACACAGGCGCAGACGTGCAGCAGGGACCCGTCCCAAGGATTCTTTCTAGACTAAGACCCTGCGTCAACCTTTTTTACTGTCTCTTGTTGATACACATCCCTCGGATTCTTAGTACAATTGAGAAGGATGCTGGCGTCTTGGCATGTGGCCATGTCAGAATAATGCACGTACCTGGACACCAGGGGCTTCTTACAAAGGGCACTATTTAGGCCCGGTTTATACCATAAAGACCGAACACCTTAGGGAGTGTTCGGCGTCGCAAGTTTGGCCTTATATGCATCAGCTCCGAATCATGTCTTTGGTCAAATGTTGGGTTTGCCCGGATCCTATGTTTTGGTACCTTATGTTCCGCTCTATCGGCTAAGGTAGCACTAGGAGAACTACTGCGATTGTGCCCCGGGTCATCCGGATGAGCACCTCAGTAGAGAAAGCCGAAAACTGACTATCATGATATAGCGTGAGACTGGTCAACCACTTGATGACCTATCGGAATGTTAGAATTCCTCCGCCTTAACGAAGGGCTGTTTCCCGGCCAGGCATGTACGCACCCCGAATTCGGGAGAGTGCGGAGCCAACAGGGGCTATATTGTAGCCCCACCGTCAAACTTCTATGGCTAAGTGAAAGTGTTAAAGCATTATAGTCCGGTTGCCTCATTCACTGTGCTATCACCTCCTTAATAGGACCAAGACGTTGGGTTAAGTGTGAACACGCGTCTTCTGCGAACACCTCCGCATTATATGCGTGGGGGCTGAAGCCGACGACTGCAATCTTTCAGGTTATACACATGTATACAGAAATGGCCGGACGGGAGGCATCATATTACTTTCAGGCAAAAGTATAAACACAGCTTAATAAATTTCATAAAAACATTGTGTTTACAATGGGAATACATGTCACTCAAACATAATATTCTTTGAGCATTGGGCCTCTATCAAACGAGCACCCTCGAGAGCCTCTTCGAAAGTGCTCGGCAGCCACTCGGCCTATGGCCGAACCCTCCGCCGCAACAGTGGTAGCATCCATCTCCGCCCAGTATGCTTTAACACGGGCAAGGGCCATCCGCGAGCCTTCTATGCACGCCGACCTCTTCATCGCATTGATGCGCGGCACCGCACCAAGGAACTGCTGCACTAAGCTGAAATAGCTGTTCTGCTTCGGCTTTTCCGGCCACAGCTGATCCACAACAGACCTCATGGCAAGTCCGGACAACCTATTTAGTTCGGCCCATTCGGCTAGCTGATCAGTCAATGGAAGCGGATGCTCTGGAACGTTGAATTGCGACTAGAATAGCTTGTCCACTTCACGATCTGTTTGACCTTGGAAGTATTTGGCCGCATCGGCAACGCTCGCCGCCAAGTCCATATATGCGTCTGCCGAACTCCATAGGCGATCCAGAGGGGCATACAGCGGATCCCTGAACTTCCTCTGCAGCAAAAAGGGCTTCCCAGCCGCAATATCCCCGGCTTCGCGCAGCTCCTCCTTCTTTGCCCCCATAGCAGAGCGAGTGTCTTTGGTCACCATCGTGGCCTTTTCAAGGTCCGCTGCCTTCAATCGGTTCTCTTTTTCAAGGAACTGGCAATGGTCGGCAGAGTCTTTTACTTCTACGGCCATCTTGGCCATCTTCTCTTTTCTTTCGCAATGCGCGGCCTTCTCGGCTCTTAACTCTTCGGCTGCCTGCAAAGCAGCCACATTACTAATTCTTGCTTGTTCCTTGGCTCGGGCAAGTTCCGCCCGAAGGGTCTCCACGGTGGCAGCTCCGTCTGTCGTCAAAACATATTAAAGATACTGGCATCATGCTGCTCTTATTATGTGACATTCACCAGAAAAACATTACTTACCCTGTGACTCGTCAAGCCGCTTGTTAACAAGCTCGATGTCGGCGTCTACCGCATCTAGTTGCCGCTTTAGTTCGGCAAACTCATGAGTCCGGCTAGCCACCGGAGCTCCCACTACCTGCACATTAAAGCAGTATGGTTATTGCCTGGGACTACGATTATCTTTTTGCCGCCGTCCTCGGTGACAACCAGAGTCTCAGGGGCTACTATCTACACAGGGCACACCTAAAAATGTGCGGTACCATCACAAATGTACATCATTTTACGTACCTCAAAGCCCGTCATTAGACTCATAAAGGCATCATGCAACCCGCTTTCGGTGGATGAGATCCTTTCCATCACCGTACCCATCAATGTACGGTGTTCTTCTGAGATGGCCGCTCGCTCCAACAGCTCTCTCAGTACGTCCGACCGCATACCAGTCGGTGCCGGACTCTTCTGTTTGCTCTCTTTGAGAGCCGGACGCTGGGGACTTCGGGTGACTATAGGATTATCTTCTGGCCTCACCGGATCCGGAGAGGCCCTCCGTGACGACAACTCAAGGTCGCCTGCTTCTTGAGCGGAGGAGTCCGGGGGAGGCGTTTCGCTCTCCATCATCTCCGGAAGAAGATCCCCCGAAGACGAGCTCTGCTGAGAAGGGCAAAGATCCGAACTGCAAGATAAATACTTTGGTTATTTTCCTCAGAGGTAAGGTAATATATCTTCACTATTAAAGTACTTTTTAATTACTTACAGCTCGTTAGAGGGCTGATCCCCGCGCGGACTCTGTGCGGCAAGAGCACTCTCCAAGGTAGGACCCTCTAGTGGAGATTTCTTCTCCCGCTTGGAAACCTTGGTTTCCGGATCTTCAGAGGTAATCCTCTTCCTCCCCCGTGGTGAGAGAATGTTTGATTCCTCCCCTCGGTTATCCTCCCTCACGGAGGCGCTCGTTCCCTCAGTCGGAATAGGTAGCGATGGAGGTCTGCTTTCGCCCTCATTATTCCCCCCTTTGTCTCCCTTTGAGGGCTCCAGGCAAGGTGCTAGCTCGAGCATCTTTTCCAGTACTGGATTTTCCAAACCCTCAGGAAGGGGGGCCGAACACCGAATCATCTTCGCCTTTGTTATCCAGTCCTGGTCAAAAAGCAATTTCTTAAAATGATGTCGTGGTAAATAAAAGACGGGGTGTTCGGCTAAAGTATTACTTACTTGGTCGGCGGTACGGTTGCTGCTCAGGCCCACGTCCTCGGTAGTATCTGAACACTCTATTTGGGGTCCGAAGAATGATTTGTACATCTCCTCGTGCGTAAGGCCGAGGAAATTCTGAATAGTATGCGGCCCTTCTGGGTTGAACTCCCACATGCGGAGGGCCGGCGTTTGCATGACTGGATTCGTCGAACCAGCATGACTTGCATTACCATAATCAAACTGAAATCTCCTTCGAAGAGATTTTGAATGCGGCTTTGCAGTACAGGCACGTCCTTGGCGGGACCCCAGCTCAGCCCTCTGCTAATCCATGACATCAGTTGTGGTGGAGGGCCTGAGCGGAAAGCAGGGGCAGCCACCCACTTGGCGCTTCTGGAAGCTGTGATGTAAAACCACTCCCGTTGCCATAATCCGGACACCTCTGGAATAGAACCCTTTGGCCATTGAGCTCCGGCAATCCTGCTTATTAATGCGCCTCCGCACGCTACATGCTGCCCCTCGACCATCTTCGGTTTCACATCAAAGGTCTTGAGCCATAGGCTGAAGTGAGGGGTAATGCGGAGGAAGGCCTCACACACGACAATGAATGTCGAGATGTGGAGAAAGGAGTCCGGGGCTAGATCGTGGAAATCTAGCCCGTAATAAAACATCAACCCCCTAACGAAGGGATCCAAAGTGAGGCCTAGTCGTCGGAGGAAGTGGGAGATGAACACGACGTCTTCGTTGGGTTCAGGAGTAGGGATGACCTGCCCTCGGGCAGGCAGCCGATGCGAAACCTCGGTGGTCAGGTATCTGGCCTCCCTCAACTTCTTGATATCTTCTTCCGCAACGGAGGAGGGCATCCACCAGCCTTGACGGCTAGATCCGGACATGATTGAAGATCCGGAGCACCTAACCTGGGCTTTGGATGTTAGAACTCGAGCCGGGGGAAGGATTCAATTGAGCACGGGAGGGAAAAAAGTAAAAGCCTTGTCCCTTTATAAAGAGGGTGAATATCAAGCGTCCTCTCCGTAGCTGTTTGGGACTTGCCTATAATCTAGGAGTCCTAGACACAGTTGCGTTACCCACGCCCGTATTGATGAGAATCCTGTAATAAGGGGACATGATCTCTGCTTTGACGAGACATGTCAAAAAACTACCTCGCGTTATGTGCGGGGCTAGTTAAAGGAAACGATTCGAATAATCACCGGGCCATGACATAATGTCGTGTTGCTAAAACAAGTCAGCAAATTGGATTTGTGGAAATATTATTCTCTCTACGGTGGTATGTGGAACTTATTTTGCAGGGTCGGACACTATCCTTATATTCAAATTCTTCCGTGGTATATTTGGAGGAGGAACCTGCCTTGCAATGCCAAAGACAATACTGCGCGCCGGACTCATTGTCATTGAAAGCCTGGTTCAGGGGCTACTGAGGGAGTCCTGGATTAGGGGGTCTTAAGACAGCCTGACTATATCCTTTGGCTGGACTGTTGGACTATGAAGATACAAGATTGAAGACTTCGTCTCGTGTCCAGATGGGACTCTACTTGGCGTGGAAGGCAAGCTAGGCAATACGGATATGGATATCTCCTCCTTTGTAACCGACCTTGTGTATATATAAACCGGAGGGTCTTAGTCTGTAGGACACAACAACTACAGCATACAATCATACCATAGGCTAGCTTCTAGGGTTTAGCCTCTCTGATCTCGTGGTAGATCTACTCTTGTACTACCCATATCATCAATATTAATCAAGCAGGACGTAGGGTTTCCTGCCTCCTGTTACCATCCGCCTTAGACGCACAGTTCGGGACCCCCTACCCGAGATCCGCGGTTTTGACACCGACAGGGAGGCAATTGCAAGACGCGGGATATTCGGACACCATGAAGGGTGTTTTTGTTATTTCTCATATGCTTAAGACGTCTAACCGTACAATTCGAACTGCCAAGACATTTATTGAAAATAAATAAATGTCTTATAGAGTAAAGGTTTACGCAGGGCCTTGATGCGTGAGTCGAAGCCTTAACTATGCCCTGCTGCACGTCTGCGCCTTTACTTCTGAGTAGTGGGGGCTAGGACCATCAATAAAACCTCGAGGGGGGGGGGTCCTTCCGATGAAGCTTAATGCTCGGGAGGGAGGGGATCCGGAATTGTCCCTCGTACCGTCTGAAGACAAGATGGCTCCCAAATTCGGGTTTGCCGAACATGTGGTGCAGATCTGTTGACGTAGGCCTCACGGCTGCCCATGGTATTTTAAGCACGAAATTGTGCTGACGAGGCATGTGGAGCGCGAAGATTTTAGGCATGACGTGAAGCGCACACCCCTATTTGCGGTGAACACATGCGGGTTCCCATGATGGGGAACAAGTTCAGACCCGTTTGATGTTGTCGCCGGTCATTACGGCGCGCCGGTATCGGGACCCGTATGGGCCGGGTTTTTTTCGGCCGCTAGGGCCGCAGTGTGCTCTTCGGTCTGAAGTGAGCATTCTGTGTTTCCATTGATATTTATGACGCCCGAAGGTCTGAGCATCTTCAACTTGAGGTACGCGTAGTGCGGAACGACATCGAATTTAGCGAACACAGTTCGCCCAAGGACGACGTGATATCAAAGATTAAGTCCTCGCTTCGAAAGTTGTCTGGAGAGCTAAACACTACTTCGAGCGTTACTGTGCCTGTGCAGAGGGCTTCTACTCCCGGAATGATCCCCTTGAAGGTGGTATTACTGGGGTTTGATCCTTGACAGGTCAATCCCCATCTTCCTCACTGTATCTTCCTATATCTTATTGAGGCTACTCCCTCCGTCCATGAGGACTCTGGTGAGGTGGAATCTGGCGATGATGGGGTTGAGTACTAAGGCTGCAGACCCTCCATGGTGTATGCTGGTCGGGTGATCCCTGCGATCGAAAGTGATCGGATAGGCTAACCATGGGTTAAACTTCGGCGCCATGGGCTCAACGACATATACGTCCCACAATGCTCGCTTCCTCTCCTTCTTCGGTATGTGGGTTGCGTAGATCATGTTTACCATTTAGACCTCAAAAGGGAAGGGTTTCTGGCCTCCACTATTTGGCCCGCAGGGATCATCATCATCCTCGCTTTGTGGGTTTTTGCT
This sequence comes from Triticum dicoccoides, assembly GCF_002162155.2. Lineage (NCBI taxonomy): Eukaryota > Viridiplantae > Streptophyta > Magnoliopsida > Poales > Poaceae > Triticum > Triticum dicoccoides. The sequence continues at coordinate 148,046,210 of NC_041386.1, forward strand.
AGAGTCTTCGGCTGTGAGATTGCCAGGCTGTTTTATTACCCAACAGTTACGGTTGGAGTGGTTGGCAGGTTTCTCCAAAGTGTCGTGGATCTGGCAGGGCCTGTCCAGAATTGCGTATAATCTGGACGGGCTGTCGCTGTTGCCTTTCGGAGGCTTCTTTCGGGATCAGGACTTAGGGTTTTGGAATCCGTCATTTACTGCCGTATCCTCGCCATCGCCGTCGTTGTGGTGGCGTTTGTTCTTGATACGTCGTGGCTTTCCGTTTCCGTCCCGAACCTCCGAGGTACCGGGTGTATCAGGGTTAGTGTTTTTGCGAGTGACCCAACTATCCTCGTCTGCGCAAAAGTGGGTCATGAGAGAGGTGAGGGCTGCCATCATTCTTGGTTTGTCCTGGCTGAGCTGCCGCACGAGCCATTCGTCCTTGACACTATGCTTGAAAGCGGCCAAGGCTTCGACATCCCGATAGTCGACGATCTAGTTCTTCTTGGTTAGGAATCGGTTCTAGAATTGTTGGGCAGATTCCCTGGGCTATTGTGTGATGCGATTTAGGTCGTCAGCATCCGGAGGCCGGACATAGGTACCTTGAAAGTTTGCTCGAAAGGCGTCCTCGAGCTCTTCCCAACAACCTATGGAGTCATGTGGAAGGTTGTTCAACCAATGTCGAGCTGGTCCTTTAAGTTTTAGCGGCAAGTACTTGATGGCATGAAGGTTGTCTCCTCGGGCCATGTGAATGTGTAGGAGGAAGTCCTCTATCCATACAACCGGGTCTATGGTTTTGTCGTATGGTTTGATGTTCACGGGTTTGAAGCCTTCCTAGAATTGGTATTGCATCACCCTTTCTGTGAAGCATAGGGGGTGTGCGGTGCCCCCAACTCGGGCTATATCGCGTTGGAGGTCTTCGGCCATTCGAGTCCGCTGCTGTTCCCGAACTCTATCGCTGCGGTTCGAACGGTCGTAATATACTTTTCGATAAGTGGGCATGTCTTCTCTGGGTCCATAGATGTAGCTGGTATGGCCTGCCCGAGCATCCAGGTCATGACAGTGGTCATATTCGTAGGCATGTCGCGCTTTATCCTTGCCATAATGACGAGGGCGGCGGCGGGCTACTCGGCCTCATCTGCTTCTCTGTCCCGCCCTCTAGGGGGACGGCCCGGCTGTTCTGTGTAGGTGTATGTCGGACGCGTTGGCTCTACGGCCTTGTCATCGAACTGTGGCAGTAATCGTCATTTTGGATAACTTTTCATTGGCCGTTCACGACCGTACCCTTCTTCAGCGGCTAGGAATTTATTCCATCAGTCATTGAGGGTTTCCTGCTCAGCCTTGATTTTGCGTTTTTGTTTCTTCAGGCTGTGGACGGTGGCTATAAGCCTCCTCTTGAACCGTTCCTGCTCCTGTGGGTGTTCAGGGACGATGAAATCTTCATCCACGAGGCTGGCTTCCTCTTTAAAGGATGGGAGGTAGTTTCTATCTTTGGGGTCTTCGAGGTCTCCTGGATTGAGCAGGTCCTCCTGTCCCATGGGGTCATCCTGCTGATCTTCGTCGGTTGCAGCTTCGGCGAGGTCGTCCGTGTTATTTGCGGTGTCGTTTTCCATGGAGTCCGCGTTGCTGGGGTGGCTTAGACATGCGTTTGATCTACGATGTTATCTATGGCGTTTGAGCGGCTCATATCCGGGCTTGTTATTATCCTATTTGGGAGTGTCATCGTCGTCCTTGGGGGTGTCCACCATGTAGATATCATAGGTGGACGTGGCCGACCAGCGGCCGGTGACCGGGGGGGGGGCAACATCGATGCTAACCATGGCCCCGCTATCCTCATCCATGTATTTGCCGTTTTCTGAATTGTAATCTAGCATGTCGGTTAAATCTTCGACAGTGGCTACCAAGTGGGTGGCGGGTGGGACGTAAAATTCCTTGTAGTATGCCTCACAGGGTTGCTGATTGTGGGATGAGGGCCATCTCTCCCAGATGGTCATCCTCTGGATTTGGTATAGTGCCTCATTTAGCATATCGAGGGTCACCGAATTTGAGGGTTCAAGGCCAAACTCCGTCATAACGGATCGGGGAGCGGCCTGTGCCTCAGCCGATGCCTGGCCTCCCTGGGCCGAGCTAATTTTGGGATACGGAACTAGATCCTTGAGGAGGTCCAGATTATCCCCGGAGACCAATGACGGGCCTTGGTCCACACGTGCAATTCCCACACCGGGATTTGAGGTCAAGCCATTTCGGGCCGGGAGTAACCCCCGGCCAGCGGTCGCCGACTCGTCGTGAGGGCTCAAGGCCAACAGAGGGTTGTGAAGGAAAGGTTCGGCCGAGATTGACTCTTGTTGGCCTCTGTCTCCCGATTTTGCCTCGAGGGATGAAGGTAGGTCCCCCGTGGATATCTGCAACGCACTATAGATTGCCGAATCGATTTCGGTATTCGGGAGCGAAGTTACCGATCTGATCCAGATGACCAGTCAGGTTAGCATGCAGCATGATGCTACCGAACACGAAGAGTTGTCTAGGGATGAAGAGGTCCCTGGAGGGGGACTCCAGAGTGGGTGTGGCGGGACCTGCAGGGGTGCGGGAAGGGGCAGTGAATCCGGCGAAAACTAGATCGCCCCGCATATCTGCAACGCACTCCAGATTGCCAAATCGACTTCGGTATTCGGGAGCAAAGTTATCGATCTGATCCAGATGACCAGTCAGGTTAGCGTGCAGCATGATGCTACTGAACGCCAAGAGTTGTATAGGGACGAAGAGGTCCCCGGAGATGATGCCTTTCCCTATGGTTAGGCGAGCCATCGATCCTTGGGCGATGATGTCTCCAACATATGTATAATTTATGAAGTATTCATGCCATGTTTGCAACAATTTTATATGGTTTTGGTATGATTTTATTGGAACTAACCCAGACTAACATTGTTTTCGGCAGAACTACCATGGTGTTGTTTTTTGTGTAGAATAAAAGTTCTTGAAATGGGCGAAAAATTTACGATGATTTTATGGACCAAAAGAGAGCCCGGAAGCATCAGAGTTGGTCCAGAAGAGTCCCGAGTAGGCCACAAGCCTCTAAGGCGCACCTTGAGGGCTTGTGGGCACCTCAGGCACCCCCCCTGACTTGTTTCCAATGCCAAAAATTCTTATAAATAAGGAAACCTCCAAAAAGAACCCTAGATCGGAAGTTCCGCCTCCGCAAGCCTCTGTAGCCACGAAAAACCAATCGGGAGCCCGTTCCGGCACCATGCCAGAGGGGGAAACCATCACCGGAGGCCATCTTCATCATCTCGGCAGTCTCCATGACGAGGAGGGAGTAGTTCACCCTCAGGGCTGAGGGTATGTACCAATAGCTATGTGTTTGATCTCTCTCTCGTGTTCTTGATTTGGCACGATCTTGATGTACCGCGAGCTTTGTTACTATAGTCGGATCATATGGTGTTTCTCCCTCTCTACCTTTTTGTGATGAATTGAGTCTTGCTCTTTGAGGTTCCGTTATGTTGGATTGAGTATTGAATTTGAGAACACTTGATGTATGTCTTTTGATGGGATATGTGTGGTGAAAATGGGATGTTCTATTGATTCACTTGTTATATGCTTTGGCACTCAATTTGTGGATTCCCGAGGTGACATTGGGGTAATCTATGCATAGGGGTTGATGCACATTTTCATCCTACATTCTCCAATAGAAACTTTGGAGTGATTCTTTGTTGCATGTTGAGGGATTGTTATGTGATCCAATTATGTTATCATTGTTGAGAGACTTTGCACCAGTGAAAGTATGAATCCTAGGCCCTATTTTCAAGCATTGCAATACCGTTTTTGCTCACTTTTTACTAGTTACCTTGCTGTTATATTTTCAGATTAAAAATATATATATATATACTATCCATATTACACTTGTATCACCATCTCTTCGCCGAACTAGTACACCTATACAATTTACCATTGTATTGGGTGTGTTGGGGACACAAGAGACTCTTTGTTATTTTGTTGCAGGGTTGTTTGAGAGAGACCATCTTCATCCCATGACTCCCATGGATTTATAAACATTAGGTCATCCATTTGAGGGAAATTTGCTACTTTCCTACAAAACTCTGCGCTTGGAGACCCAACACGAGTCTACAAGAAGAATGTTGCCTAGTAGACATCAAGCTCTATTCTGGCGCCGTTGCCGAGGAGGTGAGTACTTGAAGGTATATCTTTAGATCTTGCAATTGAATATTTTACTTTCTTGTTTTATCACTAATTTAGTCTATAAAAGAAAACTACAAAAAATAGAATTGAGGTTGCCTCATATGCTATCTTTTTAATGTCTTTCGTGAATATGATGGGAAGGAAAATTGTGCTGAAGTGTTAGAAGAAGAAGTCAATAAAATGTTTGGCACTAAATCTTTGAATGGTGAGCATGATTGCAATATTGTTGGTATGAATTCTTTGAATATCCATGATGCTAGTGATATGAAAAACCATAAGCTTGGGGATGCTATGTTTGATGAAGATGATATTTTTAGTCCCCCAAGTTTTGAAGAGCAAATTTATTATGATGATAGCATGCCTCCTATTTATGATGATTATGTTGATAAAAGTGGATTTGGAGACATCGTGAATTTATTTAGTGGTGAATCCACTATCTTGGAAGAGGTTTCAATTGACTATGAGAACAAAGTTGCTATCTATGATGACTATTGTGATGGCATGTATGTTATAAAGAATAATGATAATCATGAAACTTGTCATCATGATTTAAATTTTCAATTGGATTATGCCTCACATGATAGTTATTTTGTTGAGTTTTCTCCCACTACTATTCATGAGAATAAATTTGCTTATGTGGAGAATAATAAAATTTCTATGCTTGTGGATCATGAAAAGAATGCTTTACGTGATAAATATATTGTTGAATTCATTCATGATGCCACTGAAAATTATTGTGAGAGACGGACATATGCTTCTACGTATATCAATAATATCAAGTTTCCTCTCTATGTGTTGAAAATCTTGAAGTTTGGCTTGTTTTACCTTCCTATGCTAGTTGATTCTTGTTCCCATAAATTGTTTGCTCACAAAATCCCTATGCATAGGAAGTGGGTTAGAATTAAATGTGCTAGTCATATATGCTTCATGATGCTCCCGTTATGTTCCAATTCTTATCTGTTCTATGAGAACCATTGAAATCATCATGCCTAGCTAGAAAGGCATTAAAGAAAAGCGCTTGTTGGGAGGCAACCCAAAATAAAGTCCAATAAAATATTTCTTCAAATAGTGAAACTAAAATGTTCAAATTATTCTATAAATTCCCCTGGTCATTTTAGTGACAAACCCAACATTATTTAAAGCTTCAAAATGCCCCTAGCTATTTTTGAATGACCCAACAGCCTCCTTCCATCACATTTAAATTCAAACCAAAAATGAACTGAATTCAAATATTCCCCCAACCATTTTATAACAATGCCAAATAATGCATAGTATTTATTGGGCCAAGTCTCCTATTATATAAAAGTCAATTGCTAGTGGAAATAATAGAAAATGGTAAAGATATAAAAAAGAAAAGAAAAGCAGAAATAGGTCACTTTGCACCTCAGCCCGGCACAGTATAGTGTAGCCCAACCCACTCCCGATTGCCTTCTACCTACGTCTCACTACGCCAGAGCTCGCCCGCTTGTTCCTGCCTCCGATCTCCACGCGGCATTCATCCGGCGGCTTAGCGCGGGGATAAGATCAACCTCGACCCCGTCGTCACCCTAGCCTCTTTCCCTTCTTTCCTCGCGCCCCTCCTCTCCCCGACGGCTCTGAGCGCTGCCGCGTCGCAGTGGCCATGGCCAACAGCGTCCTCGAGCCACACAGAGACGTTTAACAGCTCCGCCACACTCGTTTCCATCGTCTGCAATCATCGGTTAGAGCTGGAGCACTCCGCATCACCTGCATCGACCCCGTCCGCAACCTCCAACCGCCCATGATTCCCCGTCGATCCGTTGACGTTACTTCTTCCCCACCTCCGTCGAGACCGTCGTCAGCATCCCAGTGAGCAGCCGCCCTCCCATTTCCCCTCTCATTTCTGTCGCCATTTGCCCACACACCGAGCCACGCCCGCAGCCGCCTGCTGCCGGAGCTGCTGCCGGCCCTCTCTGTCACTGCTTCTGCACTCACCACAGCGCGGCCCTCTGCTCCTCCTCCCCTCCCACACGCGGCACTGCTGCTATTGCATCTATCGTTGCCGCTCTTGCTGCCGCCGCCGCCCATTCGCCCGCTCAGCCCCGCGTCGCACCGCCCTTGCCCATGCTAAGCCGCACCCAGCTCGTGCCATCTCACAAACCCACGCTCGCTGCAATCCTGCCTCACCTCGCGCTCCTCTCTTACTCTCGGCTAGAGGTAGAAGAAGACACAAGACACAAGAAATTCCGGGCCAGCACACAAACGCCGCCACGGGTGCACGCACACCCCAATCCTTTTCTTCTTCACGGTGGCTACATGGCTACAACACGAGCTCACCTCGATCAATACATCAGGGGGCCTTTTATACCCGGCTGCACACACAACATCTGGCCACCACACCGGCCACTAACTCCACGCACGCACGCACTACTCTAGCTAACAAACTCACTAAGCCAGCTACATGCACGGCGTCCATATCCATGATGCATGCATGCACTAACCAAATAACCTGCTAACTACGGTGCATGCGCGTACACAGGAGACCCGGCCATGCGGGCTAGCTAACAAACCACCAGCCCTCCACTCTCGCCAACGGCCGCTGCCTTACGAGCCAGACCTGGAGCGCATACCCGCGCGCGCACGCCAGTCATCACCCGGAGGCGTGGTTTACTTCCAACACACTCCTCCTAAACCACGACCTCGCCATCGCTGGAGTTGTTGTAGCTTCCGTCATTGTCTTCATCATGGTCGTGACCTAGCCCGCGGACCTGACCTCGTGCACCGACGCCGGTCGCACCGTGCTCCGTCACGACTCCAGCGACATACGCCGAGCTCCTTCTCCACCGGCGACACACGCCTGTCGTCTCTCTGCGCCCCGCACGTCCCACGCGCACCCAACACGCCCGACGAGCCCGACCGCATCAGTGCGTCCCGCACGTCCCGCGCGCACCCGACGCGCCCGACGAGCCCGACTGCACCAAACGCTCACCACGCGCCTCCTCCGCGACCGCCATGGCTTCCGCTAGCGACAAACGCCAGAAGGATGTAGCCGAACTCGAGCATGAACTCGAGCACAACGGCGACATAAACCTCCTCCCAGCGTCAACCGCACGCTCGTACGCGTGCCCGCGGTCCCGACGCGCCCGACGCGTCCAGTGCGCACCCATAACATGCACCGATCGCGCCCGGCTCGCCGCCGCGGCTTATTGTCCTGCACCGCCGCGGCCTCCATGCCGCCATGAAGTGCCTCCACGCAGCCACGCCGTGCTGCGCTGCCGCGCCACCACGCAGCGCCTCGGCGGCCTCCGCGGTCGCCGCACGTACGACGTCACCGCCCGCCGCCTCCGCCACGCGCCATGACAGCCACAGCGCCGCCCACCTCCATGGGCCGACACACGGCCCGGAGCTTCGTCGCGCAGCTGCCGGCGAGCGCCGCCATCGCTGCCACGCCTCCGGCATGGCAAGCACGCCCAAGACAAACTCCGGCTCTGATACCAATTGTTGGAACCGCAGTCCTCTCTCACTCTCGGCTAGAGGTAGAAGAAGACAGAAGACACAAGAAATTTCGGGCCGACGCACGAACACCGCCACGGGCGCACGAACGCCCCTATCCTTTTCTTCTTTACGGTGGCTACATGGCTACAACACCAGCTCACTTCGATCAATAGATCAGGGGGCCTTTTATACCCGGCTGCACACACAGCATCTGGCCACCACACCGGCCACTAACTCCACGCACGCACGCACTAGTCAGCTACATGCACGGCGTCCATATCCATGATGCATGCATGCACTAACCAACTAACCTGCTAACTACGGTGCATGCGCGTACATAGGAGACCCGGCCATGCGGGCTAGCTAACGAACCAACGCACCAGCCCTCCACTCTCGCCAACGGCCGCTGCCTTACGAGCCAGACCTGGAGCGCATACCCGCGCGCGCACGCCAGTCATCGCCCGGAGGCGTGGTTTACTCCCAACAAGCTCGTGCCGTCCCACAGACCCACGCTCGCCGCAGTCCTGCCTCACCTCGCGCTTGTTCGCATGCGGGCCCTACCTCGCCCGGCCACACGCCGCCGTGCTCCCCTCGCCTGCTGTTGTTGCTGAGTGCTGCCGCTACCGCCGGCCTCGCTCGCCAGCGCCACCCAACGCTTGCCGTTGGTACCTGCGCGCCCACTTGTGTCCTCGCCATGGCCCGTGCCGCTACCGCTGGCGACCGCAGCCATCGCGCCCCTATTTCCCCAGCGCGCCAGGCCCCCACCCGGCCACCCCATGTGCACGCGCGTCCGTGCCGGAGGCCGCGCTCCCGCCCTCGTGCTATGACCGACCGTGGCTGGCCATGGCCTCGCCGTCCGCTGGACATGCGCGGGTAGGGCTGAGCACTCCCAACCATGGTCTTGTGCCACTGCTAGTGGGGCCGACCCTTTAAAAAAGAAAATAAAAGAAATATTAGTGAAATAATTAATTAGTTTAATTAATTAATTAATTAATTAGGTTAATTAGCCTAATTACTCAATGGTAGTGGACCCCATCTAGACATTTGATTAACTAAAATTATTAATTATCATTGTGCCTATGATATGTGGGTCTTGGGACCCAGTTGACCAGTCAACTGTTGACCGGTCAACTGCTGACTGGAAACCCCCCCGACCCCAGTATCAGCCACTGGGACAAACTACTGGGTACATTTATGTGTACCCCTAGAAATTTAGTATTAATATATTTTCGAATGAAATAAAATCCAGAAATTAGAAAATCATTTAAAACTTTGAAAATTAATATAAAATAATCCGTAACTCGGAAGAAAATAATTTATATATGAAAGTTGCTCAGAAAAATATGACGATTCCGAATATGCCCTATGTTCATCTATCACATGCCCCTAGCATAACGAACATGGAACCGTCCCCCTCCGTTTCATGCGTCTGAAAATGCCAAATGGGAAAACATTCCTGGATGTTTTCCCCCTTCACCGGTATCGTGTAGCACTGCATTAGGTCACACCTAGCACTGCAAATTGTCATGTCATGCTTTGTGATGCCTTCTTTGCTATGTATTTATTATTTCTTCCCCCTCTTCTCTCTGGTAGAACCCATGACTGGTGATGCCCCTGTGAACGACTACATCGATGACGAACCTTCTTCCTTTTCAGTAGAGCTTCCAGGCAAGCAAACCCCCCATGATCATTCTGATATCACCAATTCCAGTCTCTCTCATGATTGCATTAGATTTTGCTACTGTAATTGATTGCTCCTATTCTGATGCATAGCCTACTTTTTTAACCTGCTCTTGTACCTTACCTGCTTATTCTAAACTGCTTAGTATATGTTGGTTAGTGATCCATCAGTGACCCCTCACCTTATCCCTGTTGCCCCTGCTTCATGACTGATAATCCGATCAACTTGATCGACCACCTGAGCCTGACACATCACCTCATACCGCTTTAGTTGTATGACTCTGTAGAGTTACTATCGAGTGTCGTGGGTGATACCTTATCACGCGCTCCTGATGATAACTCTGTAGTGTAGCTAATCGGTCATGGTTTATCGAGGGTGATTCCTCCTTCACCACTCCCGATACGACTCTGTCGTGCAACACCTCAAGTGTGAACCTCAAGGGTGATTCCTCCTAAGTTCACCTTTACGATTACATCGTGAGGAATCCATCGAGGGTGATTCCTCGGATTCCCCCCTTGATGTTATGGACACACGGTTACCTTGGCTTTATCCTAGGCCCATGTTAAAGACGAGTCGGCCCCAAGGGGTAACCACGAGATATGTGAAGTTGGGTTGACCATGGGGGTACCCGCGAGAGTTACTATTACTTCAGGATTGAAGGGATAGGCGGTACCAGCCTGGTAGGGGTGGACCTGAGTTCCCGACAGTTTTTGGATAGCCAGGTTGACCCGGAGGGTACCCACGAGATAATGACAAGGCATGGCCGGGCAGGTAGACCGCCCTAGTGAGAGGTTTGGGCCTGGCCCTTGTCGTATTTCCCCGACACGGGGAGACGGAGTCACATGATCGTGAGTCTCTACTCGTCTCCATGAGCTCCCAATACACTAAGGGTTTGGGTATTTGATTTGAGTTGGCCACTGGCCTGTACGCAGTAACCGCAGCGCATGGACAGTTATGGGCACTCGATGTCGTACATTTTTATTCCGAAAGCTCTGTCAGACGTCCAGTTCAGCATTGTGGGCGTATCGGGCTAGTGCCATCCAGGATGAGGTGGTGCTCATCCCGGATCGTCGCATAATGACCCCGAGTGCAAATTGATATGGGCCCAAGACCCCGGAGCGCTTTAGCATGTAGACCGACGGGACCTCTCTATGCAGCCTAGGTAGGCCTATGACGTGTTGATCTTCCGAGGCTAGGCATGACCCAGGAAAGTGTGTTCGGCCACAGTAATCAAGCGTGTTGGGTAAGGTGGTGCACCCCTACAGGGAAGTTATCTATTCGAATAGTTGTGTCCATGGTAATGGACGCTCAGAGTTGTATCCCGATCTATTACAACTAGAAATGTATACTTGAGACATGAGATGGATATGATAGCTACGGGATTGCTTTCTCACAGGGAGTCGAGGAAGGATCCCTAGGCGTTACTACTACAACATGCTTGTTAATTATAAAATGCTACTCTGTACTCTTCTGAATGCTGCAAGATGCTTGAAGATACTAGGCTTTGATTGGCTAGATCTCCCCTTCTCCTCTGGCATTCTACAGTCGGTCCACAGATACAAATCATTCCTTTGATATTGATGCATAATTTATTTAATCTGATATAAGTCTTGCAAGTACTTTGGATGAGTACTCACGGTTTCTTTGCTACCACTTTTCCCCCTATACCCAGTTGCTGCGATCAGATGGTGGATCCCAGGAGCCAAATGCCACCACCGACGTCTACTACTACCCCTGAGGGTGCCTACTACTATTGGGGAACATAGCACACAATTTCAAAAAATGTCCTACGATCACGCAAGATCTATCTAGGAGATGCATAGCAACGAGAGGGGGAGAGTGTGTCCATGTACCCTAGTAGACCGAAAGCGGAAGTGTTAGGTTAACATGGTTGATGCAGTCGAACGTATTCGCGATCTAACCGATCAAGTACCGAACGTACGACACCTCTGAGTTCAGCACATGTTCAACTCGATGATGTCCCTTGAACTCTTGATCCAGCAAAGTGTCGAGGGATAGTGTCGTCAGCACGACGGCATGGTGATGGTGATGGTCATGTGATCCGCGCAGGGCTTCGCCTAAGCACTACGTGAATATGACCGGAGGAGTAAACCGTGGAGCGAGACGCCGCACACGGCTTGGAACAATTGGTGTGTCTCCAAGGGGTGCCCTGCCCACGTATATAAAGGAGGGAGAGGGAGGAGGCCGGCCAGGGGGCGTGCCATAAGGGGGAGTCCTACTAGGACTCCTAGTCCTAGTAGGATTCACCCCATCTTATTCCTTCTCATGGAGGGGGAAAAGGGGAAGGAGAGGGAGGAGAAGAAGGAAAGGGGGCGCCGCCCCCTCCCCTAGTCCAATTCGGACTCCCATGGGGGGCGCGCGGCCACCACTTGTGGGCTGCCTCCTCTCTCCCCTATGGCCCATAGTGGCCCATTACTTTCCCTGGGGGGTTCCAGTAACCTCCCGGTACTCTGAAAAATACCTGAAATGATCTGGAACTGTTCCGGTGTCTGAATATTATCGTCCAATATATCAATCTTTACCTATGGATCATTTCGAGACTCCTCGTCATGTGTGATCTCATACAGGACTCCAAACAATCTTCAGTCACCAAAACACATAACTTATAATACAAATCATCATCGAACGTTAAGCGTGTGGACCCTATGGGTTCGAGAACTATGTAGACATGACCGAGACACATCTCCGGTCAGTAACCAACAGCGGAACCTGGATGCTCATATTGGTTCCTACATATTCTACGAAGATCTTTATCAGTCAAACCGTAATGACAACATACATCATTCCCTTTGTCATCGGTATGTTACTTGCCCGAGATACAATCGTCGCTATTGAGGGAGTCCTGGATTAGGGGGTCCTCGGACAGCCGGACTATATCCCTTGGCCGGACTGTTGGACTATGAAGATACAAGATTGAAGACTTCGTCCCGTGTCCAGATGGGACTCTCCTTTGCGTGGAAGGCAAGCTTGGTGACTCGGATATGTAGATCTCCTCCTTTGTAACCGACTCTGTGTAAGCCTAGCTCCCACCGGTGTCTATATAAACCGGAGGGTTTTAGTCCGTAGAACAACAACAATCATACCATAGGCTAGCTTCTAGGGTTTAGCCTCTTCGATCTTGTGGTAGATCAACTCTTGTAATACTCATATCATCAAGATCCATCAAGCAGGAGGTCGGGTATTACCTCCATCGAGAGGGCCTGAACCTGGGTAAACATTGTGTCCCCCGCCTCCTGTTACCATCCTCCTTAGACGCACAGTTCGGGACCCCCTACCTGAGATCCGCCAGTTTTGACACCGACATTGGTGCTTTGATTGAGAGTTCCACTATGTCGTCATCATAAGGCTTGATGGCTCCTTTGATCATCGGCAACGATGCGATCTAGGGTGAGGTTTTCCTCCCTGGACAGATCTTCATATTCGGCGGCTTCGTACTGCCGGCCAACTCACTTGGCTATCTGGAGCAGATCGAGAGCTATGCCCCTGGCCATCAGGTCAGGTTTGGAAGCTTGAATTATACCGCCGACATCCGCGGAGACTTGATCTTCGAAGGATTCGAACCCATGTCAGGTACGCAACACAGTCACGGTGAGCATGATTTAGCTCTGCCATCGGACAGTGTTTGGGAGATCACACATGTAACTACTCCGGCCCTCAATCCGGAACAGATCGCGCCGTCCGAGGATGGGTGGATGGACCCCGCCATGGAGGCCGCACACTCAACGGCGATAGAGCCGAATACTGACTTCATCTCCTATGAGACCTGTGTTGCCGGACACTCGGATTCATCCCTGGCCACAGACTACGAACCGCTCGCGTCCGTGCCCATCCAATCTGATTGGGCACCGATCATGGAGTTCACCTCCGCGGATATCTTTCAGCACTCGCCCCTAGGCGACGTGCTAAACTCATTACGGTCTCTCTCCTTGTAAGGAGACCCTTGGCCGAACTATGTCCGGCTCGAGTGGGAAGCGGACGGCGAAGAAATTCGTTCCCCACCCACCACCCACTTGGTAGCCACTGTCGACGACCTAACCGACATGCTCGACTTCGACTCCGAAGACATCGACGGTATGTATGACGATGCGGGAGACGAAAAGGAACCACCGCCCACAGGGTGCTGGACTGCCACCTCATCATATGATATATACATGGTGGACACCCCCAAAGAAAGCGATGACAACAAGGCAACGGAGGATAATCCTCCCGAGAAGCAATCCAAGAACCGGCGTCATCCGCGCAGCTCTAAGCCCCGCCATAGCAAAAACAGCAATACCAGCACAGGAGACAATAACGCTGCAAATAGTGCCGAAGACAAAGACAATCCCCTCCAGCTAGGCTTTGAGCTAGGATGACAATTACATGCCTCTCTCCACAGACGAGGTGAGCCTTAGCGACGAAGAATTTATCGTGCCTGAGGATCTCGTCGAACAGGAGCGCTTCAAGCACCGGCTTATTGCCACAGCAAAAAGCCTGAAGAAAAAGCAAGAACAGCTTCAAGCTGAGCAAGATCTGCTAACTGATAGATGGACTGAGGTCCTGGCAGCCGAGGAACACAAACTCGAGCGCCCAATCAAAAGTTTTCCAAAGCGCAGGTTGCTACCCCAACTTGAAGAGGAAGCATTAAAGCCTGCGCTTCTAGCGTATGATGCGGCAGACCAGCCTCCTCGTGGCCGCGAGAAAGTGGCATATAAGCCCGAAGTCCAGCCCGCACCCCGTCGCCAGTCAAACAAAAATAGCAAGGCCCGGGGTAACACGCAGGACCTGCAAGACGTATTGGAAAACAAAGCAGGACACAAAAGATCGATCTTCAGATCACGAGGGCACGCCCCAACACATGACGACAACCGTCATGCCGGATATACCAAAAACAAATCCGACCGGGCCGAACACAACAGACAAGACTCGTACGAACTGCGTCGTGACATAGCCCGGCACAGAGGCGCCGCACACCCCCTATGCTTCACTGATGAAGTAATGGATCATGAATTCCCAGAAGGGTTTAAACCCGTGTATATTGAATCATACGATGGTACTACTGACCCCGCGGTATGAATTGAGGATTTCTTCCTCCACATTCACATGGCCCACGGGGATGATCTACACGCCATCAAGTATCTCCCATTGAAACTCAAAGGACCGGCTCGACATTGGCTGAATAGCTTGCTAGAAAACTCCATCGGAAGTTGGGAGAACCTGGCAGACGCATTCCTGGATAACTTCCAGGGCACATATATGCGACCACCGGATGCTGATGATTTGAGTCACATAATACAACATCCCGGAGAGTCAGCCCGGAAATTATGGACCCGGTTCCTAACCAAAAAGAACCAAATTGTGGACTGTCCGGATGCCGAAGCCCTAGCGGCCTTTAAACATAACGTCTGTGACGAGTGGCTCGCCCGACATCTCGGCCAAGAGAAGCCAAGGTCCATGGCAGCCCTCACGACACTCATGACCTGCTTCTGCGCGGGCGAGGATAGCTGGTTGGCTCATAGCAACAACACAACAAGTAACACTAGCAAATCAGAGGCCAGATATAGCAACGGCAAACCCCGGCGCAACAAACACAAACACCGCAAACATGGTGAAAGTGCTGAAGGCACGACAATCAATGCCGGATTTAATAGCTCTAAGTCCAGTCAGCGGACAGGGCCACTCAAAAATGACAATTCGGGTCCGTCCAGTTTAGACCGCATACTCCACCGTCCATGCCAAATTCATGGCAAACCAGGAACACCAGCCAATCATACCAATAGAGACTGTTGGGTCTTCAAACAAGCTGGCAGGTTAGGCGCCAAAAACAAAGATAAGGGGTCTCAAATCGATGACAACGACGAGGAGCCCAGATCACCGAATAGAGGAGGACAAAAGAAATCTCTCCAGCAAACCCAAACGGTGAATATGGTAAACGCCACCCACACTCCCAACCCAGACCAGATGCACACCCTTAGGGATGTCGACTGAACGAAACCAGTCAGCCTGCAATACAAACTAGGGCCGATCACCTTCAACCAAATGGATCGTCCGGTCAACACCAGTCACGGCAATCCAGCCGCACTAGTCCTCGACCCAATAATTGACGGGTTCCACCTCACACGAGTCCTTATGGACGGAGGCAACAGTCTAAATCTGCTTTACCAGGACACAGTGCACAAGATGGGCATTGATCATTCGATGATCAAACCCACTAAAGCCACCTTTAGTGGTATTATACCAGGCGTGGAGGCCAGCTGTACTGGCTCCATCACCCTCGAGGTAGTCTTCGGATCACTAGACAATTACCGTACCGAAGAGTTAATCTTCGACATCGTCCCCTTTCGCAGTGATTATCAGGCACTGCTCCGGCAAACTGCGTTCACTCGATTCAAATCAGTGCCACATTATGCCTACCGTAAACTCAAGATGCCCGGTTCGCGCGGTGTCATCACGGTTAATGGCGAGGCCGAAGTCTCCCTCGGTACAATAGAGTACGCCACCGATTTAACTGCAGAAGCAATGGAGGGCACCTTCCAGTCAAATCTTGAGTTGACGGCTAAAACACCGGACACATTCAAAGTAGTCTGAACTACTTCGCGGCAGGATAGCCCGGATCGTCCAGGGCTCAACTAAACATTCCGGCGAAGTCCAGAACATGCCACATATCGCGGCTCGACCGCTCTCCGGCACACAAATATTTCTTACATTTCCTTTGCAGGCTCACCTCTGCGCAGACCGGGACCGGTGACATGGTAACAGCTCGAACGCACAAGGGAATCTTTAGATATTCCTCACGACGTCCATCTGACTATACTCCGGATCTGCACACATGTTCTTCCTCCCCAGTCCCAGCAGGTTCCACAGTCATACTCCCCTTTTTATCACATTACATGTACTCATACGCTTCGACGTATTATTCAAATACAACATGTGGACTTATATGACGCTTATTTGCTATTATTTCTTATTGAAACTCTTTTGTTAAGTGGCATCCGTACACCGCGATATGCCTTTGCCAGGGGCTTCGTTTTACCTATAATACAGCAATAAAGTCCGAACACCTTCACGGAAGTTCGGCACCCCGAAC
This sequence comes from Triticum dicoccoides, assembly GCF_002162155.2. NCBI lineage: Eukaryota > Viridiplantae > Streptophyta > Magnoliopsida > Poales > Poaceae > Triticum > Triticum dicoccoides. The sequence continues at coordinate 148,062,604 of NC_041386.1, forward strand.
TTATAGCATTATATGCATCAGCTCTGAATCATGTCTTGGGTCAAATGTTGGGTTTGCTCGGCTCCCATGTTTTGTTGCCTTACGTTCCGCTATATCGGCTAAGGCGGCATAGGGAGAACTACTGCGATTGTGTCCGGTTCTTCCGGGCGAGCACCTCAGTAGAGAAAGCCAAAAACCGACTGTCATGATACGGTGAGAGCTGGTCAGCTATTCGAGAGGTTGTAAAATCTTTAAGGATTTCTCACGCATAAAGCCATAACCAATGCAACATGCGATGGATCAGTTCTTCTTCCGATCAGGTGCTTATAGGGCCCCTCGTGCGGTCTTCCGAACACCAGGGGCTGCGCCCACCTTCCTAATGCTCCTATGGCTAAGTGAGAATGATAAAGCCCTATAGTCAGATTGCCTAGTTCGCCGTGCTGAACACCTCCTTCAAATGACCCAACACTAGGGTAAAGAGTGATCAGGTTTATCCCGAACACCCCCATATTTCTTACGAGGGGGCAGAAGCCGACGACTGGCCAATTCTCAGGTTTAAGATATAAAACGGCCGCGCAGGAGGGTAAACTTTTATAACCGGCAATAAATAATAGAAATGACCTTGTTCACACATTACAAAGGACAACATGACTATATTCATGGAAATACAATGTCCTTGGTGCATAGCTCCGCCGCAAGGCAGGATCCTTTCAGGACACTTTCATAATACAATTCAGGCTTGCGGTACTCCTTTCCCTCTGGCGGTCCCTCGGTCATCAGCTTTTCAGCATCCATCTTCCCCCAGTGCACCTTTGCATGGGCAAAGGCCATTTGTGCACCTTCTATGCAGACCGACCGCTTGATGACGTCAAGTCGAGGGCAGGCACTAACAAGTCGCTTCACGAGCCGGAGGTAGCTACCTAGAATCGGCTCGGCGGGCCATAGCCGGATAATCAAATCCTTCATGGCTAGTTTGGCAGCCTTATGCAGTTCGATCAGCTGTTTTAGTTGATTGGTAAAAGGCACCGGATAATTCGGTGCCAGATACTGCGACCAGAAGAGCTTGTCCACAGTATTCCCCTCTCCGGCTCGGTAGAATTGGGCGGCATCCAATATGCTACGAGGAAGTTCCGCAAATACCCCTGGAGAAATCCGAACTTAAAATTATAAAGCATAATTTTCTCCTGAAATACTTGCTTTACATGAAAAAAGACCTTACCCACCGTGATCTCCCTCGCCTCTTGGATCTCCTGCAGGGTGCCTTGGTTTTCCCCATGGGCATTGTGCACGGCCTGATGAGCCCTGGTGAGTTCGGATTCTTCTTTATTAAACTCTGCTCGCATTTTTTCATGGCCTCTTGGAGCTCTCGCCTAGTTTCCACAACCTTGGACTCATGCTTCTCATGAAGAGCCTGCTCTGTGGCTGCCTTTTCCTCGGCCTCGACAACAGCCTTCTTCAGAGCCTCGACTTCGGTCATCACCCCTGGTGCAAATCATGACACATATTCTATCATATTGAAAATTCGTTTGCACTGAACAGAACCAAGATTTGTGCATACCTTGTTGATCTTCCAACTGCCTTTTTAACTGGCCATGCTCCGCTTCAGCCCGCTCCAGACTTTGATTCAGTCCGGAAACCTCCAGGGTATGAGCGGCAGTAGCCTCTACAGACGCCTGCTTACAAAAGAAGAGAAATAGATGTCATCAAATGAGTCTTCCTGCGAAAAATATATTTGATCCTCTGTCCGGTTCTTTCGTTCACTAGACAGTGTATCAGGGGCTACTATCCATACTATGACACTCTTCGAAACCATATAAAACGTACCGCGAAACCACTTATAAGGCCGATACAAGCTTCATTCACTCCATAAGGGCACGGTGTTCATCAACGATGGAGGCGCTCTTCAGCGCCACCAATAAAGCACCCGACGCCTCTGGTTAGATAGAGGATGCCGGTGGAACAGGGACGCCCTCTCCAGCCAAGGAAGGCCGCCTGCTTGATTCCGGGGCCGTATTGGTCTCCGAAACTGTGTCCGCGGGGGGCCGAATTCAAGATGGTCCTCGCCGTCGACTCCTGTGGGGATCTTCTCCCCCATGTCTCCGGCCCCTGAAGTTTGACCTCCAGGCGCCGCCTTCACAATTTTCTCCGCCCCTCCTTGGACGGAGTCCCTCTGGGATGAGGCCTCGTTGTTGATCACATGTTTGGGGGGAGGGGCCTTCGGAGGCGTCCCGCTCTCCATAGCATCCGAGCTCAGCAAATCCTCGGATGAGGATTGTTCGGAACGGGACCCCGTCGGACTAAAAAAAATATGGCTCAGGTTAAAATGCTATGCCATGATGGGTCCGGACACATAAATGTGTTCGGATTTTATATACTAACGAGTTCACTAGGGGCTGGGCCCTAGGATCCCACGCCGGGTTGCTATCGGCGACGGCAGTGGACTCTTCGGGAAGAAGAGTTTTTCCCCTTTTAGGCGACTCGGCCTCCAAGTGTACGGAGGTCGTCCTCTTCTTTCTTCCCCCTACTAGGGATTCGTCTTCCTCCTCCTCGTCCTCTTCGGAGGCGGGTCGGCCACGGTGACGAAGGCCGCCCCGGGTCTTTTTGGCCTCCTTTTCGGTCTTCTTCACCGGCACCTTGTAAGGCGCCGGGTCCAACATCTTCGTTAGAAGTGGGCCGACCGACTCTTCGGGCAGCGTGGACGGACATTGGATCCACCCCGCCTTCTTCGTCCAATCCTAGGAGAAGTTGTGTAAAACACATTAAGCATTTCCCTTGAGTTATGCGAATAAAATGTATGGTAACTTACTGAGCTTGCAGGGTGGGACAGTTGGTACCCGCGGTCCTCGGCTGAGTCTGGCCATGATTTGCCGGGCTTAAAAGCACCTTCCAGATGTCTTCGTGCGAGGAGCCAAAGAGCTGTCATAGGGTCTGGTGCTTGGCCGGATCGAATTCCCATAGATTGCAAGTCCTGTGTTGACAAGGTAGGATCCGGCGGACTAACATCACCTGGACTACATTGACAAGTTCGATATTCTTGTCTTCCATACCCTTGACGTGCGTTTGGAGCGCCAACAGTTCATCGGACAAAGACCAGTCCAGGCCCTTCTTGAGCCAGGATGTGAGCCACAGAGGGGCTCCGGATCAGAACTCGGGAGAAGCGGCCCACTTCACGCCGCGCGGCTCGGTAAAGTAAAACCACTCCTATTGCCACTCCCTGACAGAGTCATTGAAGGTACCCGTTGGCCATGTGACGTTGGGCATCTTGCTCACCATAGCGCACCCGCACTTAGCTTGCTCACCGCCCACTACCTTTGGCTTCACATTAAAGATCTTCAGCCATAAGCCGAAGTGTGGCGGGATGTGGAGAAAAGCCTCGCACACGAAAATGAATGTCGAGATATTGAGGAAGGAATTGGGGGATAGATCATGAAAATCGATCCCGTAATAATACATGATGCCGCGAACAAATGGGTGGAGGGGAAACCCTAGCCTGTAGATAAAATGAGGGAGGAATACGACCCTTTCGTGGGGTTCCGGGGTAGGGACGATCTGTCCCGCCGTCGGGAGACAGTGATCGATTTCCAGGGCTAGATACCCGGCCTCCCGAAGTTTCTTGATGTCCTTCTTCCGGACGGTAGAGGCCATCCACTTGCCTCCCGCTCCAGTCATATTTGGAGTGGTTCTTCGGAGAAAATGCGAACTAGGGCGCTGGAGCTCGAGTGCGCAAGAATGGATGGGCATAGGAGAAGAAGGCGTGGGTAAAAAAGAGGAGTCATTATCCCTTTATAAGGGCAGTAGAACTGCGTGCCTCCCCACTTTCCTCGTAAAACTTGCTTATTCCCCAAGTGTCGTGATTGATGGCGCGGTTGGGTTACCCACACCCGTATTGATGAGAATCCCATGATAAGGGGACGCGATCTCTGCTTCGACAAGACGTTCCAAGAAAACCGCCTCGCAATATGTGCAGTAGCTGGTTGAGAAAAACGGTTCGAATAATAACCGGAGCCATGGCGTGATGTCATGTTATGAAAAGTTGTCAGCAGATTAGATTTTTGGAAATATTATACTCTCTACAGTGGTATGTGGAATTTGTTTTGTAGAGCGGGACACTATCCTTGTGTTCAAAATCTTCTATGGAGTATTCGGAGGAGGAACCGCCTTGCAATGCCGAAGACAATCTGCGCGTCGGACTCGTCGTCATTGAAGCCTGGTTCAGGGGCTACTGAGGGAGTCCTGGATTAGGGGGTCCTCGGACAGCCGGACTATATCCCTTGGCCGGACTGTTGGACTATGAAGATACAAGATTGAAGACTTCGTCCCGTGTCCGGATGGGACTCTCCTTTGCGTGGAATGCAAGCTTGGAGACTCGGATATGTAGATCTCCTCCCTTGTAACCGACTCTGTGTAACCCTAGCTCCCACCAATGTCTATATAAACCGGAGGGTTTTATTCTGTAGAAAAACAACAATCATACCATAGGCTAGCTTCTAGGGTTTAGCCTCTTCGATCTCATGGTAGATCAACTCTTGTAATACTGATATCATCAAGATCAATCAAGCAAGAAGTGGGGTATTACCTCCATCGAGAGGGCCCGAACCTGGGTAAACATAGTGTCCCCCACCTCATGTTTCCATCCGCCTTAGACGCATAGTTCGGGACCCCCTACCCGAGATCCACCGGTTTTGACACCGACAGGTATCTTTATACCTCGTTCAATCTCGTTACCGGCAAGTCTCTTTACTCGTTCCGTAATGCATCATCCCGTAACTAACTCATTAGTCACATTGCTTGCAAGGCTTTTCATGATGTGCATTACCGAGAGGGCCCAGAGATACCTCTCCGATACTCGGAGTGACAAATCCTAATTTCGATCTATGCCAACCCAACAAACACCTTTAGAGACACCTGTAGAGCATCTTTATAATCACCCAGTTACATTGTGACGTTTGATAGCACACAAGGTGTTCCTCTGGTATTCAGGAGTTGCATAATCTCATAGTCAAAGGAATATGTATAAGTCATGAAGAAAGCAATAGCAATAAAACTTAACGATCATTATGCTAAGCGAACGGATGGGTCTTGTCTATCACATCATTCTCTAATGATGTGATCCCGTTCATCAAATGACAACACATGTCTATGGTCAGGAAACTTAACCATCTTTGATTAACGAGCTAGTCAAGTAGAGGCATACTAGGGACAGTCTGTTTTGTCTATGTATTCACACATGCATCAAGTTTCCGGTTAATACAGTTCTACCATGAATAATAAACATTTATCATGATATAAGGAAATGTAAATAACAACTTTATTATTGCCTCTAGGGCATATTTCCTTCAGTCTCCCACTTGCACTAGAGTCAATAATCTAGATTACATTGTAATAATTCTAACACCCATGGATTCTTAGTGTTGATCATGTTTTGCTCGTGGAAGATGCTTAGTCAACGGGTCTGCAACATTCAGATCCGTATGTATTTTGCAAATCTCTATGTCTTCCTCCTTGACTTGATCGCGGATATAGTTGAAGCGTCTCTTGATGTGTTTGGTTCTGTTGTGAAATCTGGATTCCTTCGCTAAGGCAATTGCTCCAGTATTATCACAAAAGATTTTCATTGGACTCGATGCACTAGGTATTACACCTACATCCGATATGAACTCCTTCATCCAGACTCCTTCATTTGCTGCTTCCGAAGCAACTATCTACTCCGCTTCACACGTAGATCCCGCCACGATGCTCTGCTTGGAACTGCACCAACTGACAGCTCCGCCATTGAATATAAATACATATCCGGTTTGCGACTTAGAGTCATCAGGATCAGTGTCAAATCTAGCATCTACGTAACCATTTACGACAAGCTCTTTGTCACCTCCATAAACAAGAAACATATCCTTAGTCCTTCTCAGGTATTTCAGGATGTTCTTGACCGCTGTCCAGTGATCCACTCCTGGATCACTTTGGTACCTCCCTGCTAAACTTATAGCAAGGCACACATCAGGTCTGGTACATTGATTGCATACATGATAGAACCTATGGCTGAGGCATAGGGAATGACTTTCATTTTCTCTCTATCTATTGAAATGGTCGGGCATTGAGTCTGACTCAACTTCACACCATGTAACACATGCAAGAACCCTTTATTTTGACTGATCCATTTTGAACTTCTTCAAAACTTTCTCAATGTATGTGCTTTGTGAAAGTCCAGTTAAGCATCTTGATCTATCTCTATAGATCTTGATGCCCAATATATAAGCAGTTTCACCGAGGTCTTTCATTGAAAAATTCTTATTCAAGTATCCATTTATGCTATCCAGAAATTCTGTATTATTTCCAATCAACAATATGTCATCCACGTATAATATTAGAAATGCTATAGAGCTCCCACTCACTTTCTTGTAAATACAGGCTTCTCCAAAAGTCTGTATAAAACCTTATGCTTTGATCACACTATCAAAGCGTATATTCCAACTCCGAGAGGCTTGCACCAGTCAATAAATGGATCGCTGGAGCTTGCACACATTGTTAGCACCTTTAGGATCAACAAAACCTTCTGGTTGCATCATATACAACTCTTCTTTCAGGAATCCATTAAGGAATGCAGTTTTGACGTCCATTTGCCAAATTTTATAATCATAACACTGGTGCGTGTCGGTGCTATACAAACGGTTTTTAACCCCTTTCCGCGACGACATTTGGGACCGTCGCCAAGTGAGTGTGGCGGTAGGGTGTCCTTCCCACATGAACCAGAAACTGTCGAGGATATGGAGTAGTGACCCAAAGGCCTTCCAAAATGTAATCGTGTGCGATGCAGCACACACTAAATGTCACACCCTAGCTAGTTCATGCATTAGAGTGTTGCATCATATTTACTCTTTCATCAGAAACCTGAAATGGGGATGACAGAACCCCCAGCCCCCTCTGAAACCAACTAGGGTTTACTAAAAACTTTTTCAATGAACCTGAAATGCCCTTCTAAAATGCCCATCATTTTTGTCTTGGTTCAGAACCTCTGCCAAAAGTGATGCACATTTTCCTAGGCCATCTTAGGGTTTGTGAATTAAATCATAAATATTTGAATTTGGGCATTTAAAATTATATAAAATATTTAAATGCTCAAATATCTCCAAACTAAAATGTTTCATGTTGGAAATAATCCAACTATGGACCAGGAGTAGTTTGGTGATTTTAGGAGTTGCCTAAGTATTTTTATTAATTCAACAAAGTTGCAGAAGTATTAAAAAAACAGAAAACAGAGAAAAATAGAAAAACTTACCTGGCGCCAGCACCCGGCCCACCTGCCGGTCCAGCCCAGCGCCGCTCCAGCGAGCTGCTTGCCGGCCAGGCAGGCAGGCAGGTGCCCGACGGCGACCGCAGCGCGCGCCATGCACCTGCTCGCCGCCTCGCCGCTCCCCTCGCCTGGTGACGTCGTGGATCGCCCTCCCTCTCTCCCCCGAAACCCCCAGACACCCCCTTTCCTCTCCAGCTCCTCCCCCTCGCGCCCCCCCAGCCATGGCCGACGCTACCGCCGTCGTGCCTACGTCGTAGCCGCGCTCCCCGCCGCCCGTGCGTCCTCTCGTCGTGTCCAGGAGCTCCGCCGCTGTTCACTTCATCGAGCAAGCTGAGCCCCGAGCGCTCGCAACGCCCGAGTCCACCGCAACGACCTCGCCCGAACCGCCGTCGCCGGAGATCCCCTTCAACGCCGTCGTCGCTCCGGTCCGTCCCCGGCCGCACCAAGGGCTTCGTTGAACTCCCCGTGAGCTTAGCCATCTTTCCCTCTCTTCTTTTCTTGCTCCCGAGCCGTGTAGCGACCTCCCGGAGCTCAACCGCACCCACCACCGTGGAGCTCGTCGCCGACGTGCTCCCGGTCACCCTCCGACCACTCCACGGTGTCCATCATGCTCACCGCATCACGTAGCACCTAACTAGCTACTCCCCGCACCTCATCGACCCCCCTAGCGACAAGTTCGACTTCGGCCGAACTCCGGTGGCCGCCAAAGTCGTCGCCGGCGCCAACTCCGGCCACCCCGACCCCAACGGACTCCACCAAGAGCTGCGGCTCGTCCTCAGCTCCACTCCGGTGGTCTCCGCGACCCATTTGGTGGCCGAAACGGCCAAAACCACTTCCGCCGCCGCGTCGGGCTCACCGGTGGCTAAACGCCGGTGCAGCCGACCCGGGTTTGACCATGGGTGGGCCCTGGTTGACTCCCCTGAGTCAATGACAGGTGGGGCCCAGCCCTGTTAACTAATTAGGATTAGTTTAAATTAATTTTAGTTTAATTAATCACACTGACACGCGGGACCCACTGTCAGGTTTGACCCGGACATGTCCCGTTGACCTGCTGATGTCACACTGACGTCAGGCTGACGCAGTAATTGATTTTCTGGATTTAATCTAATATAGGAAATTCCAGAATATAGTTTAAACTTCAAAAATTCATAACTTTTATTCTGTAACTCCAAATCAGACAAATTATATATGAAAAATGATCAGAAAAATTCAATCTATCCATCTGTACTATTTTCATGCATGACTAAACAATTTAACTTGATGTTTAATGCAGAACAAGGAAAAACACTTTAAAGGACCATGTTTGAGTTTGAAATTTGAATCTTTGATTCAAATTGGTTCAAACCCTTCTGGTCTTAGTTGCATTAGCCCAACACACTCATATTGCCATGTTTCATGCATGCATCATATTGTTGCACATTGTTTGGTGATGGTTGTGTATCGGTGTTCTTTGCGGCAGGATCTGCCTCCGAGGAGTACCGTGATTACCCTAACGAAGAACCGTATCAGTGCATCGAATCATCAGGCAAGCAACCAACCATTTGATCATATCGATACAATCCCATGTTCTCGCTCCTGCTCTCTTTTACTGCATTAAGACAATGCGTTTCAAACTGCTGTGTGTTACGGTAGTTGAACCCATTTCCTCTGCATGACCTGTCATTGCCACAGTAACTAGATGAAACCCACTAGCATGTGTAGGAGTTGTTTGAGCCATATGTATGTGTTGTTCCTACCTTGCTATGCCTGCTATGCTTAGAGTCTTGTCAGGTCTGGTTCATCTGGGTGATGGACTAGAGTGAAATGATTATGTCGGTAATGAAAGTGGTGTGGTGAACATGATTTGGTAAAGGTATTGATGAGAGGCCATGTAGGAGTACATGGTGGGTTGTTTCATTGAAGCCGACCTTAAGCACTGAGATCTGTATGTGTGATTTAAGATTCAGCTACTACCATGCATTGGGCCCGAAACCAATGGACCCTCTCGACTTCTTATTCACCCTAGTTCTCTGTCCAGGAGTTGCAAGTAGTTTCTGGTGTTTGTAGCCTACTGGAGGCCGTGGACAGCGCTGACCGTAGGGGTGGGCTGTGATGCGGTAGGTACGTGGCACGGTGTACCGAATACCCGTTAGGTATCTCGGGAACCCTGTTCACATCGTTTGGGGCTGTGAGCGAAACCTCGGCCGGATCTCCTCATGGATGGAACCCGAATAGGCGATAAACCTGGACTAGAGACTTAGGTGATTAGGTAGGTCGTGGCCGACACCCACGTTGGGCTTCTGCTTGAAGGTTGCCGAGTACATGTCGTGTAAACGACGGTAAGTGGTGAGAGCATGTATGAAGAAGTACACCCCTGCAGGGTTATCATGATCTATTCGAATAGCCGCGTCCGCGGTAAAGGACTACTTGGTTGCCTATACAGTTCATAGACAAGTAAATGGAAACTACTAAAAGCCTCAAGATAAGTGTGAGTGCCGAGGATGGCTCTTCCGTAGGAAGACGGAGGTGGATCCTCGGTAGTGTATTGAAGTGGTGAGTAGTGGACTCGCGTACGCAAAACCATTTCAAGTTGGAGTCTCGTAGGATAGTCTAGCCAAGAGTCAAAGCTGGCTTGCTGCAATAACTCCACCAACCCTTCTTGATAATGTGCATGTATGTAGGATCTGATGTAAGTCTTGCTGAGTACCTTTGTACTCATGTTGCTATAATTTACATTTTACAGAAGACGCTGCAACCCCTTCTGATGGGTTCTTCGTAGATGTTGACATCAATGAGTAGGCTAAGGCCCAGGTGGTGATCCTGAGCTTGTGAAGGACCACGTAGTATAGCTAGGCTTTCCAAGCCTCTTTTATTTTACTAGTTGTCTGTACTCAGACAAGTTACTTCCGCTGTTGGTTTGTATGACTGTATGACTTGAATGCTGGGTCGTGTGACCTGTACCTTTGTGTATGTTATGTATGGCTCTATGAGCCTTAAATAAAGTACTTGTGTCATAGAGTCATGTTGTGATGCCTTGTTGTATTTGCACATATCGAGCATATTGTGTGTATGATTGAAATGCTTGGTATGTGTGGGATCTGACTATCTAGTTGTTTATCCTTAGTAGCCTCTCTTACCGGGAAATGTCTCCTAGTGTTACCACTGAGCCATGGTAGCTTGCTACTGCTCTGGAACACTTAGGCTGGCCGGCATGTGTCCTTCTTCGTTCCTGTGGCTGTCCCTTCGGGGAAATGTCACGCATTGAGTAAGTCCTGTTAGCCCGCTACAGCCCGGTTTACCGGAGTCCTGCTAGCCCAGTGCTACAGCCCGGACCCACTTGCTGATGACCAACACGTTCGTTGCTGGGTCATGGATGCCTGTCCCTGTAAGTCTGTGCCACTTTGGGTTTACGACTAGCCATGTCAGCCCGGGCTCCTTATCATATGGGTACTAGCGACACTATCATATACGTGTGCCAAAAGGCGCAAACGGTCCCGGGCAAAGGTAAGGCGACACCCGTGGGAATACCGTGCGTGAGGCCGCAAAGTGATATGAGGTGTTACATGCTAGACCTATGTGACATCGAGTCGGGGTCCTGACAGCGTTGGCATCAGAGCCGGACTGCCTGTAGGTTCTCCAAGCCAAACTGGTCGATGTTGAGTCTAGAAATTCTTTAGTTATATGTAGGGGAATTGTTTGTGGGTTGGAACGTAAGGCTATTTTTACTCCTTTATCTTATGACATTCTGATCTGAGTCAGTCTATTCTTCCACCGGGGGTTAAGGAATTAGGATCTATTCTCTCTATCAGGTTCACGTGTTACTAATCAGTAGTACCTTATAGGTTTGATGGATACAAGTCTAGTTCAGTTCTACTACCACATTATGTTGTTAGGATGGACTCAGAACTTTGATATGATGATGTTGAGTGTGTATGAAATCCTTTGTCAAATGTCTCAAAATCCTTCTTGAGCATTTACAGCTGTTATGCTGCCGAAATTTTGCTAGAAATTCTAATGCCTTTGCATTATGGTTGTGCTTTCAGATGGCCACTCGCGACCTCAATCAAGTGGTTCGCCTGACTCGATGCCTAGATGTACCCGGCCATACCACCATGTTGGTCAGGGTAATGACTGAGGCTGGATACCGTTGGTATCCTGAGTACACGGTCGAAGAGCAATTTCGAGACTTTAATCAAAGCCAGTACCTCTGCACTGTCAGGATATTTCCATCTTATCCTGGATCCACCGAGCCCCTTCACTGCTCCTATGGACTCGGGGTTACTATTGAGATGGCTGTGCAGGACGCCGCCTACTCTATGATGACCATCATGCGAGTCAGGTCTAGTCTATTTCGGGACTCTGATTTCCGGTATATGCCAGGATCACTTCCGGGAGCATAAGGGTATCTTCAGGCTATCTATGCTGACCCCACTCAGGAGGATTCACAGACTCGCACCACTGCTGAGATGCTCGAGGATAAGGACCGTGAAAATCGGGCCTTGAGGCTAGAGCTCTTCAATACCCGTGCTGACCATTGGGCCACGTTGACTCGGTTTGCACCGGCGGTGCAAGCTGGATATTCGGATATGCGCGATCTCTATCCTGTGAGATCTGCTTTGCCAGACGTGATGGGTTGGCGTGATGTAGGAGGCATCACCCCACCTCGCGGTCCCCGCAGGCCACCGTTTGTTGGTCCAAGACCTCATCCTATCCACTATGGTCCTCAAGCTCCGCGGGATCGTCTGTTCCCGGATGATCATGTTGAGCTTCCAGGCTATGGAGGTGACTTCTACGAGGACTACTACGGATCGGTCTGAGTTAGTGGTAGTATCACTAGTTCGTACTAGCTGTGTCGTCTATCGTCCTGCGTGACTCGTGGGATATGACCTAGTTTGTACCGCCTTCCGGAGGTGTAGAAAAATAATGTATAGGAGCTTGGGATGCCTCCGATGAGATGTAATCCTCTTATCACCGTAATAGTACCTTGTTTGGTCTTGTACTAAACCTTGTATGGTGTGTATGACGATGGAATAAAGAAGCAGTTTCTGTATCTACCATGTCATACGGATGATCATCTTGCATTCCGAGTTACTCCTTACATTCTGTATTCTATGTCGGAATCTTATCATTCTGACTAAATCATTGTCTTGTTTACCTAGGATGGTCAACACGCGCAATAACCCTGCTCCTCAAGAGCAGGCCGAAGGCAGTGAAGTCAGGAATGCAAACCTGCCTCATCCTCCTTCCCTAGCCGAGGTTATGATGGAAGCCGAAAGAAACAAGCGGGAGACCAACCGTTTGTTGGAGCGTATTGAACAGAACACAGCACACCATCAGAGGACTAACGTGGTGTCACTCAGTGATTTCATCAAGTTACATCCACCCACGTTCCACCACTCCGTCGAGCCTCTCGACGCTGATGACTGGCTTCGCAGTATTTCTCACAAACTGCGCTCTGCGCTAGTAGCCGAGGCTGACAAGGTCACCTTTGCTGCATATCATCTTGAAGGCCCCGCCAGTCTATGGTGGGAGAATTATGGAGCTATGCGCCCAGCGGGCCATGTCACTACTTGGGCTGAATTCAGCGAGGCTTTCTGTGAACATCACATTCCGGAGGGTCTCACGGACCGTAAACGTGAGGAATTTTGCAGTTTCACCCAAGGCCGACTCTCTGTGGATGCTTACAGCAGGGAGTTTGGTAACCTCGCACGATATGCAACTGAGGAAGTTTCTACTGATGCTAAGAAGCAAGCAAGGTTCCGTAAGGGACTTAGTCCTGAGCTTCGCCGCGACCTCCGTCTGCATGAGTGCACATCTTTTCAGAAGCTTGTTAACAAGGCCATCAGTGCTGAGACTGGTCAGACTGATTATGACGCAACACGCAAGCATGGCCGTGACGTGGGTTCCTCATCCGGTGCTGGTCCTTAGAAGCGCCGCGTGTGGGTGCCCAACACTGCCCTGCCACCCAGGTTCACACCGAGGCCATCCTTCCAGGCGCCTCGCCCCGTTCAACAGTCTGCACCAGCCAAGCCCTATGGTGGTCCAACCAACAATGCTCATCCACGTACTAGTTCTGTGACTTGCTTTAAGTGTGGGGAATCTGGCCACTATATGCGCGAGTGTCCCCAGACCAACCCCAACCAATCTGCTAAAACTGTTGGCCGTGGCAAGCCGACAGGAAAAGTGTTCCACGCCAAGCCGGCCACCGCTACACGTGGCCATGTCAACTGTATCTCTGCCGAAGAAGCTCAAGAGGATCCCAACGTCGTTCTCGGTACGCTCCTTGTTAATTGCCACCCGGCATCTGTTCTTTTCGATACAGGAGGATCTCATTCATTTATATCCGAGAGCTATGATCGTCTGCATAACACCGCATTCTGTGACATGCCATCCTCTATGGTAATTCAAACTCCGGGATCCAAATGGCAAACTTCTAGAGTAAGCCATGGAAACGAAATCCAAGTCGACAGACTTGTTTTTCTCGCATCTTTGATAGCCCTTAAATCTTCGGATATTAATATCATCTTGGGTATGGACTGGATGTCAGCTCATCATGCCCAAGTTTATTGCTTCTCTAGGACTGTTCAACTCACCCATCCCTCGGGGAAGATAGTCAATATCTTGACCCGAATAGCCAAGCGACAGTTGTATTCTCTTAACGCCAGCCCTTTGCCAGACCTTGAGGACGTCCCGGTAGTCCGTGACTTCTCGGATGTCTTCCCAGAGGAATTGCCAGGTGTTCCACCTGACAGGGATGTTGAGTTCGTAATAGACCTTATTCCAGGAACTGTCCCGATTGCTAGAAGACCCTATAAGATGGCACCACTAGAACTAGCCGAGCTTAAGAAACAACTCGATGAGTCCTTGAAAAAGGGTTTCATCCGACCTAGTTCATCTCCGTGGGCTTGCCCCGTCCTCTTCGTCAAGAAGAAGGATGGTACGGACCGGATGGTTGTAGATTATCGACCTGTCAATTTGGTCACAATCAAGAACAAATATCCGCTCCCCAGGATCAACGACCTGTATGATCAGCTCGCTGGATCCTCAATCTTCTCCAAAATGGATTTGAGGTTGGGCTACCATCAAATCAAAATCAGGAACGGGGACATTCCTAAAACGTCCTTTGTTACTCGTTATGGCCAATACGAGTACACCGTCATGTCCTTCGGTTTAACCAACGCTCCAGCCACTTTTTCTCGATTGATGAATTCAATCTTCATGGAGTATTTGGATAAATTCGTCGTGGTTTACCTTGATGATATACTCATCTACTCCAAGAACGACGAAGAACATGCCGAACATCTAAGGCTAGTGTTGAAGAAACTTCGAGAGCATCGCCTTTATGCCAAGTTTTCTAAATGTGAATTTTGGTTGTCAGAAGTGACCTATCTGGGTCATGTAATATCTGGTAAGGTATTGCTGTTAACCCTGAGCGAGTTCAAGCCGTCCTTAATTGGACTCCACCTGAATCGGTCAAGCAAGTTCGGAGTTTTCTGGGCTTAGCGAGCTATTGCCGTCGCTTTGTCAAAATTTTCTCCAAAGTTGCTAAACCTCTAACCGAACTCCTCAAGAAAGATAAAAAGTTCGAATGGACTCCACAATGTGAGCACAGCTTTCAGGAACTGAAAAGACGCCTGACTTCTTCTCCCGTACTGGTACCGCCAGACTTCTCTAAGGACTTTGTTATCTACCGCGACGCCTCGCGACAAGGACTAGGTTGCATTCTCATGCAAGATCGACACGTAATTGCTTACGCTTCACGGCAATTGCACCCACATGAGGAGAATTATCCTACTCATGATCTAGAGCTTGCAGCCGTAGTCTATGCACTTAAAACCTGGCGACATTACCTCCTTGGTAATCGCTGCGAAATATTCACTGATCACCAAAGTCTGAAGTACATCTTCACCCAACCGGATTTGAATCTCAGGCAAAGACGTTGGGTCGAGTTGATCACAAATTTCGACTTAGGAATAACTTACACCCCAGGAAAAGCCAACGTCATGGCTGATGCGCTAAGTCGTAAATCTTATTGTAACAACCTGATGTTACAACAAAGTCAACCGCTTCTCCATGAGGAATTTCGGAAGCTTAACCTTCACATTATTCCTCAAGGTTTTCTTTCCACCTTGGTGGCGAAACCTACCCTTACGGATCAGATCATCAAAGCAGAGAAGGTAGATCCGGGAATTTCCCGCATCAGGAGAAACATCAAGAAAGGAGTTGCAAATTGTTTCTCCATTGATGGTCAAGGGGTCGTGTACTTCGGGAATCGACTAGTGGTTCCCAAAGTGCGAAACCTGAGGCGATTGATCCTTAAGGAAGCTCATGAATCTCCTCTCAGCATCCATCCCGATAGTACCAAGATGTATCAGGACCTACGCCAGAGGTTCTGGTGGACTAGAATGAAGAGAGAAATTGCTCAGTATATTGCTAATTGCGACGTCTGCCGTCGTGTAAAAGCAGAGCATCAACGGCCTGCTGGCACCCTTCAACCCCTAGCTATTCCTGAATGGAAATGGGATAAAATTGGTATGGATTTCATTACCGGTTTTCCCAGGACCAAGAGAGGGAATAATGCTATCTTCGTCGTTGTCGATCGTCTTTCCAAAGTAGCCCATTTCTTACCTGTTCGTGAGAGTATATCCGCTAGTCAATTGGCAGACTTATACATCTCCCGAATAGTGTCTCTCCATGGTGTTCCTTTGGAAATTAACTCGGATCGAGGAAGTCTTCTCACCTCTCGATTTTGGGAAAGTTTCCAAAATGCTATGGGAACCCGTCTCTCTTTTAGCACCGCCTTCCACCCTCAATCAAGTGGTCAAGTGGAACGCGTCAACCAGATCCTAGAAGACATGCTTCGAGCCTCTGTTATCTCATTCGGAATGGAGTGGGAGAAATGCCTTCCATTTGCCGAATTTGCTTATAACAACAGCTATCAATCTAGCTTGGGTAAAGCCCCTTTTGAAGTTCTCTATGGACGACGGTGTCGAACACCCCTTAACTGGTCAGAAACCGGGGAAAGACAATTCTTTGTCCCGGATATGATTCAGGAAGCAGAAGAGCAAGTTCGCATCGTTCGTGAAAAGTTGAAAACAGCCCAATCTCGTCAAAAGAGTCAGTATGACCGAAAACATAAGGCTATGACTTTCGAGGTTGACGAGAAAGCTTACCTTCGGGTTACTCCTCTGAAGGGAACCCATCGTTTCGGTATCAAGGGCAAATTGGCTCCTCGTTACATTGGACCTTTCTGTATCCTCGCTAAACGAGGAGAAGTTGCCTACCAGTTGGAACTACCTTCGCACCTCTCCAGAGTCCACGATGTCTACCACGTTTCTCAACTCAGGCGTTGCTTCTCGGGTCCTATCCGTGGAGTGGACCACGAAACGCTTGATCTCCAAGATAATCTCACGTATCGAGAGTACCCCATTCGCATCCTCGATCAGGCCGAGCGTACCACTCGACGTCATAATATCAAGTTTCTCAAAGTTCAATGGTCGCACCATTCTGAGGATGAAGCAACTTGGGAAAGGGAGGATCGTCTTCGACTCGAGTACCCCGCCTTCTTTCCGGAAGAACCCAAATCTCGGGACGAGATTCTTTTGAGTGGGGGTGAGTTGTAACACCCTAGCTAGTTCATGCATTAGAGTGTTGCATCATATTTACTCTTTCATCAGAAACCTGAAATGGGGATGACAGAACCCCCAGCCCCCTCTGAAACCAACTAGGGTTTACTAAAAACTTTTTCAATGAACCTAAAATGCCCTTCTAAAATGCCCATCATTTTTGTCTTGGTTCAGAACCTCTGCCAAAAGTGATGAACATTTTCCTAGGCCATCTTAGGGTTTGTGAATTAAATCATAAATATTTGAATTTGGGCATTTAAAATTATATAAAATATTTAAATGCTCAAATATCTCCAAACTAAAATGTTTCATGTTGGAAATAATCCAACTATGGACCAGGAGTAGTTTGGTGATTTTAGGAGTTGCCTAAGTATTTTTATTAATTCAACAAAGTTGCAGAAGTATTAAAAAAACAGAAAACAGAGAAAAATAGAAAAACTTACCTGGCTCCAGCACCCGGCCCACCTGCCGGCCCAGCCCAGCGCCGCTCCAGCGAGCTGCTTGCCGGCCAGGCAGGCAGGCAGGTGCCCGACGGCGACCGCAGCGCGCGCCACGCACCTGCTCGCCGCCTCGCCGCTCCCCTCGCCCGGTGACGTCCTGGGTCGCCCTCCCTCTCTCCCCCGAAACCCCCAGACACCCCCTTTCCTCTCCAGCTCCTCCCACTCGCGCCCCCCCAGCCATGGCCGACGCTACCGCCGCCGTGCCTACGTCGTAGCCGCGCTCCCCGCCGCCCGTGCGTCCTCTCGTCGTGTCCAGGAGCTCCGCCGCTGTTCACTTCATCGAGCAAGCCGAGCCCCGAGCGCTCGCAACGCCCGAGTCCACCGCAACAACCTCGCCCGAACCGCCGTCGCCGGAGATCCCCTTCAACGCCGTCGTCGCTCCGGTCCGTCCCCGGCCGCACCAAGGGCTTCGTTGTACTCCCCGTGAGCTTAGCCATCTTTACCTCTCTTCTTTTCTTGCTCCCGAGCCGTGTAGCGACCTCCCGGAGCTCAACCGCACCCACCATCGTGGAGCTCGTCGCCGACGTGCTCCCGGTCACCCTCCGACCACTCCACGGTGTCCATCATGCTCACCGCGTCACGTAGCACCTAACTAGCTACTCCCCGCACCTCACCGACCCCCCTAGCGACAAGTTCGACTTCGGCCGAACTCCGGTGGCCGCCAAAGTCGTCGCCGGCGCCAACTCCGGCCACCCCGACCCCAACGGACTCCACCAAGAGCTGCGGCTCGTCCTCAGCTCCACTCCGGTGGTCTCCGCGACCCATTTGGTGGCCGAAACGGCCAAAACCACTTCCGCCGCCGCGTCGGGCTCGCCGGAGGCTAAACGCCGGTGCAGCCGACCCGGGTTTGACCATGGGTGGGCCCTGGTTGACTCCCCTGAGTCAATGACAGGTGGGGCCCAGCCCTGTTAACTAATTAGGATTAGTTTAAATTAATTTTAGTTTAATTAATCACACTGACACGCGGGACCCACTGTCAGGTTTGACCCGGACATGTCCCGTTGACCTGCTGATGTCACACTGACGTCAGGCTGACGCAGTAATTGATTTTCTGGATTTAATCTAATATAGGAAATTCCAGAATATAGTTTAAACTTCAAAAATTCATAACTTTTATTCTGTAACTCCAAATCAGACAAATTATATATGAAAAATGATCAGAAAAATTCAATCTATCCATCTGTACTATTTTCATGCATGACTAAACAAGTTAACTTGATGTTTAATGCAGAACAAGGAAAAACACTTTAAAGGACCATGTTTGAGTTTGAAATTTGAATCTTTGATTCAAATTGGTTCAAACCCTTCTGGTCTTAGTTGCATTAGCCCAACACACTCATATTGCCATGTTTCATGCATGCATCATATTGTTGCACATTGTTTGGTGATGGTTGTGTATCGGTGTTCTTTGCGGCAGGATCTGCCTCCGAGGAGTACCGTGATTACCCTAACGAAGAACCGTATCAGTGCATCGAATCATCAGGCAAGCAACCAACCATTTGATCATATCGATACAATCCCATGTTCTCGCTCCTGCTCTCTTTTACTGCATTAAGACAACGCGTTTCAAACTGCTGTGTGTTACGGTAGTTGAACCCATTTCCTCTGCATGACCTGTCATTGCCACAGTAACTAGATGAAACCCACTAGCATGTGTAGGAGTTGTTTGAGCCATATGTATGTGTTGTTCCTACCTTGCTATGCCTGCTATGCTTAGAGTCGTGTCAGGTCTGGTTCATCTGGGTGATGGACTAGAGTGAAATGATTATATCGGTAATGAAAGTGGTGTGGTGAAAATGATTTGGTAAAGGTATCGATGAGAGGCCATGTAGGAGTACATGGTGGGTTGTTTCATTGAAGCCGACCTTAAGCACTGAGATCTATATGTGTGATTTAAGATTCAGCTACTACCATGCATTGGGCCCGAAACCAATGGACCCTCTCGACTTCTTATTCACCCTAGTTCTCTGTCCAGGATTTGCAAGTAGTTTCTGGTGTTTGTAGCCTACTGGAGGCCGTGGACAGCGCTGACCATAGGGGTGGGCTGTGATGCGGTAGGTACGTGGCACGGTGTACCGAATACCCGTTAGGTATCTCGGGAACCCTGTTCACATCGTTTGGGGCTGTGAGCGAAACCTCGGCCGGATCTCCTCATGGATGGAACCCGAATAGGCGATAAAACTGGACTAGAGACTTAGGTGATTAGGTAGGTCGTGGCCGACACCCACGTTGGGCTTCCGCTTGAAGGTTGCCGAGTACATGTCGTGTAAACGACGGTAAGTGGTGAGAGCGTGTATGAAGAAGTACACCCCTGCAGGGTTATCATGATCTATTCGAATAGCCGCGTCCGCGGTAAAGGACTACTTGGTTGCCTATACAGTTCATAGACAAGTAAATGGAAACTACTAAAAGCCTCAAGATAAGTGTGAGTGCCGAGGATGGCTCTTCCGTAGGAAGACGGAGGTGGATCCTCGGTAGTGTATTGAAGTGGTGAGTAGTGGACTCGCGTACGCAAAACCATTTCAAGTTGGAGTCTCGTAGGATAGTCTAGCCAAGAGTCAAAGCTGGCTTGCTGCAATAACTCCACCAACCCTTCTTGATAATGTGCATGTATGTAGGATCTGATGTAAGTCTTGCTGAGTACCTTTGTACTCATGTTGCTATAATTTACATTTTACAGAAGACACTGCAACCCCTTCTGATGGTTTCTTCATAGACGTTGACATCAATGAGTAGGCTAAGGCCCAGGTGGTGATCCTGAGCTTGTGAAGGACCACGTAGTATAGCTAGGCTTTCCAAGCCTCTTTTATTTTACTAGTTGTCTGTACTCAGACAAGTTACTTCCGCTGTTGGTTTGTATGACTGTATGACTTGAATGCTGGGTCGTGTGACTCGTACCTTTGTGTATGTTATGTATGGCTCTATGAGCCTTAAATAAAGTACTTGTGTCATAGAGTCATGTTGTGATGCCTTGTTGTATTTGCACATATCGAGCATATTGTGTGTATGATTGAAATGCTTGGTATGTGTGGGATCTGACTATCTAGTTGTTTATCCTTAGTAGCCTCTCTTACCGGGAAATGTCTCCTAGTGTTACCACTGAGCCATGGTAGCTTGCTACTGCTCTGGAACACTTAGGCTAGCCGGCATGTGTCCTTCTTCGTTCCTGTGTCTGTCCCTTCGGGGAAATGTCACGCATTGAGTACCGGAGTCCTGTTAGCCCGCTACAGCCCGGTTTACCGGAGTCCTGCTAGCCCAGTGCTACAGCCCGGACCCACTTGCTGATGACCGACACGTTCGTTGCTGGGTCATGGATGCCTGTCCCTGTAAGTCTGTGCCACTTTGGGTTTACGACTAGCCATGTCAGCCCGGGCTCCTTATCATATGGGTACTAGCGACACTATCATATACGTGTGCCAAAAGGCGCAAACGGTCCCGGGCAAAGGTAAGGCGACACCCGTGGGAATACCGTGCGTGAGGCCGCAAAGTGATATGAGGTGTTACATGCTAGACCTATGTGGCATCGAGTCGGGGTCCCGACACTAAATTCTTTCGCACGTGTGGTATTGGTGATTAATTATTTCTAATGACGCAGTGAAACCAAATGGTCTGTCATAATGAACCATTTGGGAAACAGTATGTAAGGCACACGGGCCAACATATGAACAGTGTGCGATTTGTGCCCCATCACACACATTTCCCAACAATTACCGCCTGCGATAATGTTCTATCACAAACGGTTCAGGAGCCCCTTCGAACACATACAAGTGATGCAGACCGTTTGTGATTTGTTGGGTATCACCGACGGTTGTCGCAAGAGTGATGTGTGTTTTTCGTTTGGGATCCCACACATTTCCTAAAATTTTTACGACTGGGATTGTATTTTACATCGGGCACGGTTTACTCCGAGTTCTCGTGTGCGATAACGCGATATCACAAATGGTTCCGAAAACCCTACGCACACGTAGTAGCGTTGCAAATCGTTTGTGATCTGATGTGTATCACCGACGGTTCCGCTATGATTGACGTATGCTTTCCGATGTGGATCGCACACACTCATTTAGTTGAATCGTGTGCGGAGCAATTGCTAGGTTAAAAAATATCCCATTTTGTATCGGCATGCAAAAAGAAAATTCGCCAAAATATTCAATTGAACAAATAAAAAATATCACATTTTGAATCGGCACGCAAAAAGCAAATTCGCCACAATATTCAATTGAACAAATAGACAAAAATATCCCATTTTGAATCGGCACGCAAAAAGCAAATTCGCCACAATATTCAATTGAACAAATAGTGTCCACAGGAAGAACATTCACATATTTCGCAACAATTGCAATTGAACATATGGCAGCTCAATTCCAATGATTTGTCCACACATATGTGCATTACATAATTAATCATAGTGTACAAAATAAGAAGACCTCATCAGATGGAAAACAATGGATCCATGCATATATGTTTAGCGGCTAGCTCTTACTCATTGTTTCGGGAGAAGGCATGCTAAAATCTTCATTATCACTAGTGGGATTGATGTAGTGATCCAGGAAGAAGTCGCTGATAAATCTCCGAACCATCAGCAATTCACCAGCCGGGAGCAGTTCAGGGGTCCTCGGTTTTAAGATGAGCTGCAGTATTTTTAAGATCAGAATGTGCCATATGAGTGGAGTAGAAGATAATTAAGATAGACTTACTAGTACTAATTCGTGAATCGTCACAACTCTCAACAGATTTGTAGATGGAGATCATGTGTCTTCAAATATAGTATCCACAAAGGTTGGTCCCGGCTTCTTGCTGAGTAAACTGAATTTTTTTGTACAGAATTAGTCATGTATTTCTGCTGTTAGGAACAACCTAACCGGTGTTAGATGTATTATCTTTTCTTTGGACAAAATAGAAAGAGGTTTATTTAGAAGCTTGAACATTTGACTAGCGTAAGGAAAGGTATTTACAGACTATTGGATAAATTTCCCAAAAATAACGGATTTCGGTGTGTTACCGGAGAAACGATCTCGTGCTGCAGAGGTAGTTCCCTCTTGAGCAGGTTCCCTGGTTTAGTTGCCACAATGCGAGCACACTGCAAACAATGATGAATTTTGACAACATCAATTATTGAACCAGATATGAATGCAAATTAATTTCAACATCATAGAATTCAATACCTATCCATGAATTGCTGAAGATGCGTCAGATCCTGAGCATTTGTTGACTCTCTGAGAGAATCGATGTAGTAAACTGTGTTCTTGTTTGGAACAATGAATACCAATATCTAGTGATTGCTACATATTAAGAAATCCATGAACTTACGAATTATGTCGAAATCTGAAAGACAATAATCTGAACGACAATAAGAAATCCATGAACTTACTGTTCATGATATGGCCAGAGAAATGATTCTGCATGGGACGTGTTTTCGAAGAGACGGACGACCGTGTTAACGGCCCAGTCCCGTAGGTCCTTACCATGTATTGTTGTGCCATTTGCTAATTCAGGATCTATGAAATACACACTCTCCCTTTTTCTTCTCTACGCGTTCAATCCCCTGAGAGGAATAAAATGCAGTTGGCTGCCTATCATTTACAGCCTTGTATGGAGAAGTTGATCAGAGTTTGTGAAGTACTTACAAAATCAGGCATCTAACAAGAGTGGCATCGAGCATGTTGAAGTTGATGTAGAGATGTAAGTCCTTGAAACTCACATCGATGGAACCAGCATCATTGTCGGATTTCGGGTTCCGGCAAAACCCTTGAGGTTCGAACACTGGGGTGCGCACGAAGATCTCTCCCCTCTCTAGCTCGCATGCATCATGATCTCATGGCCTAGCTCGATGAACCCAAAGAATAAGAGACACGAGAGTTTATACTGGTCCGGGCCACCGATGTGGTGTAATAACCTACTCTAGTGTGGTGTGGTGGATTGCCTCTGGAATGAGGATGAATAGTTACAAGGGAAGAACAACCTCCTGAGGAGAGGTGCTCTTGTGCTTGGTGAACTTGTGTGGTTGAGGATGATCTGGATCCGTTGTTTGCTTGCTTCCTACGGTGGTGGCTAGTCCTATTTATAGAGGCCCTGGTCCTCTCCCCAAATATTGAGCGGGAAGGGATCCCACAACGGCCAAATTCGAAGGGAGACAACTAGTACAAGTTATCCTAACTAAAGGTGGTCTTCGCCTGCCAAAGGCTCTGGTGGTGACGCCGTCTTGGGCTCCATAGTGACCTCTGTCCTGCCGTCCTGCTGGTCTTTGTCTTGTTGCACCGATATGGAAACCTTTGCATGATGTCTCGGGACTCCTGGCCTGATCTTGCCTCTTTAGCACCAAAGAGGAAATGAGGACACTGCGCGCGCTGGCGCCCGCCTTGCTCCAGTCGTCATGGCTTGCGTCACAGAAACCTTGCGAGGTGTCCCTTGCCTTGATCTCTTTGCCCCTCGCGAGCCTGCCTGGTGAAGCTGCCCCGAGGAGGTCTTGTGTCGTCTGCCTCGCGAGGCTTGGCCCCTCGCGAGGGTATTGAGTGTTTACTAGTGAAGATGGGCCGTACAGGGCCGCTGGTGAAGCCACGTCACGGTCCACAGGAAAGCAAGTCTAGGGACCCCCATTCCCAGGACGCCAACAGTAGCCCCTGGGCCCCAGGCGCGCTCGGACTTGGCTTCGAGGCGAAGCCAATGGGCAAGTGCGGAGCGCCGCGGGCCCCAACAGCCTATGGCCCCACTTGACGCGTGGCGATTGATTGGACATGGGCGTTTCCGCTTCCCCACGCTGCCTCGACAACTGCCCGTCTGACAAAAAGGCTGGCGCGGGCAATTCTTGCCTTAATTCCTTTCCTTCGTCTCACTTCAGATCCCCTTTCTCGCTCATTGCTTCTGAAATCTCTAGATCTGCTTCAATCCCTTTCTGAGCTTCCGACCAATGGCGCCCCGAAAGGCCAAGGCTGTTTCGCGGCCTACCTGGTACAAGCCGGCTCTAGACGCGCCCAATGTCTCGGAGAAGAACCTCGCCGCCACGCCCCTGCTGAAGAAGTTCCACGCCTTTGCTCCCACGCCCCCGACTGGCAGAGCTACTGCCTGCAACTCCGGCTGGTGGTACAGGTGAAGGCGACGCCGTTGAAGAAGAAGCATCCCTTGCAGGCGACGGAGGTGTCTAGGGATGACGAGATGACTTGCTGGCGGCTCCTTTCCTGTTTAGTTTCTGCAATATGCCCATGCCTCGTGGAGGCATTAAACTCGCGTTTGGTTTCAGGAGAACAATATGTCTTGTAATATTTGCTTTGAAATTCTGCGATTTCCTTTCCATTTGCTTTTCGTTCTACGTCGGCAGGGCCCGACCCCACGCATACCTCAGCCGCCATTGGGCCATCCGGATCACCAGGATGGACCAAGTAGTGAGGGGCTACGTGATCAGTTAGGCTCCTGAATCGCGATGCTCAGGAGTCCCCCTTGACACGCAAACAACCTATAGAAAGGAGATCTTTGAGTAGGCCTAGTGTTCTACGTCGGCATGGCCCGACCCCGCGCATACCTCAGCCGCCATTGGGCCGTATGGATCACCAGGAAGAACCAAGGAGTGAGGGGCTACGTGGTTAGTTAGGCTCCAGAGTCGCAATGCTCAGGAGTCCCCCTTGACATGCAAACGACCTTGGTACCTTGGCTCTGCTTGGGAGTGCGCGCGATGACCAGGTCCGAGGGACCTGACAGGGTGGCGTACGCTTGGGCGTGACCCGAGCGCAGCCCCCGTGGCCAGCCCCCTCGCGCGACACTCCCGAGGGGAGGTCTTGCGATGAGGCCAGACACTGAGCTCGGAGGCTCCCTGAGGTTGATGCGGCCGTGAGGCCGCCCACAGTTGTTTATCACCAGCGCGGAGCATAGCGCTTCCGCACTTGCACGGGCATAGCCGCTCCTCGGTAGTGTCGACTGCTAGTGCAAAGCATGGTGCTTCCACTGGCACGTGGGAGGGGACTCCATACAGCGGAGAGCCCCCGGGGCGTGTACAGCCCTGCCCTGACACGTGGCTTGCACGAAAAGGCTAGACGATGTGTGTCTGGGCACTCGTGAGCTAGCACGGGACTCATGAGGCCCTACCCCAAGGCGGGTTGCACCTGGTCTTGGTTCTTGATGGCTGGGGTGTTCCTGCGAGATGGTTAGGCAACCTGCGCTGAATGAATTTCCTGAGTTTATCGCACGAGAAGGCCAAGCACTAATGACCCCAGGAGGTGACGTGAACGGGGCCGACCCGCCAGACAGAGCTCAGCCGTTGGGTTTATCGACGCTGCAGGGATGGGCCCGAGCATAGATACCGTGCCTAGCCTTCTTATGCGAAGGATCCTGAAGAAAGACGATTGGCGCGTGGCTCCCATGGTGGGTTACTATCAAGCAGGTGATAACCATAGATAGATTATGCATGAAAAGAAAACTAGCTCAGGTAAATGCAAGAACGATACACACCACTGGGTTGGACCCGAGCGGCTTGGGGATGATGCAGCCCGAGGGGCGCCCCCAGCAGAGTAAGCTAAAGACATAAAAGGATACATGCCATAGGGACAAACCCACACGGCCTGGGAATGATGTAGCCTAGGGGGCACTCCCAGCTAAATAAACTTGGAAAATGTCACCTGGTTTGGTTATCGAAGGAGTGTCGGGGTAGCTGAAGACATGTGGTGAAGGGGTTGCTCCTCACGAGCCACCGGGACCTTGAGCCTCGGGAGGCCCTGAGGGTCCAGGCGGATCCTTGAGGACCGTCTCCATCTCCACCAGGACTGCGTTGTCAGATTTCGGGTTCTGGCAGACCCTTGAGGTTCGAACACTGGGGTGCGCGCGGAGATTTCGCCTCCTACCTACCTGCACCCCTCCGCCATGCTAGGATCTAAAACTAAGGAAAGAACAACACAAGAGACACAGGGTTTATACTGGTTCGGGCCACCGTTGTGGTGTAATACCCTACTCCAGTGTGTGGTGTGTGGATTGCCTCTTGGGCTGATGATGATGAACAATACAAGGAAGAACAGCCTCACGAGGGTCTGTTCTTGGCTGAGGCAATGAACTGCTGGGAGGAGTTCAGCCACCTTTCTCTCTCTCTTTGACCGAACCGGAATCGAACCCCCCTTTGCTGTGTGGGTGGCTGGTCCTATTTATAGAGGCCTTGGTCCTCTTCCCAAATATTGAGCAGGAAGGGAGCCAACAATGGCGGGCTAATTTGAAGGGGGGCAGCAAGTATCAGCTATCTTGACAAAAGTAGTCTTCGCCTGCGCAAAGCTCTGGTGATGACGCCGTCTTGGGCTCCACGGTGACCTCCATCTCGTAGTCCTCCTGGTCTTGGTCTCGTTGCACCGAAATGGCAACCTTTGCCTAATGCCTCGGTACTCCGCGGCTGCGCTTGCCCCCTTTGCACCAAAGTGGAAAGGAGGACGCTGCGCGGGCTGGCACCCGCCTGGCACCCTGAGTCGTCACGGCTTGCGTCATGGGCACCTCGCGAGGTACCCCGCCTTGATCTCTCTGCCTCCTCATGAGCCAGCCTGACGAGGCCGTGCCTGAGGAAGCTTCGCATCGTCCGCCTCGCGAGGCTTGGCCCCTCGCGAGGGTCTTGGGTCTGTGTTGGTGAACACGGGCCGTGCTGGGCCCCCCTTTGAGCCACGCCGCAGGCCGCAAGCAGGCAAGTCTGGGGACCCCCGTTCCCAGAACACCGACAGTAGCCCCCGGGCCCAAGGCGTGCCCGGACTTCACGGTGCAGGGAGGCGGAAGGGCAAGAGCGAAGCGCCGCGGGCCCCAACAGCCTGCGGCCTTGGGCACCACGTGGCGGTTGATTGGACGTGGGCGTCTCCACTTCCCCATGACGCCTCGGCAACTGCACGGATGGAACAAGTCCCTGCATGCAAAAACGGGTCATGATTACCTGCGATCGTGGAGGCCGGCAGTTGGCCTTCGCCGGCATAAGTACGGGACGGCGCGTGCCCTTCCAGTCCACTCCTCCTCGCTTCTCCTTCTTCCCGATCCTTGCTCCGTCTTGCCGCGATGGCTCCGATCCGCCGGTTCTCGGCGGCAGAGAAGAGAAAGGCTCCCCGAGAGGGGCCAGACCCCCTCCTGCCGAAGAAACGGCTCATCCCCCATGGCCCGGACGAAGGGGCCCTTCAGGTAGTGCTGAGGCCTTGGGGCGAGAGGGCGCCGCCGGGGTTCCCGCTTCCATTGCACGCCCATGTCGAGGGCCCGAAGGAGCTGATGCTGACCGCCACGGGCGGCGCCGTCGTCGGCGCCGACGGGTCACGAAGGTGTGGGTCGTCCCCCCTGGGGTCCACACCGAGGGATCCTCCCAAGAGTTCGTGCTCCACGTCACCATTTCTCTTCAGTCTTGGATTCGCCTGCCTCCCTTCTTTGCCTCCATCATCCCGCAGGGGGATCCCCTGGAGCTCAGGCTGTAGCACGCCGGCTGTAGCACCGTCGCGACTGAGGCAGAGGTCACGGTCGTCGCCCCGGGTGAGGTCTACATGACCCGCGGCTGGAGGGAGATCGCCCGGGTTTGCAGGACAAGGGGAGTCTTCGCGATCCACTTGGACTACGACGGTGCTTCGGTGATGCTCTTCAAGGTCTTCGATGCGAGCGGGTGCCGGCTGGAGTGCTGCCCCGGGGAAGGTGGCCAGGGCCCTGCTGTGACGAGGACTGGGCACGCCACCCACTCCCTTGGAGGCTCCTCAGGTGGTGGAGGCGTCGGAGGTTCCAGCGACTCCGGCGAGCTCTTCGCGACTCCGGAGACGAGCGACGACAGCTACGATCCCCCGAGCCGGCGCCGCTCCTGGAGCAGGGCGGGCTCGTCAGGCCGCCGCCAATTCTGATCTGGATGGGGTTGGGGTTGGTGCTTGACGGCCCTCTGTTGATGATGGCATCTTTTGCAGGGACGCGCATAGTTTGTGTCCCTTTAGGATCCGTTCCCTGCGAGGAATCAAAAAGGCGTCCCGTAGGGGCTTGTAAGGTGCCTGTGATCCTGTCTTGTATATATAACACTTGTCGTAGAATTGCGCGAGTTGCTCATTCCATCTTAGCTTAGTCCTCCCTTTCGAACCTCACGAGGGCTTGGTGCTCTGCGCCGACAGGTCCCAGTCCCAAGGCGGCTTCAGCCGTCGCTGGTATGCCAGGTCGCGATGTCGTGGTCAAGGCCAGGAGGTGAGCGACCCGGAGTCCGGTAAGAGCCCCTAAGTCGCGATGCTTAGGAGGTCCCCTTTGACGCCCAAGCAACCGAAATGGCAACCTTTGCCTGATGCCTCGGTACTCCGCGGCTGCGCTTGCCCCCTTTGCACCAAAGAGGAAAGGAGGACGTTGCGCGGGCTGGCACCCGCCTGGCGCCCTGAGTCGTCACGGCTTGCGTCATGGGCACCTCGCGAGGTACGCCACCTTGATCTCTCCGCCTCCTTGTGAGCCAGCCTGACGAGGCCGTGCCTGAGGAAGCTTCGCGTCGCCCGCCTCGCGAGGCTTGGCCCCTCGCGAGGGTCTTGGATTTGTGTTGGTGAAGACGGGCCGTGCTGGGCCCCCCTTTGAGCCACGCCGCAGGCCGCAGGCAGGCAAGTCTGGGGACCCCCGTTCCCAGAACACTGACATGCGTGATGCCTGGCCTCCTGACCTGCTAGGATGCTCCACAGGTTGCGCTGGAAGGTGGCTGCCACGCTTGGCAGGCCGAACAGCATGCGAACGTAGCTGTGAGGTGGGCCCTCGCAACGTCCCATGCGTGAAGGCCAGAAGAGCTCCTGAGATGCGGCCCTGTTGAGACCTGGGATGTCGACGCAGACGCGCAGCCCGCCATCCGCGCCTGGATGGGGAGCAGCGCCAGGTGGGCGGTGGTCGCCGCGCATGGCTCTTGCATCCTACAGCTCCTGAGTGGCCTTGCCGATGAACTCCTGAGCACCGGGCGCTCCTCACCCGGTGTCCTCCTCAGGGAAATGTGTCGTGAAGCACGCCTCCAGGTGGTGCCCGAGTGCCTCCCTCGTGATGCTGGCTAGGTCTGAGGCCCTCCAGAAGAGGCTCCCGAGCCCTGCCCGAGGAGGGCACCGGGCGCGCCTCCCTATGCAATGGAGGGAGGCGCCCTAGGCGCGGGCGCCGATCCTAAGGTGGCGCCGCTGGAGGCGGCGCTCCCCTGAGGCCCAGTGTGGGGTAGCTGCTTCTTCTTCTCCTTGTGGCTGGCCTCAGGAGGGTACTACACATACGCACTGCCAGGGTCTCCGACTGCTGCAGCTTGGAAGGCGCGCTCGAGGGAGCACACCGCGTCTCTTTCTTCGTAGGGGACTGTGATGATTCCGCCGCTTCCTGGCATCTTGAGGACGTTGTAGCCATGGTGGGTGACTGCCATGAATTTGGCTAGCGCTGGGTACCCGAGGATGGCATTGTACGACAGGCGGATGTGGGCGACGTCGAAGTCGACGAGCTCGGTGTGGTAGTTGTCATGCTGACCGAAGGTGACAGGGAGACGAACTTGTCCTATCAGGGTGGTGGAGCCGACAGTCACTCCTAAGAAAGGCTTGGTGGGCTGGAGCTGATCGTATGGCACTTGAAGGCTGTCTAACGTCTCGACGGACAGGACACTGAGCCCTGCGCCGCCGTCGACGAGGGTCTTGGTGACTTGGACATTGCTAATGACGGGTGAGCAGAGCATCGGGAGGACGCCGACGGTTGCTGCACATTTGAGCTGGTCCGCCGAGCTAAAGGTGATGGCATACTTGGACCATCTGAGCGGGCGCGTGGCCTTGAGCTTGGGGAGGGCTGCATTCACCTCGTGAGAGAACTGCATAAAGATGCGTTCGGAAGCTGGGGCCTAAGCGCCACCCAAGAGGCAGGCGATGGCACGCGGCTCCTGGAAGCCCCCATCCCCTTCATCCTGTTGGTGATCGTCGTTCCTCCTTGGTGGTGGCGGCAGTGGAGGGAGACCAGGATTGCCCTGAGGATGGTCCACGCGAGGCTGGTCCCTCCAGGCGCCCTCACGAGGCTGGTCCTGCCAGCGGTCCTCGCGAGGCTGGTCGTGCCACTCCTGGCGGGGCCTGCGGTCGTCCCAACGTCCTCCACCTTGTCCACCTCCTCGGCCGTAGCCCCGATCGTCGCGCTCGGGGCGCCGACCGAAGCGTCCATCCCGGATGGCCCTGAGCTCTTGAAAATCGTTGGTGTTGTGGCTGCGCATGTTGTGGAAGGCGCAGAACGCATGGCTGTCCTTGGACGAGTAGGGAAGGTCTCGGCCGCGCTTTGTGTCTGGCTCTACTGCGAGTACGCCACCCCTTTGCGCTTCACATCCTTGACCTTGGCCTTCTTCTCCTCTGGATCCATAGCAGGGCACTCGAGGAGGGAGAGACACCCCTCCTCAGCTCTTGCCCACTTGGTTGCTATGTTGAATAGCTCCAAAGTCGTGCACAGCTCCTCATGGATGGAGAGCTCCTCCTTCATCTTGATGTCGCGGACGCCATCAAAAAACGCTGAGATCATGGCCTCGTCTGTCACCTTGGGGATCTTGATACGCACGCTGTTGAAGCGCTGGATGTACTTCTGCAGGCTGTTTCCTGATGTGGCGCAGGTCACCCACGGCCCGGGGGCGGTCGCGAGTGCCCTGGAAGTTGTCGATGAAGAGGTCGCGCATCTCATCCCAGGAGGAGATCGAGCCCGGGGGCAGGTTCAGGAGCCATGAGCGGGATCCGCTCTTGAGAGCCATGGGGAACCAGTTCGCCATGACCTTTTTGTCACTGCTGGCTAAGGGGGTCCTGGACTAAGGGGTCCTCGAGCATCTGGCATGTTATCTATGGGCCGGACTAATGGGCTGTGAAGACATGAAGGCCGAAGACTGCACCGTGTCCAGATTGGACTCTACTTGGCGTGGAAGGCAAGCTTGGCGACCAAAGATTCCTTCTTATGTAACCCACTCCATGTAAACCCTAGATCTCCTTAGTGTCTATATAAACCGAAGGGGATAGTTCGGAAAGGATAACACATATACTCATTACCATGCCCACATAGGCTAGACTTCTAGGGTTTAGCCATTACGATCTCGTGGTAGATCCACTCTTGTAACACTCATATCCATCAATATCAATCAAGGAGGACATAGGGTTTTACCTCCATAGAGAGGGCCTGAACCAGGGTAAACATCGTGTCCCCTGTCTCCTGTTACCATTGATCCTAGACGCACAGTTCGGGATCCCCTACCCAAGATCCGCCGGTTTTGACACCGACATGGTGCTTTCATTGAGAGTTCCACTATGTCGTCGATGAAAGGCTCGATGGCTCGCCTTGTCATTAAAGACAATATTACCGCAGGGGTAGTTTTGGCCTCGGGCCAAACCCTCCGGCTGGGCGACTTTACCATGATCGCCCGTTCGGCCACGGGGCCGACGATGACCTCTCAGGTCATTAAAAATCCCCTTCGCATCAACTCCAAGCACTCCAAGCAGATGGATCCGGTTGAGTTTTCGTCCTTAAACAAGCTCCTAGATTGCATCGCTGCTTTGGGAATCGCCACAGATTACGATCAGATCGGGCCTAAAACCGATCAGGGAGAAACCAAAATCCCATCGGTCAGCCACCAGATCACGGCAGTCCTGGAGCAGGACGGCGAGTCTTCTTCTATATTAAAGACGGACTATGTTCGGGTCGCCGTTCATGAAGAGCCGGATACTCACCCACGAAAGGACGCAACCAGCCCTCCAAACATAGCATCGGACGGCGGTTCCAAACAATCAGAAGATATTCCGGAACCCAGACTGCGTAGTCCGGAAGGTCTTCGGACTCCGGACAACCGGTTAGGTTGGGGTTCGGATTTAATTCCACCCACCCACCCGGATATAGAGGCTCTCATGAGCATAAAGCAGCAACCTCAGGAGAAGGTCCACCACTTTTGGGCCAGATTCCTCCTTGTTAAGGAAAATGTAAAGGATTGTCGTGACGAGGACGCAATATCAGCATTCTGCAAAAACTGTGCGGACG
The DNA here is from genome assembly GCF_002162155.2 of Triticum dicoccoides. Classification (NCBI taxonomy): domain Eukaryota; kingdom Viridiplantae; phylum Streptophyta; class Magnoliopsida; order Poales; family Poaceae; genus Triticum; species Triticum dicoccoides. Next base: position 148,094,907 of record NC_041386.1, read on the forward strand.
AAGGAATCCTCAACGCCATCAATCGCCGCCGCATACTAAAATTTGCTGACTGAGCAACCATCGTACAAAAATACTGCGCAATGGAAAGCGCCTGGGAAACTCGGGCAGCTCGCTGGGAACCACCAGCCCCAACCCAACTTCCCCTACAGGCGAAAAGGGCGTACCCTCGTGGCACGCCCTATCCAACAGTCAAAAAACACAAAGCCACTATACAACAAGGCACTGTTCTAGAAGGCTGGCTCGATGGCCCTTGCAAAATACATACAACAACAGATACCGTGGCAACCCACAGCCTTAGAGCATGTTGGATACTACGACAGGTAGCCAAGAGCGGCTAGGACATCCTTATCAAGGACGCCCTAGAATAACACCCCACATAAGAAGACGACCCAAGAGTATTGACAGTCTTCAAGACATTCGCTTCAATTAACAAGCACAAAAGGGCACTTCGCGAGCTCAACGAAGTCTGCCAAATTGCTATAATAAACCCATGGAATGACACGGCTATAACATTCAACGCTAATGATGGACCAAAGTACAGAACATCACGAGCACCAGCCGCGTTAGTCATCGGCCCCATCGTGGATGGGTTTCGACTCACCAAGGTCCTCATGGATGGCGGCAGCGGACTAAATTTCATTCATGAGGACACACTCCATAAATTGGAAATAGATAGGAGCCGCATCAAACAAAGTAAAACAACCTTCCGGGGAATTATTCCTAGTCGGGAGGCACAGTGCACGGGCAAAATCACACTTGACGTGGTATCCAGATCACCGGAGAACTATCGGTCCGAAGAAATAACCTTCCAAGTGGCCCCTTCCAATAGTGGATATCACGCCCTATTGGGGCGGGATGCTTTTACACGCTTCCAAACTATACCTCACTACGGATATATGAAGCTTAAAATGCCCGGACCAAACGGTATAATCACTCTCATCAGTGATCCGGACATAGCACTCCGTGCTGAAAACAAAACCGCATCCTTAGCCCTGGATGCGCTATCCGAAGCCCTCGCGGCCGAAGAATTAACCGCACAATGCTCCACAATGGACAAGGATGACATGATCCTCGACAAACGCCCCAAATCCACCTTGTTCAAACTGGCAGAAGAAATAGTCAAATTCCAGGTCCACCCAACGGACCCCAGGAAGACAACATCCATCGGAGCTCAACTGAACCCAACAGTTGACGCCGCACTATAAGAATTCCTGCGTGAAAACTGGGACATATTTTCCTGGCACCCTTCGGACATGCCAGGAATCCCACACAAGCTGGCCGAGCATTGCCTCAATATATTAAAGGGGTTTAAACCGGTTAAGCAAACACTACGGCTCTTTTCCGAACCCAAGCGACAAGCCATGGGGGAGGAGCTAGCCAAACTCATCGAGGCCGGATTCATTAGAGAAATTAAATATCCGGACTGGCTGGCAAACCTGGTGATTGTACCAAAGAAGGACAAATCCTGGCGCCTGTGTGTCGATTTCAAAGACATCAACAAAGCCTGCCCTAAGGATCCCTCCCCCCTCCCCCGCATTGATCAAATCATTGACGCCACCATAGGGCACGACTCACTGTGTTTCCTTTATGCATACTCCGAATACCATCAAATCAAAATGAAGGAATCCGATCAAGCTGCAACAGCATTCATTACCCATACGGGCCATTCTGCTTCAATACCATGGCCTTTGGGCTCAAGAACGCCGGCGCCACATATCAATGCATGATTCAAACATGCCTGGAGAAACAGATTGGCAAAACAGTAGAAGCTTACGTTGATGACCTCGTCATCAAAACCAGGCACGTGGAAACACTAATATACGACTTACATCTTACCTTCGACAACCTCAGGGCGTATGACATCAAGCTCAACCCGGAAAAGTGTGTCTTCGGCGTCCCCGCTGGAAAACTGTTGGGATTCATCATCTCCAATAGGGGAACCGAAGCAAACCCAGCCAAACTCCAAGCTTTGTCACAATTGGCTAAGCCAATAGACCTTAAACAATTTCAAAAACTTGCAAGTTGCATGGCAGCTCTAAGCCGCTTCATCTCCAGATTAGGAGAAAAGGCACTGCCACTCTATCGCCTTCTACGGCGAACCAACCACTTCGAGTGGACAGACGCGGCAACAGCCATCCTGGAAGAAATAAAAACCCTTCTTGCGAGCAATCCAATCCTGGCCACACCAAATGACGGTGAACCAATGTTATTATACATATCAGAAACACATCAGGTGGTGAGTGCCGTACTCGTCGTTGAACGAGAACAGGACGGACATAAATTCCCGCTTCAGAAGCCAGTATACTACGTGTCTACTGTCCTTACACCATGCAAGTCCCGGTACCCTTATTATCAAAAAATAGCATGCGCGGTCTTCATGGCATCCCGAAAGCTCCGTCACTACTTCCAGGAGTTTTTGATCACGGTGGCATCCGAAGTACCACTCAACAACATTATAAACAACCGCGATGCTACGGGCCGGATTGCCAAATGGGCCATTGAGCTCTTGCCATTTGACATTACATACAAACCACGTTGAGCTATCAAATCCCAAGTTCTGGCCGAATTCATCGCCGAATGGAAAAGGCCGAACTCCCTAAAGAGTACGACACATACTCCAATTGGGTCATGCACTTCAACGGCTCCAAAATGCTGGCAGGGTTAGGAGCGGGTGTCATTTTAACGTCCCCCACCAGAGACATCGTCCAGTATGTTCTCCAAATACTATACACAGACTCCACTAGCGTAGCCGAATATGAGGCCTTATTGCATGGTCTCCGGATGGCTATCTCCATGGGCATACAATGCCTAGAAGTACACGGGGACTCAAACCTTGCAATATCTCAAATAAATGGAGATTTTGACACTAAAGATCTGAAGATGGCAGCGTATCAAACACAGTCATAAAAATGTCGGCCCAGTTCGAGGGGATAGAGTTCCATCATGTGGCTCGAGAAAGTAATAAAGCGGCGGATGTCCTTGCTCGTATTGGCGCTAAGCGCGACCCCGTCCCACCTAACATCTTCCTGGAAAGGCTCTTCAAGCCATCCGTGGTGTGGCAGGGGGAAAACGGCAAACACTAGTCTGGACCCAAACATAACCCTAGATCCCGAAAACATCGACATAACACCATCGGCGCATCTCATCATGGCAGTCATTGCCCCATGGACCAAACCCTTTCTGGCCTACCTTAATAGGAAGGAGCTTCCCGAGGACCAGAATGAGGCCCGCTGCATTGTCTGGCACTCAAAGGCCTACAAGGTTCATGATGGAGAACTCTACAAGAAAAGTGCCACCGGAGTCCTTCAACGATGTATATCGGAGGAAGAGGGGCGGCAGCTCCCGGCTGAAATCCATGTCGGACTCGGCGGTCACCACGCCACAGCTCAGGCCCTTGTTAGCAAGGCCTTCCATACAGGGTTTTATTGGCCGACGGCCCTAGCGGATGCACAGGACCTTGTCCAACATTGCGTTGGATGCCAACTCTTTGCCAATCAAAGCCATATGCCCCCCACTGCCCTACAAACAATCCCCATCACTTGGCCTTTCATGGTCTGTGGACTCGACATGGTTGGACCCCCTAAAGGGGGAAGCCATAAGAAAAAATATCTGCTGGTTATGGTGGACAAATTCACTAAGTGGATAGAGGCTAAACTGGTCAAAACGGATGAGTCCGGCCCGGTGATAGACTTCATATCTGATGTTGTGCACCGTTATGGTGTCCCACACAGCATCATCACTGACAACGGTTCCAATTTCACAGCCGACAAGGTAAAACCCTGGTGTACTACTTTGGGTATCAAACTCGATTACGCCTCCGTGTACCACCCACAAACCAACTGTCAAGTAGAACGTACCAACGGTCTTATTATGAGCGGCATCAAGCCCAGACTAGTGCGTTCTTTGAAAGAATCAGAAAAACACTGGGCCAAGGAGCTCGACTCCGTACTCTGGGGCTGCGGACCACGCCCAACCGTACTACCGGGTACTCACCTTTCTTCATGGTGTATGGTACAGAGGTCGTATTGCCCTGGAATATTATTCACGACTCACCTAGAGTGCGTATGTACGAAGAAGAGAAGCCGAGCTTGATCGGCAGGACAACCTAGATGCCCCGGAGGAGGAACGTGATGTCGCAAAAGCTCGTTCAGCAATTTACCAACAGCATGCGTGAAGATATCAAAGCAGAGAAGTACGGGCCAATACTTACAACATCGGCGAACTCGTTCTACGCCTCCCGGAGAAGAAAAAGGACAAACTCAAGCCCAAATGGGAGGGTCCGTTCATAATTGATGAAGTTCTCACCGGAGGAGTGTACCGTCTTCGCGGTGCATCAGACAATCGCCTCAAGCCGAACCCTTGGAACGCGACCAGACTCCGGAGATTCTACGCCTAGTGCTAAACTCATTGTTCATCTCCTCCTCTCCTGTAGTTTCCATTATTTTTCTCTCTTTTTCGATCACTTTCTTTTTCTTGCTTTAAAGCTTTAAGTATGGCTAGACCTCACACCATTGGCACATACATCTTTAAACATGTACACCACTTGTACCTGGGGGCTTCTCGGACAGAAGTTCTTGTCATTCCTTGAGCATCAAGCTCCTCACATATGAGGTTTTCCATATGTACCTTTTCTTCGCCACTATTTGCATCGATATGACTTAAGTTTTGGCCAAGTTGGGTTGCCTGGCTCCTGTGCTTATGCCCTACGTTCCCGTTAGTTCAGCTAGGGCATAAAGGGAGCACCTCTGCGATTGTTACTGCCGGGTCATCCAGATGTGTACCTCAGACTGGGTGAAGCCGAAAGCTAGCGTTCTTAAGGGAATATTCGGTCGGTGAATTAAAGATGTTTTCTAAACTCACACCATTGTGCACCCCCAAAAGGTATACAAACAATGGTGCTCGCATCACCATTCAGACATGTACATTAAATGCATGCACACCAAGGGAAAGGAACCCTTAACGGAACTATTCTCTCTGGAAGATGTTTCTTACGATTTCAATGTAATATAACATAGCTAGCCGGATACAACTTGTCTGTTCAAGCAACTATGACCCCTACGCCTAGTTTTCCAAGCATACCCCGGCCTATTCGACCGCGACGGTATTCGGAAACACTCCGCACCTTAGAGTCTGGAGGTTGAAGCGAAAAGGTCTGCCATGACAAATGATATACAATTCAGCTAGATGAGGGAAGTACACAGTCACTTGGACTCGAACACCTCTTTCTCTACACCTTCCAACAGGCGGTCTAACTTACAATCCTGCTGAGAATATTTGACGACCACCTCTACTTGGTCATATAATAAACTAACGGGATTTTCTTCCCCATCTGACCCTACCGGTCCGACCCGAGCCATGTGATTAGGATCCAGCTTGGTATATCGCGTCTTCACCATGGCCCAGGCCTCTCGCCCACCCTCTTGGCATGCCGATATCTTCCACAGTCGGATACGCCTCCGCGCTCCCTTGAACAGCTCTACCAGCTGCTCCATGCTTCCTGGAGAGGGGTCGGATGGCCATAAAGCCTTGGCTACACTCTACATCGCCTGCCGAGCTTGCTCATGCAACTGCGACAACCCTTGCAGAAGATCACTTGATGATACGGACACCTCCTCTTTGTGGCGGTTTGTCAAAACACCTGCAATCACAGCCAAATCAGCTACCATTACCTCCAAAACTGTTATAAAACAAAAGTGGCTACATACTGAATATGCCGCATCGCAGCTTCTTGTTCTCCTTTACAGAGTCAGCTAGCTGAGCTCGCACATCTTTCAGTTCTTCGCCCAGTTTGGAGTTCGAGTCCTGGAGTTTCTTTTTCTCCTGAATGACTTTTGTCAATACACGCTCGCCCGCTGCTAGTAGCTTTTTGGCTCCGCGTTCTTCGCTTCGAGCGGCATCCAGCTGCTCTTGTACTTGGTCTAATGGCCGAACACAAATATTAGCACCCATATTAGCATTATCGGTGTATCATTATGAATTTTCGATAGAAGGAAACATTACTGGGAGACGCCTTATATTTCTCCAGTTCGGCATTGGCAGCAAGCAGTCGGCGCTGACATTTTTCCAGCACCTGAGCTAGCTGGGTGTTCTTCTCCGTAAGCACCTGGTCATACAATGATCCTTAAATCAGTTGTTTCAACTCCTTTAAGTCTCGGGGGCTACTGGCATATGGTTATCATAGTCAGACAAAATAAATTTACCTGCACATCTTTCAAATATTGCTTTGTGGCCCTGTTAATCCCATCTCGAGCAGCTCGGATGTACGCATCTGCCGAGTTGAAGGCGTTAAAAGACTCTTCTGAAAAGCCAGGGTCTTGTAAAATGGCCCGGCGGTGCCGATGATTCATCGCACTTTCCACTTCTGAGTTGGTGACGGATACATCATCCGATTCCTTGGTCGGAGGATAGTCCGGCTTCGCCTCCGTATCGGCCCCCATCTTCATGGCAGGATTTGAATCCTGGCTGCGGGAAGTACGGCCGCTTGATCCTCCGGATACGGTTCGGCATGTTTTTCTCCTGACACATGAATAATAGGAGGGTCACGGTTGGACGTGACTGCTCAGGTGCAGGTTGGCGAATTCATACCTCTTTGACGAGGGCACGGCCGTATCTTCATTCACTTTCCTCTTGGAAGGCTCGCCTGGAGTGGGGGACACTCTCTTCGGAGGTACCCCTGGAGTAGTACGGCACGCCGAGCCCTTCCCATTTTGAGCACAAGACGGTGCAGTGGGTAAGAAGGAAGGAGAGATCTCTTTTGAAAAAGGTGTGTTTGGATCACTCACGTGTGAAGCCGGGAGAAGACCGGGGTAGTCGGCGGTGATGGCCACTTCTGTGCCATCATAGTGTGACGCCCCTGATTTCACCGCACACTAATCATACACGCAAACGTGTACGATCAAGATCAGGGACTCACAGGAAGATATCACAACACAACTCTACAAATAAAATAAGTCATACAAGCATCATATTACAAGCCAGGGGCCTCGAGGGCTCGAATACAAGAGCTCGATCATGGACGAGTCAGCGGAAGCAACAATATCTAAGTACATACAAAAGTAAACAAGTTTTCCATAAGAAGGCTAGCACAAACTGGGATACATATCGAAAGAGGCGCATGCCTCCTGCCTGGGATCCTCCTAAACTACTCCTGATCATCGCCAGCGGGCTGCACGTAGTAGTAGGCACCTCCAGTGTAGTAGGAGTCGTCATCGATAGTGGCGTCTTGCTTCTGGACTCCAACGTCTGGTCACAGCAATCGGGTATAGGAAAGGGGAAAAGGGGGAGAAAAGCAATCGTGAGTACTCATCCAAAGTACTCGCAAGCAAGGAGCTACACTACATATGTATGCATTGGTATCCAATGGAAAAGGGGTATCATATGTGGACTGAACTGCAGAATTTCGGAATAAGAGGGGGATAGCTAGTCCTATCGAAGACTACGCTTCTGGTAACCTCCATCTTGCAGCAGAAGAAGAGAGTAGATGGTAACTTCACCAAGTAACATCGCGTAGCATAATCCTAACCGATGATCCTCCCCTCGTCGCCCTATGAGAGCGATCACCGGTTGTATCTGGCACTTGGAAGGGTGTGTTTTATTAAGTAACCGGTTCTAGTTGTCATAAGGTCAAGGTACAACTCCAAGTCGTCCTATTACCGAAGATCACGGCTATTCGAATATATTAACTTCCCTGTAGGGGTGCACCACATTTCCCAACACGCTCGATCCCCTTTGTCCGGACACACTTTTCTGGGTCATGCCGATCTCGGAAGATCAACACGTCGCATCCCTACATAGGGACAATAGAGAGGTCAGCACGCCGGTCTAAATCCTTTGCACGCAGGGGTCTGGGCCCATCGCGCATTGCACACCTGCACGTGTGTGTACGCGGCCGGTGAGCAGACCTAGCAACCTCCATTACAAAGGAAGTTGCGTTACGCGGTCCAACCCGGCGCGCGCCGCTCAATCGCTGACGTCACGAAGGCTTCGGCTGATACCACGACGTCGAGTGCCCATAACTATTCTCGCGTAGTTGGTTAGTGCGTATAGGCCAGTAGCCAGACTCAGAGCAAATACCCAGATCTCGTTAGGCGGGTTATTTTGAAGTAACTGCGAACGCCGACCAGGGCCAGGGCCACCTCTCTCCTAGGTGGTCTCAACCTGCCCTATCGCTCCGCCTTAAAGTAATAGTCAGGGGCCGTCGGGAACCCAGGCCCACCACTACCTGGATGGAACCACCTGCCCCTTCACCCCCAACATCGGAATCACTTGCGGGTACTCAACGAGCCGACCCGACTTTAGTCACCACCTGTAGAGCATGTATATATGTATGTATATACCCGTGATCACCTCCCGAGTGATCATGGCCCGATAGTATAGCATGGCAGACATACAAGAATGTAGGGCCATAGATGGAATACTAGCATCCTATACATTTATTTAGGATTGCAGGTAAGGTATCAACAACGGTAGCAACAATGACAGGCTATGAAGCAGAATAGGATTAACCGAAAGCAGTAACATGCTACACTACTCTAATGCAAGCAGTAGAGAGAATGAATAGGCGCTATCTGATGATCAAGGGGGGGCTTGCCTGGAAGCTCTGTTGTATAGGAAGAAGGGTCGTCAGTGACGTAGTCGTACTCAGCGGCATCAGCGTCGGTCTCGGGGTCTACCGGAGAAGAAGAGGGGGGAAGAAACAGTAAAGGCAGAGCAAACAAAGCATCACAAAACATAACATGGCAATACATGGTGCTAGGTATGCCATAACGCGGTGGAAGGTGAAACCGGCAAAGGGGGAAACATCTGGGAAGGTATTCCCGGTGTTTGGCATTTTCAGACACATGAACAGGAGGGGGAAAGTTGCGTGTTCGCTATGCTAGGGATGTGTGGCGGACGAACGGGCCACGTATCCAGATTCGTCTCGTCGTTCTGAGCAACTTTCATGTATAAAATTTATTCATCCGAGTTACGGATTACTTTGTATGATTTTTCAAAGTTTTAACAATATTCTGGAATTATTATTAATTCGAAAATAAAGACTAAATGCTAGGTGCACCCAGCTCCGTGTACACAGCAATATACACAGAGGACGACAAGTGGGTCCAGGGGGGCTGAGTCAGCAGTCAAAAGTTTGACTGTTGGCTGGTCAAACTGACCAATGGGTCCCTTTTGTGAGTGAGACATTTTATTTACAGGTTTTATTTATTTAAAAAAATTAGTCTAATTAGTTGGTGGGACCGAGCTTTCAGTGGCTGGATTAATTAACAGAGTTAATTTAAACTAATCCTAATACTTAAAGTGGGGGTGGTCCACATGTCAGTGGGGGTTTTAGGGCCGGGATAAGTGGCTAACGACCGTGGGTCCACTTGTCGGTGCCCCAGGGAGGTTCAAACCACGGCGGTGCACTAGTGATAGAGCCCCGGCAACAACAGGGATGGCGGAGGGGTTCGGGATCGCACCTCCTGCGTCCATTCGACGCGCGACCAAAGGGGATCGGACGCGGGCAGCGCCGTGCGTTGCCCGGTGGTAGTGACAGCAGCAGGGGAGGCCGAGGTTGGCCGGAGCGGCAACGAAGGGTGGTGGTGGCGCTCGGGTGAGCACGAGAGGCTAGGCGGGGCCTACATGGTGCGGTAGGGACGATGAGCATGGTCTCGTGACCATTAGGTCATCGGAGATGCGCCAACGACGAGCCAGGCGGCAGCGAGCTGTGGCAATGGCGGAGCTAGGAGCAGCAACAGAAAATCGAGGGGGGGGGGACGGGAGGGGGAAACACGTTGCTGCTCACATCGATGACGGGGAGTTGCTCGGGGAGGCGCTGGGTGCAGCGGAAATGTGGCATTCGTCAGCGAGATCCGGGTCGGGGCCGGAGAAGAAAGGAGGGCGTGGCGTTGATGTGATGCTCCCCGACTTGATCTGCTCCTTGTATTCGACGAAGACGACGAGGGGGAAGCTCCAGGACGCGGTAGCGCAACGCGGGGATTCACGGTTTCCGCGATGGCATCGACGGCCATGGCGTACGCGAGCCCGGGCGAGCGGGCGCGTCGAGGGAGAGCGAGGCGTGGCGCAAGGAGGAAGGGGGAGAGGCAGGGGCGTCCTACACTACAGAAAAAAGACACATCCGTGACATTTTGGGCCGAACGATTTTTTTTCTGTCATACATATGACACTTCTATGACGATAATTGTAACAAAACCCGGTATCATCATAGATGTGGTGGGCTCCTACTTCTATGACAAAAAATCATGACAGAAAATGGGCTTTTCGTCCTAGGCGGGCCGGAGACGCAGCTGCATGACATTCTTTGGGCCGTCCATGACGGAAAAAACCGTGGTAGAAGCGAGGGCGAGGAAAATTTCGGGGAGTTCCCGGTTACGGTGGGAGGTCGGGGGCCGAGCGATGCGCGTTTCTCTTGTACACGTACGCGCGTGTGTGCGAGGCGTTGGCTCTAACTGAACCTGAGCGAGGCATTGGGCTCTATATGAACCCGAGCGATTGCACTGCAGGCTACGCGTTACTGAACCTGAGCAATCGATCGATGGCTGTTAACTGAACCCGATCGAGCGATTCCTTCGCTACTGCTGCTAACTGAAGCCGATCGATGCTGCCTCTGGATGAACAGTGAGCGTTGTGGGGGGGTGGATGAACAGTTCCCAGTGGGGCTGGATGAACAGGACCCCGTGGTGCTGCCTCTGGATGAACAGGACCCTGATCGATTGAGCCAGTTGGGGCTGGATGAACAGGACCCCGTGGAGGGCTGGATGAACAGGACCACCCCGTGGAGGGCAGGATGAATAGTAGATGGTGGAGGGCAGGATGAACAGTAGCCCGTGGAGGGGTGGTTGAACAGGAGCCCATGGAGAGGGCTGGTTGAACAGTAGCCGGTGGAGTAGCGCGCGATGGAGGCTGGATGAACAGGAGCCCGTGGATGAACAGTCACAGGTGGAGGCTGGAGGAGGTCGACGGTGGATGAACAGTAGCTCGTGCAGGCTGGAGGGGGTCGATGGTGGAGATGAACAGTATCCCATGGAGTTCCGTTTTGCGGTACGCCACACCCCTCCCGATGAACAGGACCCCCGTTTTGACCGTAGCGCTCCAACACAAGTCCGTTTCGTCCGTTTTGCGGTACACCACACCCCTCCTGATCAACAGGACCCCCGTTTCGACCGTAGGAGGTCCATTTCCTCCATTTTGCGGTACGCCAGACCACTCCCAATCAACAAGACCCCGTTCTGAATGTAGGAGGTCCGTTTCCTCCGTCGTGCGGTTTGCCAGGCCTCGTTTCCATCGCCTGTTCCGTCCAAGCCCTCTCGATGAACACGACCATGCATTCCGTTCCGACCCAGCCGGTTGGCTCCCACGCATTCCGTTGCCTCCCCATGAACACGACGCATTCCGTTGCCTCCCCATGAACATGACGACGACGCTGTTTCTCCGTTCCGACCCAACCATATACACGAGCCCTGGCCGTACGTATGCGCGAGTAGGCGTTCGAGACCCCGCCCGTATGTACACATGCGTGGCCGTATTTTCTTTCTTGCACCTTGGCCGCTGTACGTACGTGTACATGCTACGTGTGCGCCTCTACATCGACCAGTATGTACGTACACGTTCACGACCAGAATGACAATGCTATGTACGCTTCGACCAGGTGGGTCCTGACTGTCAGGCACTTTCTTGCCTGCGAAGATGTAGCTGGTGGGTCCCAGCAATGAGGGGGTGAATTGTTTTTTTTTGCCTGGACGCACTTCCTTGCATGCGAAGATGTAGCTGGTGGGTCCCAGCAGTCAGGGGGAAACGTTTTTTCACAAAATACAGTGGCCCGTCCGGTGGATCCCACCTGTCAGGTGGAGGAATCATTACTTTCCGCGTAATAAGGAGGCACTTCCTTGCTGCGGCCGTGGACCCAGCTATCAGCCTCTCCACATACAGTCCATGTCCGATGGAAGTCGTTCCTTGACCACGTTGACCACGCTGCGCCGAGAGCACCAGGGTGGTGGACGACGGCGAGGCCTAGGAAGGGGACGACACGGAGGCAGGGAAGACTCGATAGCTGTTTCCCACGTGGAGGGGAGTACGACTGTATGAGGGTTTACTGGTTCGTCTGTCGTCGCTGGAGAATAACAGCAGGTGTGGTTGAGTAGAGGGATGGCTAGGCCAGCGATGGGAGTATGGTCGGGCGGTGAGGCCTGCGCGGTAGCACAACCGACCATGAGGAGGAGGGAGCAGGCAGTCCCGCCGGCGCTTGTTTGAGTGGCTGGAGCAGGAAGAGCAGAGATTGAAGAAGCATGACGGCCGTTGGATGGACATCCAACAGTCAGTGCTTGTGGGTCAACCTTTTTTTAGGAAAGCCTCAAATCTGTGGAAAACATCATACAGCCCATCTGCCATTATTTCTAATAATTTACATCCCATTTGCTAATTCTTAAGGTTTTTTTGGAGCCCATATTCTTTTTGTTAGCATTACAACCCATATTGTGGCAACGGTTAAAAAATTATACGAAATTTTGCATATTTCGGTGCGGTCCGAACTGTTTTTAATCCCGAAATTTCGACTCACATTCAAACTGATTTTAAAAATAAATGTGTATCAATATAAAATCCAACAAATTCTCCACGCATAAAAATTAATGTAATTTAAAATATGGAAATGAAAAAAAAAGATATTTGAAACTAATTGCCGGTTTGATGTGTTTTAAAAATGTACAACCCATTTCTCATTACTGATGGGCCATTTTCTCGGCCAGCCGAATGAAAGCTCTCCTTGTTCTAAAAGATTTGCAGCCCAACAGGCCTGACAAAGCGACTTACTTGGCAAATCACAAAAAAACTGGGCTGTGGCCGTGGACCCAGCTGTCAGCCTCTCCACGTACAGTACTCTTCCGACGGAAGTCGTTCCTTGACCACGTTGACCACGCCGCGCGGAGAGCACCATGGTGGTGGACGACGGCGAGGCCTAGGAAGGGGACGACGCGGCAATGGAAGCCCGCGCGGAGAGGACTACGAGGGTTCACTGGTTCGGCTGCGGTGTGAGGCTGCCGTCGCCGCAGGGCCTGGCCAACGGTGGGAATAGTAGGGGGCGGTGAGGCCTCTGCGGCAGCACAGTCGGCCACGGGAGGCAGGAGCATGCAGCACGACCGGCGCTGCTTTGGGCGGCTGGAGCAAGAAGACCAGAGGTTGAAGAAGCACTACGGCCGTTGGATGGACATCGTATGGTCACTGGAGCTAGAATTGTTCATATTGACTAAGTTGACAAAGCCCTTTGTCCCCGTCAACTTAGTAGGCCCACAAGTTAGCCTCCCAGCAAGGTGGGTCCCAGCTAGCCAGGGGAGTATTCATTTTTTTGTGTAATAAGGAGGCACTTCCGGT
>NC_041386.1:148108484-148149722 GCF_002162155.2 Triticum dicoccoides
TCGCGAAATACGGTGGCCCGTACGGTGGGTCCCAGCAGTCAGGGGGAAACGATTTTTTCGCAAAATACTAGTGGCCCGTCTGGTGGGTCCCTGCTGTCAGGTGGAGGAATCATTATTATCCGCGTAATAAGGAGGCACTTCCTTGCTGCCGCCGTGGACCCAGTGATACGTCCATTTTGCATCATGCTTTTATATCGATATTTATCGCATTATGGACTGTTAATTCACTTTATGTCACAATACTTATGGCTATTCTCTCTTATTTTACAAGGTTTACATAAGGAGGGAGAATGCCGGCAGCTGGAATTCTAGGCTGGAAAAGGAGCAAATATTAGAGACCTATTCTGCGCAACTCCAAAAGTCCTGAAACTCCATGGAACGTCTTAAAATAAATAAATAAAAATCCTCGCCAAAGATGAAGGCCAGGGGCCCACACCCTGCTCACGAGGGTGGGGGGCGCCCCCCCTAGGGCGCGCCCCCTACCTCGTGGGCCCCCTGGTGGCTCTCTGACGTCCATCTTCTCCTATATGAGGTCTTTTGATGAGAAAAAATAAGAAGGAAGTTTTCGGGACGAGACTCCGCCGCCACGAGGCGGAACCATGGCGGATCCAATCTAGAGCTCCGGCAGAGCTGTTCTGCCGGGGATACTTCCCTCCGGGAGGGGGAAATCATCACCATCGTCATCACCAACGCTCCTCTCATCGGGAGAGGGCAATCTCGATCAACATCTTCACCAGCACCATCTCATCTCCAAACTCTAGTTCATCTCTTGTATCCAATTCTTGTCTCAAAGTCCAGGATTGGTGCTAGTAGGTTGCTAGTAGTGTTGATTACTCCTTGTAGTTGATGCTAGTTGGTTTATTTGGTGGAAGATCATATGTTCAGATCCTATATGCATATTATTACCCCTCTGATTATGATCATGAATATGCTTTGTGAGTAATTACGTTCGTTCCTGAGGACAAGGGAGAAGTCTTGCTATGAGTAGTCATATGAATTTGGTATTCGTTTGATATTTTGATAAGATGTATGTTGTCTAGCCTCTAGTGGTGTTATGTGAATGTCGACTACATAACACTTCACCATTATTTGGGCCTAGAGGAAGGCATTTGGAAGTAATAAGTAGATGATGGGTTGCTAGAGTGACATAAGCTTAAACCCTAGTTTATGCGTTGCTTCGTAAGGGGCTGATTTGGATCCATATGTTTCATGCTATGGTCAGGTTTACCTTAATACTTTTGTTGTAGTTGCGGATGCTTGCAATAGAGGTTAATCATAAGTGGGATGCTTGTTCAAGTAAGAACATCACCCAAGCACCGGTTCACCCACATATCAAATTATCAAAGTATCAAACGCGAATCATATGAACGCGATGAAAACTAGCTTGATGATATTCCCATGTGTCCTCGGGAGCGCTTTTCCTATTATAAGAGTTTGTTCCGGCTTGTCCTTTGCTACAAAAGGATTGGGCCACCTTGCTGCACTTTATTTACTTTTGTTACTTGTTTCTTGTTACAACCTATCTTATCACAAAACTATCTATTACCACTTATTTCAGTACTTGCAGAGAATACCTTGCTGGAAACCGCTTATCATTTCCTTCTGCTCCTCGTTGGGTTTGACACTCTTACTTATAGAAAGGACTACGATAGATCCCCTATACTTGTGGGTCATCAAGACCCTTTTCTGGCGCCGTTGCCGGGGAGTGTAGCGCCTTTGGTAGGTGGAATTTGGTGAGGAAAAATTTATATAGTATGCTGAAATTTACTGTCACTTGTTACTATGGAAAGTAATTCTCTGAGGGGCTTGTTCGGGGTATCTTCACCCCGTCTAGTAGAGAAAAGAGTTGCTCCTCAACCTATTGAACCTATTGAAAATGAAACTCCTTTTGAATTTTCTTCGGGTATGATGGAAAAACTGCTAGCTAACCCTTTTATAGGAGATGGAACAAAGCATCCTGATGAGCACTTAATATATGTGGATGAAGTTGGTGGATTATTTAAGCTTGCAGGTATACCCGATGATGTTGCTAAGAAGAAGGTCTTCCCTTTATCTTTGAAGGGAGACAC
Organism: Triticum dicoccoides; assembly: GCF_002162155.2. Classification (NCBI taxonomy): domain Eukaryota; kingdom Viridiplantae; phylum Streptophyta; class Magnoliopsida; order Poales; family Poaceae; genus Triticum; species Triticum dicoccoides. Next base: position 148,110,554 of record NC_041386.1, read on the forward strand.
ATTGATATGGTATAGGCTATGTGATGATATGAGATCATGGGACTATAAAAGATTGAAGCTGGAATTTCATCAAAAGTATTACCCTATGCATCTTGTTCATCGTGATCGCAATTATATATATAATTTCTAGCCTCGCGAAAGAGAAAGCATCACTCAAGCTTGGGGGAGGCTTAAATCAATGTTATATTCATGCCCTAATCATGAGCTCCCGAGAGAAATAATTATGCAAAGTTTTTATGCTCGGCTTTCTGATAACAATCGCACCATGCTCGATACTTCTTGTGCTGGCTCTTTTATGATGAAGACTATTGAATTCAGATGGAATTTATTGGATAGAATTAAACGCAACTCTGAAGATTGGGACCTCGACGAAGGTAAGGAGTCGGGTATGACACCTAAGTTTGATTGTGTTAAATCTTTTATGGACACCGATATTTTCCGTAAGTTTAGCACTAAATATGGAATTGACTCTGAAATAGTAGCTTCTTTCTGTGAATCTTTTGCTACTTATGTTGATCTCCCTAAGGAGAAGTGGTTTAAATATCATCCTCCCATAGAAGAAAAGTAGCTGCACCTATTAAAGTTGAAGAAAAGACTGTCACTTATAATGATCCTATTGTTCCTACTTCTTATATTGAGAAACCACCTTTCCCTGTTAGAATAAAGGATCATGCTAAATCTTCAACTGTTGTTCGTAAAAGCAATATTAGAACTTATACACCTCCTGAGCAAGTTAAAGTAGAACCTAATATTGCTATTGTTAAAGATCTCTTGTCTGATAATATTGATGGGCATGTTATTCAGTTCGAAGGTGAAACTGCTAGAATTGCTAAACCTTGTGCTAAAGATAAACATAGACCTGTGGTAGGCGTGCCTGTTATTTCTGTTAAAATAGGAGATCATTGTTATCATGGCTTATGTGATATGGGTGCTAGTGCTAGTGTAATACCTATTGACTTATACGAAGAAATTAAGAATGAAATTGCACCTGTTGAGTTAGAAGATATTGATGTTACTATTAAACTTGCTAATAGAGATACTATTTCACCAATTGGAATTGTTAGAGATGTTGAAGTCTTGTGTGGGAAAACTAAATATCCTGCTGATTTTCTTGTTCTTACTTCTCCGCAAGATAGCTTTTGTCCCATTATATTTGGTAGACCCTTATTAAATACTGTCAATGCTACCATAGATTGCACTAAGAATGTTGTTACTGTTGGCTTGGATGATATGGTTCATGAGTTTAATTTCTCTAAATTTAGTAAACAACATTGTGAGGAAGAATTACCTAGTAAGGATGAAATTATTGGTCTTGCTTCTATTGCCGTACCTCCTAGTGATCCTTTAGAACACTATTTGCTAGACCATGAAAATGATATGTTCATGAATGAATGAAGGGAAATAGATGAAGTATTCTTTAAACAGGAACCTATGCTGCAACACAATTTGCCTGTTGAAATCTTAGGGGATCCTCCTCCACCCAAGGGTGATCCCGTGTTTGAGCTTAAACCTTTGCCTGATAATCTTAAGTATGCTTATCTTGATGAAAAGAAGATATATCCTGTTATTATTAGTGCTAACCTTTCAGAGCATGGAGAAGAAAGATTATTGAAAACTCTGAAGAAGCATCGTGCTGCTATTGGATATACTCTTGATGATCTTAAGGGCATTAGTTCCACTCTATGTCAACATAAAATAAATTTGGAAGCAGATGCCAAACCAGTTCGTGATCCTCAACCACGTCTGAATCCTAAAATGAAAGAAGTGGTAAGAAAAGAAATACTAAAGCTTCTGGAGGCAGGTATAATCTATCCTGTTGCTGATAGTGAGTGGGTAAGTCTTGTCCATTGTGTCCCTAAGAAGGGAGGTATTACTGTTGTTCCTAATGATAAAGATGAATTGATTCCACAAAGAATTATCACGGGTTATAGGATGGTAATTGATTTCCGCAAATTAAATAAAGCTACTAAGAGAGATCATTACCCCTTACCTTTTATTGATCAAATGCTAGAAAGATTATGCAAACATACACACTATTGCTTTCTAGATGGTTATTCAGGTTTCTCTCAAATACCTGTGTCGGCTAGAGATCAATCAAAGACTACTTTTACATGCCCTTTTGGTACTTTTGCTTATATATGTATGCCTTTTGGTTTATGTAATGCACCTGCTACCTTTCAAAGATGCGTGATGGCTATATTCTCTGACTTTTGTGAAAAGATTTGTGAGGTTTTCATGGACGACTTTTCCGTCTATGGTTCCTCTTTTGATGATTGCTTGAGCAATCTTGATCGAATATTGCAGAGATGTGAAGAAACTAATCTTGTCTTGATTGGGAAAAGTGCCACTTTATGGTTAATGAAGGTATTGTCTTGGGGCACAAAGTTTCTGAAAGAGGTATTGAAGTTGATAAAGCTAAGGTTGATGCTATTGAAAAGATTCCATGTCCCAAGGACATCAAAGGTATAAGAAGTTTCCTTGGTCACGCCGGATTTTACAGGAGGTTCATTAAGGACTTCTCAAAAATTTCTCGGCCTCTGACTAATTTATTGCAAAAAGTTATACCATTTGTCTTTGATGATGATTGTGTAGAAGCATTTGAAACACTTAAGAAAGCATTAGTCACTGCACCTGTTGTTCAGCCACCTGATTGGAACCCACCCTTTGAAATTATGTGTGATGCTCGTGATTATGCTGTAGGTGCTGTTCTAGGGCAAAGAGTTGATAAGAAATTAAATGTTATTCATTATGCTAGTAAGACTCTAGACAATGCTCAAAGAAATTATGCTACTACTGAAAAAGAGCTTTTAGCAATTGTATTTGCTTGTGATAAGTTCAAATCTTATATTGTTGATTCTAAAGTAACTATTCAAACTGATCATGCTTCTGTTAAATATCTTATGGAAAAGAAAGATGCTAAACCTAGACTTATTAGATGGGTTCTCTTGCTACAAGAATTTGATTTGCATATTGTTGATAGAAAGGGAGGTGAGAACCCCGTTGCAGACAACTTGTCTAGGTTAGAAAATATCCTTGATGACCCACTGCCTATTAATGATAGCTTTCCTGATGAACAATTAAATGTTATAAGTACTTCTCGTAGTACTCCATGGTATGCTGATTATGCTAATTATATTGTTGCTAAATTTATACCACCTAGCTTCACATACCAACAAAAGAAAAAGTTCTTCTATGATTTGAGACATTACTTTTGGGATGACCCACATCTTTATAAAGAAGGAGTAGATGGTGTTATTAGACGTTGTGTACCTGAGCACGAACAGGAACAGATCCTACGCAAGTGTCACTCCGAGTCTTATGGAGGACACCACGTTGGAGATAGGACTGCACATAAGGTATTGCAATCTGGTTTTTATTGGCCTACTCTCTTCAAGGATGCCCGTAAGTTTGTCTTGTCTTGTCTTGTGATGAATGTCAAAGAATTGGTAATATTAGTAGACGTCAAGAAATGCCTATGAATTATTCTCTTGTTATTGAACCGTTTGATGTTTGGGGCTTTGATTATATGGGACCTTTTCCTTCCTCTAATGGATACACACATATTCTAGTTGCTATTGATTACGTTACTAAGTGGGTAGAAGCTATTCCAACTAGTAGTGCTGATCATAACACTTGTATTAAAATGCTTAAGGAAGTTATTTTCCCGAGGTTTGGAGTCCCTAGATACTTAATGACTGATGGTGGTTCACACTTTATTCATGGCGCTTTCCGTAAAATGCTTGCTAAATATGATGTTAATCATAGAATTGCATCTCCTTATCACCTTCAGTCTAGTGGTCAAGTAGAGTTGAGCAATAGAGAGCTCAAATTAATTTTGCAAAAGACTGTTAATAGGTCTAGAAATAATTGGTCCAAGAAACTTGATGATGAATTATGGGCTTATAGAACTACATACAAAAATCCTATGGGTATGTCTCCGTATAAAATGGTCTATGGAAAAGCATGTCACTTACCTCTCGAACTAGAACATAAGGTGTATTGGGCTATTAAGGAGCTCAATTATGATTTTAAACTTGCCGGTGAGAAGAGGTTATTTGTTATTAGCTCACTCGATGAATGGAGAACCCAAGCTTATGAAAATGCCAAGTTGTTTAAAGAAAAGGTTAAAAGATGGCATGACAAAAGGATACAAAAGCATGAGTTTAATGTAGGTGATTATGTATTGCTATACAACTCTCGTTTAAGATTTTTTTGCAGGAAAACTTCTCTCTAAATGGGAAGGCCCCTATGTTATCGAAGAGGTCTATCGTTCCGGTGCCATAAAGATCAACAACTTTGAGGGCACAAATCCGAAGGTGGTAAATAGTCAAAGAATTAAGCATTATATCTCAGGTAATCCCATTAATGTTGAAACCAATATTATCAAAACCGTAACCCCGGAGGATTACCTAAGGGACACTTTCTGGAATGTTTCAGACTCCGAAAAGGAATAGGTATGTGGTACGGTAAGTAAACCGACTCCGAAACAATTTTTAAGGCAATATTTCTCCATTTTGGAATATTTAGAAAAATAGAAAAATAAGTAGCAGTCCGGGAAGGACACGACGGCCCCGCGAGGGTGGTGGGCGCGCCCTACCACCCTGGGCGCGCCCCCCTACCTCGTGAGCACCTCATGTGCCTTCCGGACTCCGTTTTCTTGCACGTTACGTATTTTGGTCGGTAAAAATTCATTATATATTCTCCTGAAGGTTTTGACTCCCGTATCACGCAAACCTCCTCTATTCTTGTTTCGAGCTGTTTTTTGTCAGGGTTTTTTAGGCTAGGCATAATGTCGTCTCCCTCCTCCAACAATGGTGACAACGATGCTTGGCTAATGAAGATATATCTGAAGAGGGAAGAACCTACGAGGGTCAACAAGGACGAAAGGATCAAGAAGACCAGTGAGGATCAAGCTCCAGCAGCAAAAGACACCCTTCAAATTGATCATAACCTTCTTACCCCAACTGAGATCGAAGCTTTCAAGATGATTGAGTTGTCTCGTGTTCAAAACAAGTATCTCACACAAGAAAATATTTTGTTGAAGGAGCATATTGTCGCACTCAAGGGCATTATTCGCAAGCTGGAGGACCTCTTACGCTCGATGTGCGATTATCCACCACCGTCACCTTCTTCAACAACCAAGGAGACATAATCACATGGGTATGGGCACTCCCCTTGGCAATTGCCAAGCTTGGGGGAGGTGCCCCGGTATCGTATCACAATCACAACTCCTATCTTTACCGTTTTTCTTAGTTCGATCCTATTAGTAGTATCTTGATCTAGTAGAATACAGTTTATGGCATGATCTAGTTTTGAGTTTTGCTTTATGATCTCTCTATGTAATCAAGTCCGTGAGCTATATATAATAAAGATTAGTGTTGAGTCAAGGGCTCGATTATTTTGCCATGATCTTGGGTGAATAAAAGAAAAGAGAAAAAGAATAAAAAGAAACAAAAGGTTCATATTGATCTTATTGAGAGTAATGACTTCACATAGAGAGAGTATGATGATTAAAAGTTGTTGGGAGTTGGCAAGCATAGCTTTGGTCATTGTTGCAATTAATAGGAAGTAATAAGGAAAGAGAGGTTTCACATATAGATATATTATCATTGACATCTTTTATGATTGGGAGCACTCATTAAAATATGACATGCTAAAGAGTTGATGTTGGACAAGGAAGACAACGTAATGAGTTATGTATTTCTTATATCTGAGATAAAGTATGTTTTCATGGATCCTCTAACTTGTTGAGCTTGCCTTTCCCCCTCATGCTAGCCAAATTCTTAGCACTAAGTAGAAATACTAATTGTGCTTCCAAAATCCCTAAACCAGTTTTGCCATGAGAGTCCACCATATCTACCTATGGATTGAGTAAGATCCTTCAAGTAAGTTGTCATTGGTGCAAAGCAATAAAAATTGCTCTAAATATGTATGATTGATTGGTGTGGGAGAAATAAGCTTTATACGATCATGTGATGTGGAAGTAATAAAAGCGACAGACTGCATAATAAAGGTTCATATCACAAGGGGCAATATAAAGTGACGTTCTTTCGCATTGAGATTTTATATATCCAACCATAAAAGCGCATGGCAACCTCTGCTTCCCTCTGCGAAGGGCCTATCCTTTATTATTATCTTCTACCTTATGCAAGGGTCATGCTGATCTTCACCTTTTCTTTTTCATTTTATCCTTTGGCATGCTCAGCATGTTGGAAAGACCATGATATATACATATATATATATATATATATATATATATATATATATATATATATATATATATATATATATATATATCTAATTGGGTGTAGTAGAGCATGAACCATTATTGTTGACATTACCTTTGAGGTAAAAGGTTGTGGAGCAAAACTATAAGCCCCTATCTTTCTCTGTGTCCGATTAAAACTCTGTAACCACAAGTATCGCGTGAGTGTTAGCAATTATGGAGGAGTAAATGATAGTTGAGTATGTGGACTTGCTTTTTAGCTCTGACATAGACTCTTTCCGATGTTATGATAAATTTCAATTGCTTCAATGACTCAGATCCAGCCCAATAAGGTTTATGATTTATACTTTTGCATTGTGAATAGATCATCACTTGAACATACATAATCATATGACAAAATCTATATATGTTGCTGTTATGAGAATAATCATGATGCCTTCATGTCCGTATTTTATTTTTATCGACGCCTCTACCCCTAAACATGAGGACATATTTATTGTTATCGGCTTTTCGCTTGAGGACAAGCGAGGTCTAAGCTTGGGGGAGTTGATACGTCCATTTTGCATCATGCTTTTATATCGATATTTATCGCATTATGGACTGTTATTTCACTTTACGTCACAATACTTATGGCTATTCTCTCTTATTTTACAAGGTTTACATAAGGAGGGAGAATGCCGGCAGCTGGAATTCTGGGCTGGAAAAGGAGCAAATATTAGAGACCTATTCTGCGCAACTCCAAAAGTCCTGAAACTCAACAGAACATCTTAAAATAAATAAAGAAAAAGCCTCGCCAAAGATGAAGGCCAGGGGGCCCACACCCTGCTCATGAGGGTGGGGGCGCCCCCCTAGGGCGCGCCCCCTACCTCGTGGGCCCCCTGGTGGTTCTTCGACGTCCATCTTCTCCTATATGAGGTCTTTCGATGAGAAAAAATAAGAAGGAACTTTTCGGGACGATACTCCGCCGCCACGAGGCGAAACCTTGGCGGATCCAATCTAGAGCTCCGGCAGAGCTGTTCTGCCAGGGATACTTCCCTTTGGGAGGGGGAAATCATCACCATCGTCATCACCAACGCTCCTCTCATCGGGAGAGGGCAATCTCCATCAACATCTTCACCAGCACCATCTCATCTCCAAACCCTAGTTCATCTCTTGTATCCAATTCTTGTGCCAAAGTCCGGGATTGGTGCTAGTAGGTTGCTAGTAGTGTTGATTAATCCTTGTAGTTGATTCTAGTTGGTTTATTTGGTGGAAGATCATATGTTCAGATCCTATATGCATATTATTACCCCTCTGATTATGAACATGAATATGCTTTGTGAGTAATTACGTTCGTTCCTGAGGACAAGGGAGAAGTCTTGCTATGAGTAGTCATGTGAATTTGGTATTCATTTGATATTTTGATAAGATGTATGTTGTCTAGCCTCTAGTGGTGTTATGTGAACATCGACTACATAACACTTCACCATTATTTGGGCCTAGAGGAAGGCATTGGGAAGTAATAAGTAGATGATGGGTTGCTAGAGTGATAGAAGCTTAAACCCTAGTTTATGTGTTGCTTCGTAAGGGGCTGATTTGGATCCATATGTTTCATGCTATGGTTAGGTTTACCTTAATACTTTTGTTGTAGTTGCAGATGCTTGCAATAGAGGTCAATCATAAGTGGGATGCTTGTTCAAGTAAGAACAGCACCCAAGAACCGGTTCACCCACATATCAAATTATCAAAGTATCGAACGCGAATCATATGAACATGATGAAAACTAGCTTGACGATATTCCCATGTGTCCTCGGGAGCACTTTTCCTATTATAAGAGTTTGTTCCGGCCTGTCCTTTGCTACAAAAGGATTGGGCCACCTTGGTGCACTTTATTTACTTTTGTTACTTGTTGCTCGTTACAACCTATCTTATCACAAAACTATCTATTACAACTTATTTCAGTACTTCCAAAGAATACTTTGCTGGAAACCGCTTATCATTTCCTTCTGCTCCTCGTTGGGTTCGACACTCTTACTTATCGAAAGGACTACGATAGATACCCTATACTTGTGGGTCATCACCCAGATGTTAGCCTCTCCATGTACAGTCCACGTCCAATGGAAGTCGTTCCTTGACCACGTTGACCACGCCGCGCCGAGAGCACCAGGGCGGTGGATGACGGCGAGGCCTAGGAAGGGGACGACTGCGGTGTGAGGCTGCCATTGCTGCAGGGCCTGGCCAGCGGTGGGAATAGTAGGGGGAGGTGAGGCCTCCGCGGCAGCACAGCCGGCCACGGGAGGCAGGAGCAGGCGGCACGACCGGCGCTGCTTTGGGCGGCTGGAGCAAGTAGATCAGAGGTTTAAGAAGCACTACAGCCGTTGGATGGACATCGTACGGACAAAGCCCTTGGTATGTCAACTTAGTAGGTCCACAGGCCAGCTTCCGAAACAATGAGCCCCAGATGTCAGGGGGAGGAATCATATTTTGGGCGGGTGAAGCTAGAATATTCGAGATTGAAGAAGAAGCACGGCATCCATTGGATGGATATCCAACGGCCACTGCTGCTAGAACCGTGTGTTGACTATAAGTTGACAAAGCTTTGCATACGCGTCAACTCTGTTTTTTTATGGGACGCGTCAACTTAGTAAGGCCAGAAGTGTGTGGCAGAGAACTTATAGCCCATTTGAGATTTGTAAGAATGTGTAGCCCATTTTTGAATTCTAATGGAATTTACTACAGCCCATTTACAGTTTGTTAAAAGTACAGCCCATTTCAACCAACCGTTCAAAACAGAATTCAATAAAATTTCCCACATTTTGATGGGATCCGAAATATTTTTTCCCGAAATTTCTAGTCAGATTGAATACAGTTTCAATATAAATTTATATTATGTAAAAATCCAACGAAACATTGCGCTCGCAACAACTAATGAAATTAAAATTTTCAATATCCAAAAATAATATTTTATAAAGTAATCATGTGTTTGGTGCATTTTTTATAGTTACTGCCCATTTTTTATAATTACATCCCATTTATTATTTCTTAAAGCCCATTTTCTTGTTAAGCCTAATGCATCCCTCCTAGGAAAGATTTGCAGCCCAGCGGGGCGGAGAATAACAACTTGACCTTTCCTGGGTATTCCTAAAAAAAGTATAGCTGGGCTAGCCATTTTCAGCTTGAAAAAAATTAATATCTGGGTTGGATATCTGGCCTGGGCTAGACGGGCCACAGCCCGCCCAGTTAATACCTACTGCGATGTTTTCGTTGTTGTTCAGAGGAGAAAAATTAACATCTGGGCTAAACATCGAAAAACTCTGCAGTGCTCACACCTCAAAAACACAAATACTGCTCGAGCTGCTTGGTCCCAGTTGTCGGCCGCTTCTTGTGCAATTTTCTCATTTATTGACTACTACATAGGTTGACAATGGTGTGGGACCATGATGTCAGGAAACCAGGGGGAAGCAAAATAAATTACTCTAGCAAGCGCTTCCATCTCTGCCTCGTTGTCTCCCATGGAAACCCCTTTCCTCCCTTTTTTTGCTCGGGCAAGGACCAATGCATGTAGCACGTCCATGCGGTTATTAGGCAAGAAATAAAAGCGCTTTGCATGCTATGAATTATGATGGCCTACATGGGTAGCTAATAAGGCATCCTCTTAACTGCTGTGATTAATGTTGTGTTTAGAAGAGAGAAATATTCTTCTTTTCCACCAATCTGCTTGCACCTAGGTTGTGATGCACCTTCTAATACGACTTATTCACCTAGATGGAGGGAGTATAGTTTTATACATACATATATATAATAAGGAGGCACTTGCATACATGAGGCTATGGACCTGGTGGGTCCCCATTGTCATCCTCTCCAAGTAAACTCATCTATTCGCCCGCGCATGCTTTCCGCCCGAAACAGTCAGCACCACCCGCCACGCTTCCCGGTGCAGGCGATTGCTCCGCCTTCAAATGACACAGGTGCCGTCCGTCCGTGCATCTGCCGCCCACATTAATGATACACGGTTGCCGAGGGGGCTACTCCGGCGCCACACGTCCGTCCCTCCGCCGCCCACCATTGCTATATAAACTGCTGCGTCGGCCATAGCCGCAGTCATCCGCATCCGTTCCCTTTCTCCTGTCCACACCACTACTTCCCACCATGGCTTCCTCGCGCTCCAGCGCTCCTCGAGACGGGCGGACGATGGACCACAAGGAGATGGCAGCCATTGCTGCCGACCGGCTGGCCGGCAGGCAGCCGGAGGACAACGACATCCCAATGGAGAATATGGTAGTCGACGATCCGGCGCCAACCCCCTCCTCCGCGCCATCCTCGCCGGTGCATTGCACCATGACCATCGGCGAGGCTCATGCCCAATATATGGACAGTGTGAGGCAGATGCGTTAGGAGCAGTTCCGGGAGGCGCAGGCCGATGCCGCCTACAACCACCATCTCCTCCAGGAGCACCTGCAAGCGGAGGAGCAGATCGCCGCGGAGCGGGCGGAGCAGGAGGCGTTGCTCGACTCGTACCGCTGCGCCCGCAAGGGCCGCCTCGAGCGCTGGCGGTACCGCATGCAGGTGGCGGAGGCTGTAGCCGCCTACAAAGAGGCTAGCAAACAGGGCGATGAAGCGGGCGAGGCGCTGTTTGGCAAGACCGAGGACGAGGCAGAGGACAATGCCGGCTCCGACGAGTCCCCGCTCCATTGGCGTCGATGAGGCCCTGCTCCGCCGAGGCCCCGCGGCGCCAACAATGAGGCAGAGGACACCGCCGGCTCCGCCGAGGCCCCGCCCCGCCAACAACGAGGCAGAGGACATCGCCGGCTCAGCCGAGGCCCCACCCTGCCGGCTACACGGGGGAGGATTTCCACCGCTCCGCTGAGGTGCCGCCCACCGGCAACGAGACAGAGGACATCGCCAGCTCTGCCGAGGCCCCGCCCCGCTGCCAACAAGGCCGCGCCACACAAAAAACGAGGAAGAGTAGAACACGGTAGGTCGCCGCCGCTCGGTTCCAAGTGAGGCCACCGCTGCTACCCTCCTGTTGAAGCCAAGCTAGGCGGGTTGACCATTGACGGCCGGTTAGCTTCTTGGCGGCGACGTGGAGTCGAGGAGTTCTGCTAGAGAATAATGTTGCTTCTACTTTGTGCGAATGCCATTTGTGCGAATGCCATTTGTTTAGTTTATTCATTGTTTATGTGAATTATGCAACGCCATCTTGTTTAGCCAGGCATCATATATGTGAATTTTGCAATGCCATCCTGCTTAGCCAGTCATCTTATATGTAAATTATATCAGGCCATCCTTTTTTGTTACATATTACATTTGTCAACAATGTTATTACATTCAACTGCTCTTCGTGTGCATCAGCCATTTGACACGGTGATGGCAAATTCTGGAGTGAAAACAAGGTCTTCAGAGCAGACTATGCTATCTGACGAAGCGCATATCTCGCTGGTTACGGATAGCTCCTCAGAGGAGGATTCAGATACACATGACCAACCCTATTCCTGCCGCGAGGTGTATGCTCTAACTTGGCAGGGTTATGTTGCTCATATCGTGCGTATGGTGTCTCGCATTGCTATGTCATTTGATTAGTTTAGACATGCTTTGTGTGAATGCCACCTGTTTAGTGTCTAATTACCATATATGTGAATTATGCATTGCCATCTTGTTGCAAGACATTATATATGTGAATTATACAATGCTATCTTGTTGCAAAGGCATTATATATGTGAATTATGCAATGCCATGCTGTTTAGCCAATCATCATGTATGTGAATTATATCATACTATCATTTTTTTGTATTACGTGTTCCATTTGTCAACAACGTTTGTATATTCAACCACTCTTCCTGTGCATCAGCCATTTGAAGCGGTGATGGAAGTATCTGGAGTGAAAACAAGGTATTCAGAGCAGACAATGCTACCTGCTGAAGCAGACATCTTGCTGGTTACAGAGAGCTCCTCAGAGGAGGATTTAGAGACTGATGACCAGTCCTATTTTCCCCCTAAGGTCTATGCTCAAACTTGGCAGGGTTATATTACCCATGTCATGCATGTTGTCTTGCATTGCTTAGTTTTTACATCATACTAGATCATTGATGACGTGCGTTGCCGAGTCCGTCTATTAGTATAATTAAATAATATGGTTTCGATAAATATGTAGTCATAAAACATGTTGTCAAAAAATTTAGTGGTAGAACATGGACATTACATTCGTATAAAATGCCAATATGTTGGACAGCAATAGAAAAGACCCAAGTAGTGTAGTGGTAGGAGAGTACTTGGTTTTTTTAACTTGGGTCTTAAGTTGAAATTTCTTCAACTAAGGTCTCACGTGTGAAGGGTTTGAATTGGGAATTTGAGATGTTGCTGCATATTCTTTTTTTAATATATTATTACAAGGCAGCATCATAGATGATTTCCCCTAATATTGGAAATAAGCTGCATCGTTGAAAGCAGAAAGCATACACATGATAACAGTGGGCGATGTAAACAGGCATTGCCATAACTTTGGATAATTCAACTCTTTCGAGGGCCAGTCTATATACATAGACTATAGTAATAGGGCGTAAAATAGTTTCTGTGATGATTTGGTAGTTATACAACAACACAAAGTAGGCGTACATAGGTGAATGTCATAACATAATAGATGAGTATAAGCGCTGGCAATTCAACTTTTCCTGTAGGGTTAGTTATTCAAAAATATCATAAACTGTCTTTGATACATAAGCATAGTTGGTCTGGGTTAGTGATATTGAAAGAAAATACAAGCACCGTATGCAGAATAAACTGATCATCAAGATAGCAAAATTTCCAAAGAAACTATGAGCAAGTGAGACCAGTCTGTAGAATTTGACTACAAACTAAGTGGTCTCCCAGGCGCCAAAATCCTTTTAGTTCAGAGTTAATCAGCTGCTTTCAAGTCTACATGTGAATATCAAATGGACTATAAGAGCCTACAATGGTCAGATCGTTGTAAAAGAAACATGTCCATATGCACTCTTATGCCCCGATTGGTTAGGCGTTTTCCAGCCAAAAACATCTGTATTAGTCAGAGATGTCAAAGAATCCGGCCAGAATCCTGAAATCATGCTTGTTTCGGTTGTTTTGGTGGCGTTAGTGCGTTACAGCCGAAAGTTTTTACAGACCAAGCGATGGGTGTATTCTCATCCGCTGGTTTTATACTTGTGGACGGTATAATACCTTAGTGAACTATTACACCTGTAAAAGCAAAATGAGTTTCCAAGCGGGGCCTTATCAATTGGCTCACCATTGTTATGTAGCAGCACCAACTTTCTGGAGAGCTGTGTAGATGGTACAAAAATGTGAGAGAATTTATTTAGTGGTTATATATTGTACATTGATTTTAAGTACCAGGTACACCGTGGGCTAATCAAGTCATATAAAGTTCATAGACAAGGTTAAGTAAAAGGTACAGACTGGAATAATATGCACTAACAATCCAAAAAATACTTACCTTTTTTAAGATCTTGCTTGTTCACATGCTTAACAACTCTTTGACAGAGAAGCAAACTTTTGGCATAACATCAGTTTTCCAAATCCATTTGAAGATGTGCATGTTTGGATCTGTATAGTCCTTGATGATGTGCATCCAGATTATTCAAATGGGGCTTAATTGTCTGAAAGATATATTCTTAATAAGAAACATGAAGAATGCTGTACTTGTATAGAAAAGTCAGCAAGTAATCATAATCAGGAGAACTACACTAACGAACTTGTAAGCAACCACTGGTGTGATACAAGTCATAGAGAAACATTACATTGCATCCAAAATTCGAACTTGTACTGAAATGATGCATATAATCATAATGGTGTTTCTGAAAAATGATGCATATTTTGCCAATGTTCCAGAAATTAGATGATAGTGAGTTCAAATACTGTAGAGATGCAATTTTGTAGGACATCATTCACCATAAAGAAACGAAATTTAACCAAATAGTTCAGATTTGAGCATATATGAACCAAGAGAAGTACACCAGAATTATAAGATTAGTAGTTGCCTGACCTTCACCAATAATTAGTACCAAAAAACAACACATGTGATGCACAACTAATTCTAATTAAGTACGTTGGAGAAGATTAAAATATCTACCCCTATTGTTCATACAGATGTTTAATCCTTCGCTTCAGTTCGGGGGATCTGCGCTAGTACTGACATGAGATTTTACCAGATAACTTCAATCAGAGATGACTTACAATATAATATGTGGTCATTTAATGTTAATACTCAGCCCAAAAATCAACAATGTTGCAAGCAGTTCTTCACATTGCAATCCAGCAGGAGCAGCAAAGAGCAAACCAAGCATAAGAAAGCTCCAATCGATGGAGCCGGAGAGCCTGCATCCATTTGCGGACATGAAGAAATATTGGATACGCACAATTTAGGGGAGCATGTGAGGTAGGAAGTAGGTCACACATGCCATGGGGGAGGCGGGTAAGCATCAATCATGGATGACGAAGAAGATTTTGTGGGGAATGGGCAAGGAGCAGCAGGACGGATTATATGGAGGCGCATCCAGCAGTAAAGGCATTGCTTCTGTACAGAGTTGGAACCTAAGCATCACCCATGGCTTTGCTTCTATACTGGAGATTGGTTTGCAAAAATGAGCAGAGTAGGAAAGGACCAGCGGCAAGGTTGGTAGTTTATAGGCTCGGGTGAATATACAGGGACACGAGTAACCTCTCAATTAATCAATTGACATATAGGATTAACCTTGCAATCAATCAATTGGCATGAATATGAATAGAAGATGAAACTGACCTGCCTGGAGCATCGATTGGCATTAATGGGCCGATTAATCTCTCAATCAATCGTCGCTATGGGGAATTCATACCTGTTGGCCGCCGCACCCC
This sequence comes from Triticum dicoccoides, assembly GCF_002162155.2. Taxonomy (NCBI): domain Eukaryota; kingdom Viridiplantae; phylum Streptophyta; class Magnoliopsida; order Poales; family Poaceae; genus Triticum; species Triticum dicoccoides. The sequence continues at coordinate 148,125,621 of NC_041386.1, forward strand.
AACCGCCCCCGCCGCTAGCGTCCGTGTCGTCCGTGCCCCATCCGTCCGCGCCGCTCTCGTCGGTGCTGTAGGCCTCGTCCATGCAAACCTAGCGCAACCGTGAATGTAATCGGAGGCCATGGCAGGCGACGCAAACGGAACAGAGCAGGGCCACGAACGTGGTTTAGGGTTCGTCTCCTGCGTTTCACCCCTGTGCGTTGTGTTCGATAGGATGGTAGAAATGGCCCAGTAGGCCGGTAGGCCCAATTGAACGTCTGGTGCCCAAAAAAGCCGCTGGAGCAGCGGCCCTATAAAGCTAGCGCAACCTGTACACACGATTTAGCATGTGCTGTGATTTAGGTGGGATCAAGAGCGAATCAGACGGCCAGAAAAGTCTAAAAGAGATGATCCAATGGATAGAAATGCTGATGGCCTGAATGGGCTGGGAGGGTGCTCAGTTTTAATATATCTAAATATGGATTGCCATCTGCTTACTTGCTTACTATATAAATCATATATTTGAATTATATCATGCCATCATGTTTACATACTACATACACATCATCTATCTGAATTATGGCATGGCAACCCATTTAATAAAGACATCATATAGTTATATCATCTCATCCTGTTTAGTGTTTACAGTCATCATATTTTGAATTATGGCATTCTATCCGTGAATGTATGTGAATTATGGCATGCCAACCTATTTAATAAACACATTATATAGTTATGTCATGTCATCCTGTTTACATAGTCTCATATTTTGATCTATGTCTTTCCATCTTTTTTAGTTAGCCATCATAATGTGAAATTGTGTCATGCTATCCTGTTTAGTTAGCCATCATATATGTGAAATTGTGTCGTGCTATCCTATTTGGTTAGACAACATAAATATGAATTATTTCATGCCCTGTTTTATTCCCCACTATCCATTGCACCTGCCTATCATACAATGTCTATACTTTCAATTACTTTTCTTGTTTATCAGCCATTTGAATTAGAGAGCGTGATGGCAGTATCTAAGGGAGTAACAACACGGTCTTCAAAAAAGATAGTGCTACCAGTTGATGCAGATAGAACCACGGTTGTACTTGCCCAAGGACCAGATCCACCACACATAACCCAGACTCTCGCAGATTGTACCCCTACCCAGTTGGACAGAGAACCAGCTACACCCCTTCTAACCCCAACCCCGGCAGATAGTAACCCAGTTCCAGTTGACACAGCACCGTCTCCACCATAGAGCACCCAAACACGAGCAGTTAGTAAGGGAACTACAGTGCCCAAAGCACGAGGACCACCACTCCGAATCCCAACTCAACACTTAAAGGAGAAGAAGATTTGTTGTCAGGCCAGGTTCTGTAGCTATGGTTCATACTCCTTTGCTCTTGCATGACTGTATTTACTCATACCAACTATTTTCAAATTTGAAGGATGGAATTGAAACTCCAATGGCGCAATAGGTATGTTTTAAACCTGTTTCTTTAACTGGTTTGCTGTTGTAACCTGCTCTATGTTGATTTTAGTTTCAATTGAATAAACAGTTATGTTCTCATGTCATGCACATTACAAGTGTTGTTGTTGCTCTATAGTTACCCACACTTATATTCTGTCTATTCTGCTTTGTCTTGAACAAATATTATTTGAACTGTGTCTCTATCTTGATTTGGCAACAAAAACTAGAATGATATAGACCATAAAGTGACCATGGTACATAGATATATGTTTGTTTCATGCTGTTATCCTATCCACTTTACTACTGAACTCATTTACCAAAATGAGTTTCATATACAACATGGTAAACATGTGATGTGTCTGCTTGTTTCTCTTTTAGAATGTGGACAAAATATTGGAGAACAGTACCGCGTTATCCAATGGTAAAGGAAGTAATGCAGATAAGGTTCAAGATAGTGAGACATCCCTGTTGGTCTCCAAGAAAGCTGATAAAAACTATCTTGACGACAGTGAGGGAACCCAAAAGTCCTGTCTTGATGTAGTGTTCGAGTTACTAGCCACTACTGCTGGCACATGCTCTTTGAACTCGCTGCCTGAATCAGTTCGTCTTCTTGAGTCTCAACTTCAAGTTGAAAGACATCGATTAGATGTGCTACGACAGGAAGCTAAAGGACTGAGGAAGTCCCTGCTGAATTCAGATGCATATTTTCTGGTGCAACAGCAAGCGCTGGAGGATTTAAGCGCCAAACAAGAGAAAGTTAATAAGCTTGCTAAGCATCTTGCCAGCATTATGGGTACCCAGGATATTGTTTCTTGAGATCTTCTGAAGTGGTTTCAGTTCTGGATTTGTTTTGCTGTGGCATTTATTTGCGCTGGTCGCCAATTTGGACAGCCAGTGTATATGATATGCTGCTTTGTTCCCTATATTTGCACTGGTGGCGAACTTTGATGCCCAGTGGATGTAATATGTGTAATAGCCGTGATAGCCTAACGTTAGTTTCTTGCTTATTTATTTCCTTGTTGTCTTGTTTATTTGTTTGCTTGTAGTCATTGCAGTTCTTTTTCCGCGATTAGCTAGTGGTTGCAATAACCTATTTTTTAAAACTAGGCCACAATAACCATGGGCTAATATTTACTGTAGTGACACTGGGCCTCCTACTGGCCATAGAAACAGTGGGCCTTCTACGGGCCGTAGAAACAATGGGTCTTCTGCGGGCCGTATTATCAATGGGCCTTATACGGGCCGTATAATCGATTGGCCAAACATGGGCCAAACAGACCACATTATGGTCGTAAACGGGCTAGAGTTGGAATTGTCCGTGCATGGGCCGACCATAACGGGCCATCGTTAATAGGTCATATCTGATGATGCTATGAAATCGGCCCAACATATTAACGGACCACAAACAGGCCGACTGTAACCACGGGCTGAATTTGGCCCACAAGCAGAAAATAACAGTAACGGGCCGTAAGTAAACGAATGCTGGAAATGAGCCCAAGAATAAATGGGCTCTGAAAAGGCCGAAAGATAACACGGGATGGAAACGGACCAACGGAATAACAGGCCGTTAATGGGTATAAAGTGATACACTATTCATTACGGGCCAGTTTCACCACGGGCCGTTAATGGGTGTAAAGTGATACACTGTTCATTACGGGCCAGTTTCACCATAGGCCGTTAGTAGGCCAAGAGTTACATAGGGCCTCATATGGGCCGAAAGACGTCATGGGCCATACATGGGCCACAAGTGAAAACGGGCTGGAATCATATTGGATGGCCCAGATGACGCTACTGGGCCTAATTCGGATAGGGCGTAACGGGCCTTGGGTTAGCGGGCTGTAAATGGGCTATATTCGAACAGGTCGTTAACAGGCTTTCCATGGGCCGGCCCGCCAGCTTTTGACCAAGTCAAACAGGCCGACCTTTTCACAGGAATGGGCCTCTATTGGGCCGTGCCACGTGTCGACGTATCATAGGCGCCTTCCGTCCAAGGAGTGGTTGACATTTGTCCCAACGATGAGCTGACACGTGTTTCCTCCAGCCAATGATGATTTTACACGTGGAAAATACCCATTGGTCGGGGCTGTTAACGGGTTATCGGATCCAAAACCCGACCCGATAGCTTAACGGCGTTCCGTTACGGTGGATGCCATGTGTCGGTCACCCTTGACAAAAGCACTTCTGTGACGCATGATTTATCGTCATGGAAGTGGACACTTCCATGATGATAATTTTGGTAATGTCATGGAACACTTCTACGACATCACATGTATGACTATCTTGATTCTGTCATAAATTTGTCATGGATGTACATGCATGATAGAAAACGCGACCTACTGTGACAAACACGTATCATCACGGAAGTGTATTTTTTGTAGTGCTAGGGTTCGAGGGGGAGGGGCATCGTGGTCTTGTAGGTGAGGGGGAGCCGGCAGATGGCGTCCACGGCGTCGGTCGGCCGACGGATGGCCTCCACGCCCCTGCCTTCTGTAGCGAGGTAGCAGGAGGGGTGGAGGTGGGCTGCTGGGCCAGCAGACCAACTGGGCCAAGTGGCCCAGGGGAGGGGAGGGGCTTTTCTCTTCCTCTCTTTTTTAGTTTTGTTTTATGTTTTTGCGTTTTCTTTTCTTTTTCTTTATTTCTTTTACTGTTTTATTTTATTTTCTATGTACTAAAGTTTTATAAAAAAAGTATATATAATTTGTTCCTAAAATAATGTTACTACTTATGCTAATGCCACAATAACTTGGGCTCCCAAATAAATTAGTTTAATATTTTCTATATTACAAAAGCATTTGATTATTGGTTATAGCTACTAATTTAATTAGTTTAGTGCATTTAAACATTTTATAAAAACTTGTTTTCTCCACCAATATATCTTGTGAATTATTTGTCAGAAGAAGAACATTTTAGTTTTAATATTTCAAAACTTTTATTGTTTGCTTGATTTTTAATTTAAATTCGAACCGGTTTCGAACTAACGCGAAATTAGCAGAGGTTCACTGTAGCTTAAGTATCCGGGCATCACACGTAGCTCATCCGGTAAAACACCCCCTCCGCAAGCACCACAAATATATCTGGATCATCTTCGAACCCGGGATCGAGCTCCCGGTTCTGGTCCTTTGGCTGTGGAGCGGGACTATAAAATCCCTCGGTGACCTTTCGCCCGTGGTGTCATAAGCAAACAAGCTAGAAGTTTATCAAAGGCAATTCGGAGATGGAAGATGTAAAAAAGGAGGGGTCGGACCTTACCCAGCTGGGAGGGTTATACATAGAGTACCTGTCTCTAGATTTGACGCGGAGAAATTCCTTTTCCTCCCCCTTGAACAGTTCGGCTAATATCTTAGCCAAAGCGGCAGGGGCATCCCGACCTTTGCGACCGCAGCGAGAGGCATCATCCTCCCTATTGTATTGCCACATGGGAAGCCCTCTGTATTGGAGTGGCTGAACCCCTCGCATTATGGAAAGCGCCATAACCTCGATTATTGTGAGTCCGAACTGGGTGAGCTCTTTTATCCTGCTCATCGGCTGACGAACCTCTGCGTCGTCTTCCTCTTCAAGACTCCGGGGACGCCAACTATGGCATTTCTTCTGCGGGACGCGCGCAAATTCAGGAAGACCCTTTCGAATCGGGCCAGGAGGCGCAATGTCCTCTATATAAAACCATTCAGAGGGCCATTCATCAGGTGCCTTCCTTGGTGTACCAGATGGATATCCTGTATCGGCGACTCGCCATATTTCGGCTCCGCCCACTTCAAATATTGACCCTTCGTGGTTGCACGGAACGAGACAGAACAACTTCCTCTACAACTCAAAATGAGCCTCGATGCCCAGGAAAACTTCGCATAAAGCAACGTAACCTGCAATGTGCAGAATAGAGGCCGGAGTGAAGTTGGGCAGCTGGAGGCCGTAGTATTCCAGAAGCCCTCGGAGGAACGGATGGATTGGAAATCCAACACATCTTAGCAGGTAGGGGACAAAACACACTCGCTCCCCTCGGACGGATTGGGGAAGTCCTCTGTCTGAGTCCCCTCATTGAAGGACGCTAGCCCCGTTCGAACAAGGACTAGATCTGCATGAGGAAGGAATCCCTGCGTTTGCAACTTCGTTAATCGGCTATGAGACATGGAACACCTCTCCCACTCGCCTTTCTCTGGGCCGGGAATAGCGGAGGAGATGGGAACACTGGCCATGCTGGAATGGTTTCTCCTAAGCAGTCTCTAGGGATTTCTTCTGTGTAGCGCTGAATGGATCTAGGATCCAATCTCTTTAAATAGGCGCTCTTCCTCACATGGATGGGGTGTTATTCGCAAAAATACCCTGACTTTCCACATTCACTCGACACATGGAGGACAAAGATTATTCAACGCGCAGAAGCCAAGGAGGTGACATTGGATCAATGGCCGAATACATTACTTGGAGATCATCGAAGGGAGAACCCGCGTTGCAATGCCGAAGACAATATGTGTGTCGAGCACCTTGCTATTGAAGACTGGTTCGGGGGCTACTGAGGGAGTCCTGGACTAAGGGGTCCTCGGGCATCTAGCCTGCTATCTATGGGTCGGACAGATGGGCCGTGAAGACATGAAGGCCGAAGACTGCACCGTATCCGGATTGGACTCTACTTGGCATGGAAGGCAAGCTTGGCGACCGAAGATTCCTTGTTATGTAACCGACTCCATGTAAACCCTAGATCTCCTCGGTGTCTATATAAACCGAAGGGGGTAGTCCGGAAAGGATGACACATATACTCATTACCATACCCACATAGGCTAGACTTCTAGGGTTTAGCCATTACGATCTCGTGGTAGATCCACACTTGTAACACTCATATTCATCAATATCAATCAAGCAGGACGTAGGGTTTTACCTCCATAAAGAGGGCCCGAACCTGGGTAAACATCGTTTCCCCCGTCTCCTGTTACCATCGATCCTACACGCATAGTTCGGGACCCCCTACCCGAGATCCCTCGATTTTGACACCGACACTGGCCGCCTCGATGCTCAGCTCGTAGAGCTGCAAGAACTCCGCGGGGTCGGAGGTGCTGTCGTAGCGAGGACGCAGATCTAGCTTGAACTTGCCCGACCAGACGACGCTACGCAGCTCAGGAGTGAAGGCGCGGCAGCCTGCCGTGGCCACCGGGGCCCCTCATGGAGGCAAAGCTTGATCTTGGTGTCCCCGCGCCGCCATGGCAACTGGCGCATGGCCCTACCGCGGCAAGCGATCCTGACGCGACGGTGCTAGGAGTGGTGGAGCATTTTCTTGTGGCCGGGGAACCTCTTGGCAGCTTCCTTCTTCATGCGCGGGCACATGGCGCGATGGATCACGCCGCGGGACCGCACATCTTGGGGCAAGGATGCCGTCTTGACACGGAGGGGGCGGAGGCGCTCCATGAGCCGCGCGTCTTGGCACGAGGGCGCGTCTGGATGCAGAGGGAGTGGAGGCGCTCCGTGAGCCACGTCGCCCGTAGCCGGGGGCGGGCGAGGCAGCGAGAGGGATGGTCCAGGGGAGCCCCCCGCGGCGTTGACGAACTCGGTGATGCGGTCCAACCAGTCCTCATTGAGGTCGTCGACCGGGCAGTAACGCAGGAGCTTGTGTGCCATGAGCAGCACGGCCTACGCGTCCGTGGGTGCGCGGCGAGCGTGAGATGATGAGCCGGCCGGAGTCAGCGACGGGGTGGCGGTGCGGCCGTCTCGCCGCACGGAGGGGTGCAGTGAGGAAGCTTGTTGCTCGTTTGCCCCCGGGCCAGTAGTGGCGTTGCTGGCGGGTGAAGGAGAACGACGGGGAGACCCGCCGACAGGGGCTGTCTGAGTGACACGGGTGGCGAGAGCGGCCCGACGCTCAGCGCGGGCCCGGCGAGCGCCGGCCATGAACTTGGTGCAGTGGCGAAGCGCGGATTGACAAAGGGGAAAGCTTCAGTGCACCCCTACCTGGCGCGCCAAATGTCAGATTTTGGGTTCCGACAAAATCGTTGATGTTCGAACACTGGGGTGCGCACGAAGATCTCTCGCCCCTCTAGCTCGCACACATCATGATCTCACGGCCTAGCTCGACGAACCCAAAGAACAAGAGACACAAGAGTTTATACTGGTTCGGGCCACTGATGTGGTGTAATACCCTACTACAGTGTGGTGTGGATGGATTGCCTCTGGGCTGAGGATGAACAAATACAAGTGAAGAACAACCTCCTGAGGAGAGGTGCTCTTGTTCTTGGTGAACTTGTGTGGTTGACGATGATCTGGATCCGTTGTTCGCTTCCTTCCAACGGTGGTGGCTAGTCCTATTTATAGAGGCCCTGGTCCTCTTCCCAAATATTGAGCGGGAAGGGATCCCATAATGGCCAAATTCGAAGGGATAAAACTAGTACAAGTTATCCTGACTAAAGGTGGTCTTCTCCTGCCAAAGGCTCTGGTGGTGACATTGTCTTGGGATCCACGGTGAACTCCATCCTGCCATCCTACTGGTCTTGGTCTTGTTGCACCAATATGGAAACCATTGCCTGATGCCTTGGGACTCCTCGCTTGCGCTTGCCTCTTTAGCACCAAAGAGTAAACGAGGACACTGCGCGCTGGCACCCACCTGGCTCCAGTCGTCATGGCTTGCATCACAGAAACCTCGCGAGGTGTCCCTTGCCTTGATCTCGCCGCCCCTCACGATCTTGCCTGGTGAAGCTGCCCCTGAGGAGGTCTTCCTCGCGAGGCTTGGCCCCTCGCAAGGGTCTTGAGTGTTTGCTGGTGAAGATGGGCCGTACAGGGCCGCTGGTGGAGCCACGCCGTGGGCCGCGGGCAGGCAAGTCTGGGGACCCCCATTCCCAGGTCGCCAACAATTGTGTTGGAAATGATCTCTGTTGTAGTGGACTAGAAAACCATGATGACCTACTGACATTAGATCCATGCAATATTCGTGTAACTTGCGGCAAATAGAGCTGCACTCATCAAAGTATTTGCCAACAAGAAATGGCTGGCCACGGACGTACTTCTTCATCATCCATGGCATCGGAAATAATATTACTCCTCGATTCGAACAAGCTGCTGTTAATTTGGTTCTGGGCGATGAGTGCTTTAAGTAAGAGGCAATCGTTCTCTTTCCTCTTCACTTTCCCGCCGTGCTTCCTCGGGGGTGTAGCCTTTTTGGCCACTTCCTTCTTGGTACTTGAAACATTTCTGGCGGAACATCTGGTCTGGTTGCCTGCAAGGTAGACTACCGAGCAGACGGTGAAGCTTGGACATGTTGCTTAGCGGATGGTTTATCTATGCCGGACCGCAAAGCTGGTGGTGCTGCCGTGACGGACTACTGGGCTATAGGAGCAGAGGCATCGGACTTCTGACCATGCATTGAAGCTATGCCGGGTTTCTGCGCGGGTGGTGCCAACTTGTCGGTGTGCTGAGGAGGTCGTGCCAACGCGTTAGTTTGCTGAGCAGGAAGTGTTGACGCATTGGTATGTTGATCACGCGACTGCGGACCGACAGACTGATGAGCAGTCGGTTCTGGACCTATAGACTGCTTAGTAGGCGGTTCCGAAGCATCAGACTGCTTAGCAGTCCGTTCCACCAGGTTGGTCTGCTGAGCATGTGCTACAGCTGGGTCTCCCCCCGCTGCTTCAGCAGCCGGTATCTAAACCGGTGGTGCATCTTTAGCAGTTGTAGGCCTTTCCATTGGCTACTTTGGGGTGGAGGATGACATGGCATGTATGCCACAAAGTCGGGTCGGCTGATCATAGGTTGATGCATCATCCCGCGAGAGGTGCTGTGGCAAGGAGAGTGTCACCGGTTGAGGGGCGACAGTGGTTGCTCTTGGCGGGGCTTCAGGGATCTCATCGATGAACTCTATTTCCTTTCGTGGCCACTAGATGTGATGTAACGGTGTTTCTCCCAAGGTCCTTTGCTCATTGAAGTCTCCTAGGACATTCTTCAGGGCAAATTCATTGAATCCAGGCTTTACTTCAATCACGTAGCACTTCATACAGCCCGCTTCAATGGCACATTGTCCTACAAGAGGTCATCTTCCAAGAAGGGTGGGCAAACCTAGGTTGTTGCACATTTTAATGTACCTTCATAATGTGTAAGCATGCCCTTCAGTCTGTCTTTCATTCCAGATATATCAGATATAGCATGATCACAAGCAGCAGCAGTCTCAGTGTCGCTGGGGTCAGCTGATGCACAACTACTCTTGTGCAGTGTTGTCGCGCAATAAGCAGCATCCTCCATGCCTCCCCTCCCATCTGCTAGCTATCTGTCACTGTTAGAGTCTTCTGCATCATCATTGACTCCTCGACATCCTTTCGAACAGCTGGATAAATATCCTTCCTCAACCTTTCATACAATGCATTCTGCTTCATTTCACTCCTCGCTTTTTTCATGTTGAGCCTCTCTTCTTTGCTGAGTGTGAAAGCTCTCTTGTGTGGGACACCTATACCCCTTGCACGGCCAGGGGCTCTTTTGTTTCCAGAGCAATAGACAGAAAGTCACATGGCCCTGAGTTCTTGTAGAACCTTCTAGGGATCTTGGAAGCCTCTAACATCACTTGATATAGTTCGGTGTCACGTGAGTTTTCAAAGTAATAAGTTCCGTCATCACGCCTCTTTGCACGTGCCCGCAAGTAGTCTCTGACACATTCACCCCTAATTTCACTAAAGGCTGGATTCCCACCCGCCGCTACTGCTTCTTTGTCATTGTGTTACCATATCAGTTTCATGCCGTAGTATCTTGCCACACCCATACGGTGGGGGTGTATGTTCTTCTTCCGAAGTTCCGATTGCTTGAAACTCTTCTCAGCAAACTCTTTAGTTGACCTGACCCTTTTGAATTCTGCCTAGTCTGCCTTTGTAATTTGGGGGTATGCGGGGATTCGGTCCTTGCCTTCACTCAAGTACTTCTTGTACATTACGTGCTTCCAGTTTCTCCAAGCATCCCTAGCCTTCTTCAGTGCAGTGTGTTCCACCTGCATTCTCCACTGCTCTGGAATGTTCAAGTGATTCATGATCTCCCGGACTATCCTTCACCGTGTTTCTATTTCAACCTTCCAAAACCCTGGCAGATTAACGTTGAGCCTTGCCCTGCCAACAAATCCACACACACTCCTGAACCTTGTGCGTGCTTTATCCGGTTTAGTTGGAGCCCAAGACTTTAAATCAATCTCGGTTACTTCATATACACCTTTAGGCTGGTGTGTGGGCTTCCTTGGAGCGTTCCTCCGTGTCCTGACCAGAAGGGTAATTGCTGCAGCTCTATCCCATTCAAGATTACTTGATCCCTCACAATCTGCTGAAGACCTAGGGTTGTCCAAATCAGATGAAGATACATCACCTGAAGCATGAGTGTTGTCGCTGCTACTCGGCATCTACAGAGAACACATGCATAACTCAGGAAAGGAGGATAAGCATAAAACCAACAACTTGGTATCAAGCTTTCTAAACATGGCATGCAATAATTTAGAAAATATATGACAAATTTGTTAAGTTTGTGTGACTCGGGCGCCCGCGATATGTAAATAGGCAGTAACTTATTGGAACAAATATAGCTTATATGTAGTAAGGAAGGTAGATAATGAACATATATACGCTATCCGTTATTTTATAGCCAATTTGGGAACATACAGAATGAAATTGGAAAGAGGGATTGCGAGGAAATATGCCTCACCGAGATGGAGAGCAGTAACTAACAGGCTTCTTAATGCAAACCCGACTGGACCGCAGTAGAGGCGAGGGTTACTGCATCGATATGCTCGAGGGTGGCTGTGAGCAATCAAGGACGGCGAGGCACAGGCTGCCGCGTGTTGCGAACGGCAGTGGAGGTAGGCTTGATGCCGAAGAGCAGGCACACGGCCGGGGTGAGCACGGCGACGCCGGAGAGGGTTCTGCTGTGGATCTAGGGGGAGCTGGCGATGAAGATTGGGTGGACTAGTTGAGTGAAACGCGGGCGGACGGTGGGGGGGGGGGGGTGTTGGCGGCCTAGCTGAAAAGGGTGAAAATATCCCCGGTCACCATGCTTGCGGAAAGGCCTATGCAAACGGTTCCCTCTAAGCGCTCGTGTGCACAAACAGAATAATTTCATTTGAAATGAAGACATATTAATTTTGAAATGAAGACGTGAGTTCATCGTTTCGCCTCTAAATTTTTCCCACGTAAAGCAATCACAATTATACCACATGTTTGATTTGCTGGCGCATTTCAGGTCTCGTGTGCTATATGTAAGACATTTTTTGGCATTTACCGTGCATTTTGGCATATAAATCAATTCCTAGCCGGACTGCATTTCTGGTCGTAAGGGATGAGGATCGTTCGATGTGGGAGCATCCAATGGTGTAGACGTACGATCCGTGGGGTTTGGGTTCTGGCCAAGCAGAACACACAACTCAGATCGCGCGCAGAAAAGGCGGGAGGGGGGCATCAGCCACAGTTTGGTAGGCACACGGCTTTCGTGAGTGAACCGTGTGCTATTTGAAAACATTTTTTTGGTTGGGGCTTTTTGAAAACATTTACATGTGCTGTCGAAAGGGATGATGATCGCTGTTCGATCAAGGAGAATCCAACAGTGCAGACATACGATCCGTGGGGTTTGGGTTCTGGCCAATTCGAGCGCACGACTCATATCATGCGCGTGGCAGAGGGGGGGCATCGGACATGGTTTATGGACACACGGCTAACGTGAGTGAACCGTGTGCTACTTGAAAACATTTACATTACCTAACATCATATTTTTGTTCGAATGAAAACATGAGTTCATTGTTTCGCCTCCGATTTTTTTCGACGGTAAGAAATCATGATTGTACCCTATGGTTTAATTTTCTGGTACATTTTACAAGGTGGCAGGCCTCGCTAGCAATCTCAAACTATGAATGTGGAAAAAAAGATCTCGTTTGTATGTATATATATAGTCGCAACTACACGTGTGTGTTAGCAAGATCATTTGTGTGTTGCTTTGCGAGTTCTCATTCATTGTGCGAGAAACGGGATACAACTTCAAATAGTTCGACCGCAGGGTGCGGCCAGAGGCGTAGCCCTTGTTGGTATTTTAATTTCACGAAATGCATATAGAGTCCGGAATTTAGCGAAAATCATTGTGTCACTGTCGCGTGCTCTCACGATCGCATGGAAAAAATGGTAAAGTTTGGCACAAGTTTTGGTGCTCGCACCTTCCATACTGGAGCATGTCACAAGAAAGATCATAGTTGCCAAAAGGAGATGCCGCACTTCAGACTACAAATCGTCAGTTACTAGCTACATCGTTCCGGCCCATTCCAGGCTGTCTGCTATGTTGAAGTCATTGCATTGCATTTTAGTGCATATAATTAATTAAAGTCAAAACCCCTACTACAACTGCATGTGGGTGTTTTAGTTAGGCTATATATACTTAGGATACTTATAGTGGAGAGTGTCATTGAGGGAGTCCTGGATTAGGGGGTATCCGGATAGCCGAACAATATCCTTTGGCCGAACTGTTGGACTATGAAGATACAAGATTGAAGACTTCATCCCGTGTCCGGATGGGACTCTCCTTGGCGTGGAAGGCAAGCTTGGCAATACGGGTATGTAGATATCCTTCCTTGTAACCGACTCTGTGTAACCCTGGCCCCCTCCGGTGTCTATATAAACCGGAGGGTTTTAGTCCGTAGGACAACATACAAACATACCATAGGCTAGCTTCTAGGGTTTAGCCTCTCTGATCTCGTGGTAGATCAACTCTTGTAATACTCATATCATCAAGAACAATCAAGCAGGACATAGGGTTTTACCTCCATCAAGAGGGCCCGAACCTGGGTAAACATCGTGTCCCCTGCCTCCTGTTACCATCCGCCTAGACGCACAGTTCGGGACCCCTACCCGAGATCCGCCGGTTTTGACACCGACATTGGTGCTTTCATTGAGAGTTCCTTTGTGTCTTCATCATTAGGCTTGATGGATCCTTCGATCATCAATAGCGATACAGTTCAGGGTGAGACTTTTCTCCCCGGACAGATCTTTGTATTCGGCGGCTTCGCACTGCGGGCCAACTCGCTTGGCCATCTGGAGCAGATCGAGAGTTACACCCCTGGCCACCAGGTCAGGTTTGGAAGCTTAAACTACACAGCCGACATCCGCGGAGACTTGATCTTTGACGGATTCGAGCCCCTGCCGAGTGCGTCGCACGGTCACGATGAGCATGATTTAGCTCTACCATCGGACAGTGTTCAGGAGACCGCACTGGCAACCACTCCGACCCTTAATTCGGAGCCAATTGCGCCACCCATGGACGGGTGGATAGACCCCACCACGGAGGCCGTATCCTTAGTGGCGATCGAGACAAGTATCGACCTTACCCTTCACGGGAACCGTGATGCCGAACTACCGAATTCTTCCCCGGCCACGGACTCCGAACCGCCTGCGCCCGTGCCTATCAAATCTAACTGGGCGCTGATCATGGAGTTCACCTCTGCGGATATCTTTCTGCACTCACCCTTCAGCGACATACTGAACTCATTAAGGTCTCTCTCCTTGTCAGGAGAGTCCTGGCCGAACTATGTCTGGCAGGATTGGGATGCGGATGACGAAGAAATTCGCCGCTCACCCACCACCCACTTAGTAGCCACTGTCGATGATTTGACCGACACGCTCGACTTCGACTCCGAAGACATCGATGGTATGGACGACGATGCGGGAGACGACCAGGAACCACTACCCACAGGGCACTGGACAGCCACCTCATCATATGATATATACATGGTGGACACACCCAAAGAAGGCAATGACGACGGGACAGCGGAGGATGACCCCTCCAAGAAGCAACCCAAGCGTCAATGTCAGCGGCGTCGCTCTAACTCTTGCCAAAGCAAAAGCGATGATACCGGCACAGGAGATAATAGCACTCCGGACAGTGCCGAAGATGACAACAATCCCCTCCAGCAAGATTTAGAGCAGGAGGATGGAGAAGCTAGCCCTCCAGAGAGAGCGGCAGATGGAGAGGCGGAGGATGATAATTACATGCCTCCCTCCGAAGACGAGGAAAGCCTCGATGATGATGAATTTGTCATGCCTGAGGATCCCGTCGAGCTAGAGTGCTTCAAGCGCCGGCTTATTGCCATGGCAAATAGCCTTAAGAAAAAGCAACAACAGCTTCAAGCTGATCAAGATTTGCTAGCTGACAGATGGACTGAAGTCCTTGCGACCGAGGAATATGAACTCGAACTCCCCTCCAAGAGTTACCCAAAGCGCAGGTTGCTACCCCGACCGGAGGAGGAAGCATTAAAACCTACATCTCCAGCATATGACGCGGCTGATCGGCCACCTCGTGGCCACGACAGAGAGGCATTTCAGCCAAAAGCTTAGCCCGCACCCCGACGCCACTCAAATAAAAATGTCAAAGCACTGGGAAACACGCTAGACCTGCGAGACGTATTGGAGGACAAAGAAAAATACGCAAGATTGATCTACGGATCACGAGGGCACGCCACTATGCGAGATGATAACTGTCACGCCGGATACAGTAAAAGTAAATCCGGCCGGGCCAAACACAGCGGACGAGACTCATTTGAGCTGCGTCGCGACATAGCCCAGTACAGAGGCGCCGCACACCCCCTATGCTTCACAAACGAAGTAATGGATCACCAAATCCCAGAGGGTTTCAAACCTGTAAATATCGAATCATACGATGGCACAACAGATCCTGCGATATGGATCGAGGACTTCCTCCTGCACAGCCACATGGCCCGCGGTGACAATCTACACGCCATCAAATACCTCCCACTCAAACTCAAAGGACCAGCTCGGCACTGGCTCAACAGCCTGCCAGCAGAATCCATCGGCTGTTGGGAGGATCTGGAAGCCGCATTCCTCAACAACTTCTAGGGCACTTATGTGCGACCACCAGATGCCGATGACTTGAGCCACATAATTCAGCAGCCAGTGGAATCGGCCAGGCAATTCTGGACACGGTTACTAACAAAGAAAAATCAAATCGTCGACTGTCCGGATGCAGAGGCCCTAGCAGCTTTTAAGCACAACATCCGCGACGAGTGGCTCGCCCGGCACCTTGGCCAGGCAAAGCCGAAATCTATGGCAGCCCTCACGACACTCATGATCCGCTTTTGCACGGGAGAGGATAGCTGGATGGCTTGAAGCATTAACATATCAAAGAACCATGGTACTTCGGATACCAAGGATAGCAATGGAAGGTCACGTCGCAACAAACACAAGCGCCGCATCAACAATGACAATATCGAGGATACGACAGTCAATGCCGGATTCAGAGGCTCTAAACCAGGTCAATGGAAAAATCCATTCAAAAGAAGCACCCCGGGCCCATCCAGTTTGGACCGTATACTCGATCGATCGTGTCAAATACACGGCACCCCCGACAAGCCAGCCAACCACACCAACAGGAAATGTTGGGTGTTCAAGCAGGCCAGCAAGTTAAATGCCAAAAACAAAGATAAGGGGCCACATAGCAATGACGAGGAGGAGCCCCGGCCGCCGAACACCAGAGGACAGAAGAGGTTCCTCCCACAAGTGCGGACGCTGAACATGATATACACAACCCACATCCCCAAGAGGGAGTGGAAGTGCGTTAAGGGACATTGTGCGTTGGAGCCAGTCGCCCCAAAGTTCAACCCATGGTCCTCCTGTCCGATCACCTTCGATCGCTGGGACCATCCCACTAGTATCCGTCATGGCGGATTCGCCGCACTGGTCCTAGACCCAATCATCGACAGATTTCACCTCACTCGAGTCCTTATGGACGGCGGCAGCAGCCTGAACCTGCTTTATCAGGACACAGTGTGCAAAATGGGTATAGACCCCTCAAGGATCAAACCCACAAAAACGACCTTCAAAGGCGTCATACCAGGTGTAGAGGCCCATTGCATAGGCTCAGTCACACTGGAAGTGGTCTTCGGATCCCCAGATAACTTCCAAAGCGAGGAGTTAATCTTCGATATAGTCCCATTCCGCAGTGGCTATCATGCACTGCTCGGGCGAACCGCATTTGCGAGATTCAATGCGGTACTGCATTATGCATACCTCAAGCTCAAGATGCCAGGACCTCGGGGGGTCATCACAGTTAATGGAAACACAGAGCGCTCTCTCCGCACGGAGGAGCACACTGCGGCCCTCGCAGCAGAAGCCCAAAGCAACCTCTTCAGGCAATCCACCAGTTCGGTGATTAAACGCCCGGACACCGTCAAGCGTGCCCGGAGTGATCTGCAACAAGACCGCCTGGCACACTCCGAGCTCGCATAGCAATGCGGCCCCCACCCCAGTCCCAGCCAAACGGCGAAATCCATGCCACACGTACATAATTATGCATTAAAAAATACCATGGGCATATGTGGGGGAGGGGGGCACGAGTATGGCACGCCCCAAAACGCGTCTCAACCGCACTAGGGGCTTCCAGCCTTATTATTTTTTTCTCTCTTTTAGGACTTTACTCTCTGGAAACCCCGTCCGGTAGTACGATTGCCGGACACACGATACAACAACCAAGGAGGCAGAAAGCTACGTCGCACCATGGAACTCCCAGGTGGTCTCTGATAACGAGTGAAATACTTGCTTTAAATACCATTCCTGAGCTTGCCCTTGGAGGGGACATGTCAAATAGTCCTACTTTTTGCTTATTGCACTACTTGTATCATTCTGCTTCGATGCACCTTTTTGAATAAACAATGATACAAGTAGTGCGATAAGCAAAAAGTGTATATATATATGTTCATTCATGACATTCAGCACCCGTACACTCTGGTACGGCCAATACACCAGGGGCTTAAGCATCCCCCATAATACGGCGTGAGAAGTCCGAACACTTTCGACAGTGCGGCACCCCGAACTTATAGCATTATATGCATCAGCTCCGAATCATGTATTGGGTCAATAGTTGGGTTTGCCCGGCTCCCATGTTTTGGTACCTTACGTTCCGCTATATCCGCTATGGTAGCACTGGGAGAACTACTGCGATTGTGCCCCGGTTCATCTGGGCAAGCACCTCAGTAGAGAAAGCTAAAACTGACTATCATGATAAGGCGAGAGCTGGTCGCTATTCGATAGGTCTCGAGTCCCTAAAGACTTATGTCGCTTAGAGCGAGGAGTTGGCTTTGTCCGGCTTAAGGCATGTATAGCGCCCCGAATTCGGCCTTCCGAATACTAGGGGCTTCACCAAAATTTAAAATTGTAGACTTCTATGGCTATGTGAGAGTGATAAAGCATTATAGTCCGATTGCCTTGTTCGTTGTGCGGAGCACCTCCCTCGAAGGACCCAACAATGGGAAAAAGAGTGCTCAGATTTATCCCGAACACCCAGCACTCGTGGCATGGGGGCAGAAGCCGACGACTGGCCATCTCTCAGATTTAATAAACAGCCCCATAGAAGGTGATATTTTAAATTCAAACAAGCGTTGCATACCGCATATGAACAAGTTTTCATAATACAGGATCACACGAGCAAGTTCATTCAAAAATTACATCTTTCGCACACTCGTCCACCACAAGACGGGCACCCTTCAGAACACCCTCATAATACATTTCGGGGTGGCGATGCTCCTTGCCCTGCGGTGGCCCCTCCCTCACCAGCTTCTCGGCGTCCATCTTGGCCCAGTGCACCTTCGCACGGGCAAAAGCCTGGCGTGCACCTTTGATCCAGACGGACCTCTTAATGACTTCCAGCCGTGGGCAGGCATCCACAAGCCGCCTCACCAGGCCAAAGTAGTTGTTGGGAAGGGAGTCACCAGGCCATATCCGGACTATAAGGCCCCTCATGGCCTGTTCGGCCGCCTTGTGCAGCTCGACCAGTTGCTTCAGCTGGTCGCTCACAGGCATCGGGTGTTTGGTCCCGGTATACTAAGACCAGAACAACTTCTCCGTCGAGCTTCCCTCCTTGGCCTGGTAATACTTCGCGGCATCCAACACACTGCGGGGCAAATCTGCGAATGCTCCTGGAGAGCTCTGGACTCGGGTAAGTAACAAGTAATTTACTTTCACATGCTTGCTTTGCATATTGAATGCCTTACCCGCCGCTATCTTCCTCATCGCCTCAATTTCCTGGAGGGCCTTTTGGGCTTCAGCCTTGGCATGATTTGTGCTTTCAAGGGCCGCGGCAAGCTCAGACTCTCGTGTCTTCGAGTCAAGCTCCAAATCCTCGTGCTTCTTCACGAGAGCCTGGAGCTCTTGCTGCACCTCGCCCACCCATGCCTTTTGTTTTTCCCGCTCGGTGTGCTCCTTGGCCACTTTGTTTTTGGCCTTGAACAGTGCTTGCTTCAGCGTCGCCACTTCGGTCGTGGCCCCTGGCACATCCATGATGATCCTATCATTTTGCAACCGCATCGTATATATATATATATAGACAAGGCATTACTTACCTTTGTTCTCCTCGAGCTGCCTCTTGGCAAGGCCAAGCTCTTTCTCGGACCGCTCGAGGTTCTGCCTCAGTGTGGCGACCTCTGCAGTCAGTGCGGCAGAGGTCAGCAGCGAAGCCTACATACGCATACAAAAATACTTATATTAGACTCATGCAGATATTATTTCATACTCTATTCGTCTTTTCTTTGTGAACACCAAACAGAGCATCAGGGGCTACTGTCTATGTGGTAATATTTTCCAATATTTTAAACACTTACCTCAAAGCCTGTTAGAAGGCTGGCATAGGCTTCAGTCAGACTGCTCTTGGCGGACTGAACTTTCTTGATCACCGCACTCATAATAGTGCGGTGCTCTTCATCGATGGAAGCACCACGAAGCGCTCCCAGCAGGTTGTCCGGTGCCTCTGGATGGACAGAGGTCACCGGCACGGGCGGCTTGCCCCTCTTGGAAGGGGGGCGCCTGCCTGAGTCCGGAACCACTGGAGGTTCCGGCGCGGTGTTCGGCTGAGGGCCGAACTTGGAGCCCTTGGGAGTCTTGCTCCCTCTGCGCCTGGAGTCCGGAAGGTCACCTTGAGGCGCCTCCGGGACTATCTCCCCCCGGCTCGGTGCCCCTTGAGACAATACCTCGACATTGTCTGTAGGGCACACTACTAGGAAAAGGCATGCTAGTGGCGCACCAGTTATGCCTACTAATGGAGCACTACTGGTGCGCCACTAGCACCACGCCATTAGAATTAAATACTAATGGCGCACCACTGGTGTGCCATTAGTATCTGGTGTACTAATGGCACACCACGCAGTGCACCATTAGTATAGCCCACAGTGCGCCATTAGAATGCCTCCCAGGGGGCCATATGTACCCATGTGCTTTGGCATACTAATGGCGCACTAGTGGGTGATGCGCCATTAGTGTCATTTTTACAGTGCGCCATTAGTGTCTTGAGTGGTGCGCCAATAGTATGAATATTAGGGATTTTTTTCTTTTCTGATATTTTCACAGGTTACAAAATATATTATTGGACAGAATATAGCTAGCACCACACAGCAACAGCAGATTCATCGAATACAATAGAAGATTAGTCTCCGAATACAATTCGTCATATTAGTCTCCGAATTCAAAAGACCCAACAAAATAGAACATTACAAGTCTTGAGACCGCGAGTAGCGAGTTTGTCGGAAGTAATACTAATCCTAACAAGTCCTACTAATCATTATCATACAACCTCTACTCATTATTAATAAAAAGTCATACGATCATCATCTTGATAGTCATCGAACCAACCCTACTTAATTGTTCTTAGCACATGATCATCAGTATTAGGCAGGACCTAAATACCCTATTTAAGGTAAAATAGCATAAAACAATATAGACCCTGACTCTCCATTATGGAGAATGGAGATCATCATGTCTCCAATTCTTGTGCTTCGCTTCCTTTTGCTTCCAAGAACCTCCTTACGACTGTCCATACATTTTTTCCATCCTTTGATTTTCATGTCTCCACTTCTTTTAGAAATCTCGTATGGATAGTTGAGATTCGTAGGATGACCTGGTTGTATGTTCAAAACATTAAGACTACCTTTCTGATACATCAAATGAGGCACACAATTCTTTGGGGTTATCTATTGAAAAACATAGTAATAACTTCATAGTTAGCAATGATGTACTAGTTTTATTAGTATGCAAAAGATGCACGGATGTCGTAATAGTAAAAAATCTTACCAGGGTATCTCCATGGTAGTTACTGTAGTTGAACACATGCACTAGTGGCATGTATTGACCATAATGTTGAGGAGTTTGATTGTAGATATTGTAATTCTCAATGTCAGTACAAAATACGACTAGATGATTTTTCTCCTTGTAAGTTGTTAATTCAGAGCCATCGGTGTAGTGGGTTTTGTCTACCATCTTCTGCACATTCTTTGAACAATAAAAATAAGCTGTCAATGGAAATAAGCTGCCAACTATTTTGAAATAAACAATATAAATTAGTTAATAATTAACTATGTTTGAGAAACTCACATAGCGGTAGAACTGGAGGCGTATCAACAAGGACCCAAATGTCCATATTATCATGGTCGATGTCAGGATGACCAAGATCCATGGTGACAAGCATACCCTCATCAAAACCATAAATCTTGCAAAATGCTTCCCAATTTTTGCAACAAAAATGGGTTACGCTCCCAGAATTATACAGATTTACTTCAAAATCCACATCGTGATGAGTCCTTAGGTGAATTTTCTTTGTTTCAGGAATTTCATGGTCTTCAAAATCCATCCTCTCCAAGACATAGCGTCTTGCATGGCATGGGATAAGCTATACTCAAATTGTAAAAGATGAAAATTACACATTGAAATAGTTGAAGTCATGCTTAATTATGAAAATAACACTTGTCGTCGTTGTGTACCGTTTCAACTTCGAAGGGCTCCTCGAGCTTAATGCTGAAGCGCCGATCATCGTCGAGGTGAGGCATGTCGCACAGACCTCGATCATCGTGGCACCAGCCGCACTCCCCCGGGAGACTTTCGTCGTCCGATGATGACATACCCTATGTTCATAATTCAAAACTACATCATCTCTTGCGTTGGGTCCAATAAGATAATCCACAGTGTGGTGAAAACACGCCCTTCGAACTGGTTTGAGCTATTGGTGAATGGAGATGGTCTAATATTTTTAGTAGTAAGTGAAGTGGTAATTTTGAGAGCAAATGGTTAGGATGAGTGGTTCCTCTTTCCTGTTTAGCTTTACAATAGAATATTGTTGTTAGTCATGCACACTTGTGCATTTTCAGCCAGGCCCAGTGGAGTTGGCCTAAAAACATTTCTTTCTTTAAGCCTGCTACATCCATCTCAAGTATTTATGGTCAAGGGTTAGCAGGGCCATCCAAATAGAATATGTATAACACAAGAGGCAGTTGATCCTACTTAATTAAGTACTAAGATACCCCGGCCCATGCATTAGTAGCAAGTACCCCATATGTCCGATTTTTAGCAAAGTCATGCTAAAATTCATGGAAAATTTCAGCATGACCTTTGCTGAAAATAGGACATATGGAGTACCCCAATTTACCGGAACGGACGTTAATCGACATTCTGGCAAACTCAAGGGCCTCTCGGGGTACCTGCAAAATCATCATGACACGATGGTCGGAGACAAAACCCAGCAAACTCAAGGGCCTCTACTTTCATATGGATGAAAAGGCCACAAACCATATGGTCCTCTACTTTCATATGGACAAAAATCAGCTCAACTTATGTGAGCTTCCACTCTAGATCTAATAGGTCACCCAACAAAAAATCATCAATAGTTTTAGCTAAAAAAATCATGGATTGTTGTTAACTGAAAATTAGTGAAAGAAACTGTTGCTGATCATGGATTACTGTTAATTAAAAATAGAGCATCTGGCTTGTCTTATCATGCTCACAAAAGTCCACAAAAATGAATAGGTTCAGTAAACTTAAACTCTAAGCAAGTGTACTGCTTATTGTGATATTGCCAGCCACTTAATTAGTTGGGTAACAACTTCAAAACAAACTAGTTATTATTATTCCCAGACATGAATGGCAGGCTCGGAGTCGTGGACTTGAACGTGGAAAAGATGGAGTGGAAGGTCCTTTACAAGCCAGATCAACCGATACGTGGAATTGACTATGTGTATACAATTCAGGAGTTGAACTACAGCTGTCTAGCGGAGTGGAAAGGTGACCTAGTCACCATTATCCGAGAAAACAACAATTTTGGGTTCATCAGAGTACTTAAGCTTGACCAGTCTAGGATGGTTTGGATGGATTTGGAAGAGATGGAGGATGCTGCCGTGTCTTGGGACAGAAGCAATGCTCTAATTGTGAGGCCAGCTTGCGGAAGAGATTTATGCAACAAGGTGTACTTTCTGAGCTGTACTAAGACTGATGATGGTGGCCAGGCCTACTACTGCTTAAAAGAGCAAGAATACCACCCTTCCTTTTGTGACAAGGAGCCAACGAATGCCATATGGTTCCAGCCAAACTTTTAGGATTTGCTTTGGTGGCTGGGAGCCTAACAAGGAGTACTTTCAAATTCCTTTTTGCAACCTAAATAGCCAAGGAACAAGCACAGTACATGACCTAATTAAACATGTTATCTTATTTCCACATGCAGGCTAATCAAGCTCGTTAATAGTTTGTCTTCCCTCGTCTTAGTGAGTGTCTCAAGCTCGTTAGTAACTACCACATCGTCTTGTCTTGCTTTTTTTAAAGGGTCATCCTGTCTTGCTTTGACTTGCCCTATGATTTACTCGATCGTGCAAATCCATACATTTGGGTGTCAGCAAGTACAAGCTCATACGGCCAACTGCTAGCAATAGCTAGGTTGCCAAACGATCGGGGTGCATGATTTTTGTGTGGTGCTAAAATCATTCAGGGACCAAGCTTGATGTATCATCTACACCCCGCCAACCCACAAGACAAATCATCTAAACCTCTAGAGTAAATGGATTCTTCCAACCATTCATCGTAAAAACATTTAGTGTTGTTCCTTATGCGCGGGGAACAATATGTGTGGTGCTAAAATCATTCATGGGCAGGGAATGGGGAGGAATGGTGGAGAGGGAGGAAGGAGGAAGGAGGAGAGGTACCTGCGCGGGCGCGGCCGGTCGCCGGAGGGGTCGGGGTTGGGTCGGGGTCGGCGGCGGCGGCGTCGAAGGGTTGCAGGGATGCCTCGGTTGGTCGTGGGGAGGCCGGTGACCGCTGTCGTCGTGCTGCACCCCGTGCCCGGGCTGAGGTAGAGGCGACGCAGGGCAGGGGCTGATGCGGGGAGGCTGTCAGTGACGGCGGCGACGTGGGGAGGATGCAAGGATGCCTTGGTTGGTCGTGGGGAGGCTGTCGGTGACGCGGGGAGCTGCACTGGTGGGGGCACGGGGGCGGCGGCGCACGTAGGGGGCGCGGGGGCGGCGGGGGCGGCGGCGTCGTGGGTCGGGGGTCGGGGCAGAGAATGGGGAGGAAGTGGATCTGGCGAGAGGGAGGGAGGAAGGGGTCGGGCGAGTTAGAGCTAGGGGGAAGATTACTAATGGCGCACCCCCGAGCGTTGCGCCATTAGAATATTTTTTTAGATAGCAATGGCGCACTACTCGAGCGGTGCGCCATTAGAATGTTTTTTTAGATAGCAATGGCGCACCCCCGAGCGGTGCGCCATTAGTATGTTTTATTATTATTATTATTATTTGTTGCTATTTTTTAATATTTTTTATAAAAATAGTAATAATTTTTTATAAAAACAGTAATAATTTTTTTATAAAAATGGTAATATTTTTTTTATGAATATTAAAAAATATTATCAAATTTGTTATTTGAAAATATCATCAAATGGGGGTG
>NC_041386.1:148149996-148203628 GCF_002162155.2 Triticum dicoccoides
GGTAGTGGAGCGGGCCGGGGAGGGTGCAGTGGGTCGGCGGCGGCGGTGGAGCGAGGGAGGGTGCGGGGGGTCGGCGGCGGCGGTGGAGCTAGCGGGGGAGGGTGCGGGGGGGATCGAGATCGAGATCGAGATGGAGGGGGATAGCGATTGAGATGGAGGGGGATAGAGATCAAATTTGAAAAAATATTCATGAATTCAAAAAGTGCCCATGAAATTCAAAAAGTGCCCAGGTTACTAATGGCGCACCACAGACAAATGCGCCATTAGTAACCCTTGTTACTAATGGCGCACCAGCTTGAGGTGCGCCATTAGTAGTTCTGCAAAAAAATAGTAGTGGCGCACTGTATAGGAGGTGCGCCATTACTAGTTAAACTAGTAATGGCGCACTACTCCCTGGTGCGCCATTAGAATCTTTGGAAAAAAATTGTTACTAATGGCGCACCGTGGGTCTGGTGCGCCATTAGTGTCTACCACACTAATGGCGCACAATGGCGCACCGACTCATGGTGCGCCATTACTATATAGTAGTAGCGCACCACATGTCTGGTGCTCCATTAGTGGCCATACCATCTATAGCCCTTTTCCTAGTAGTGGCAAGGAGAGGAGGCGGTTGGGAGTGTATCACTATCCATATCCTACGAGTCCAAGGAACCGTTCGACGAGGATACGTCGATACGGGCTCGGGGCGGACTTCATGATCATATTCGACGTTAGGAGAAGCAGTGCAATAGAAGTATGCTATGAGTTACTCTGGTATCCGAATACTTACAACTTCGCCAGGGGCTTGGCCCTGAGTAACCACTCGTCTTCGCCGTCGGCGGCGGTGGTGGAATAGTCCGGAAGGAGAGGCCTTCCTTTCTTGGACCCTTCGGCCTCCCCGGTTGGGGCGGCCTTCCTTTTATTTTCTCCCCCGACTGGAGGGGGAGAGTCTTCATCTTCCTCCTCCTCATTTTCACGGGAGAAGTGCGTCTCAGAGTTATCGGACGATGAGTCCGATACCACCTGGCGCCGGGAACTCTTTCGGGTTCCCTTGGCCTTCTTCTTGGTCTTCTCCGGCACCTCATAAGGAGCTGGAGTCCGCATCTCCGTCAGGAGAGCGTCTGGAGGGTCTTCGGGCAGAGGGGCCGGACAGTTAATCTACTCCGATGTCCCCACCCAGTCCTGTCAAAGGCATGGGAGCTCAGACCCCGCACATGGTTAAGCTATGGGAAATAAATACCCTGCCAGATGTCCACAACTTACCGGATTCGCAGGGTGCTTCGCGCTTAGCCCACGGTCCTCAGTAAGAGAAGGAGGGACCTCAGCGCCCTTGAACATCCCCTTCCAGACGTCCTTATGCGTCGTGTCGAAGAGCTCGCGTAGAGTCTGGTGTTGGGCCGGGTCGAACTCCCATAAGTTGAAAGCCCGTTGTTGACACGGGAGGATCCGGCGGAAGAGCATGACCTGGACTATGTTGACAAGCTTAAGTTTCGTGCTTATCATGTTCCGGATACACTTTTGGAGTCCGTCCAGCTCCACCGATGAACCTCAGGACATGCCCTTCTCCTTCCAGGAAGTGAGCCGTGTGGGGATTCCGGATCGAAACTCGGGGGCTGCCACCCAGTTGGTGTCGCGCGCCTCGGTGATGTAGAACCACCCCGATTGCCACCCCTTTATGGTCTCCACAAAGGAGCCCTCGAGCCATGTAACGTTGGGCATTTTGCCCACCATGGCTTCGCCGCATTCTGCTTGTTGGCCGCCTACTACCTTCGGCTTGATATTGAAGGTCTTCAGCCACAGGCCGAAGTGGGGCCGGATGCGGAGGAAAGCCTCGCACACGACGATGAACGCTGAGATGTTGAGGATGAAATTCAGGGCCAGATCATGAAAGTCCAGCCCGTAATAGAACATAAGGCCACAGACAAATGGATGGAGGGGAAACCCCAGTTCACGGACGAAGTCGGGGAGGAAAACCACCCTTTTGTGAGGTTCCGGGGTAGGGACGATCTGCCCTGCGGCTGGCAGCCGGTGCGCGATATCCGCGGCTAAGTATCCGGCCCCACGTAGTTTTTTGATGTGACCCTCCATGACGGAGGATACCATCCACTTGCCTCCCGCTCCGGACATGTTTGGAGAGAGTTGAGGAGAAGGATGTGTACTTGGGCGCTGGAGCTCGAGTGCGCGAGAATGGATGAGCAAGGAGGAAGAAGGCGTGGGTAGAAAAAGGTGAAACCTTATCCCTTCATAAGGGCGGACGAAACTATGCGCCCCCACTAGCCTGGTAAAACTCGCTTATCCCCCAAGCACCGTATTGATGGGAATCCCGTAATAAGGGGACACGATCTCTGCTTCGACAAGACGTGCCATGCAAACCACCTCGCGAAACACGCTGAGATAGGTTATGAAAAACGATTCGAATAAAGACCTGGCTGTGGTGTCATGTCACGCTACGGGGTACGTCAGCAGATTAGATTTGTGGAAATATTATTCTCTCTACGGTGGTATGTGGAACTTGTTATGCAGAGCCGGAGACGATCCTCGTGTTCAAAATCTTCTATGAAGTATTCGGAGGAGGAACCCTCCTTGCAATGCCGAAAACAATCTACGCGCCGGATTCATCATCATTGAAGCCTGGTTCAGGGGTTACCGAGGGAGTCCTGGATTAGGGGGTATCCGGATAGCCGGACTATATCCTTTGGCCGGACTGTTGGACTATGAAGATACAAGATTGAAGACTTCGTCCCGTGTCCGGATGGGACTCTCCTTGGCGTGGAAGGCAAGCTTGGCAATATGGATATGTAGATCTCCTTCCTTGTAATTGACTCTGTGGAACCCTAGCCCCCTCCGGTGTCTATATAAACCGGAGGGTTTTAGTCCGTAGGACAACATACATTCATACCATAGGCTAGCTTCTAGGGTTTAGCCTCTCTGATCTCGTGGTAGATCAACTCTTGTAATACTCATATCATCAAGAACAATCAAGCAAGACGTAGGGTTTTACCTCCATCAAGAGGGCCCGAACCTGGGTAAACATCGTGTCCCCTGCCTCCTGTTACCATCCGCCTAGACGCACAGTTCGGGACCCCCTACCCGAGATCCGCCGGTTTTGACACCGACAGTCATATACTAGTATCATGCATATATATATGATACTAGTGTACGATACTACCTTTAATTAATTATAGTGCATAGTATAATACATAGAGTATAGTATCATAGATCATATTTATTGCCATGCATGACACAAATTAGCATCGCATTTAACATGATACGGTATCTACCTATATGTTACTCTAACCCTCTCTATATATATTTAATTTTTTGCCACATAAGCATACTTGCTATTTCCGAGTGCATGACATCGTCAGCTATGATACCACCACTATGGCCAGCCTTATATAGTGGGGAGTATCATATACTATATATAGTATCATGCATATGATACTAGTGTATGCATGATACTACGTACGTACCTTCATAGTGCATATATAGTATCATAGAGTAGTATACATCATAAATGACCGTATTTATGGCCATGCATGACACAAACTAGTATAGCATTTATTATATATATATATGTTACGGTATCTACCTACGTTACCGCTTCTTTGCCACATCATCATATTTTATTTTCCTGAGTGCATGATATCGGCTATGGCCACCCTAAGGTTGGTCGTAATATGGGAGTATCAAGCGGTATCATGTATTCCAACTTGACTTTTTGGATGATGTGGCACACGGTTAAATGAGGAAAGAGAGGGTGTGGTATTATATCATGATACCATATCATATTAAATGTTGTACTACTTTGTGTCATTCATGGAAATTAATAAGGCAACCTAAGATACTAACTCATGATACTATGCATGTGCGCATTACGGAGGTATTACCGATCATATACTAGTATCATGCATATATACTCCCTCCTTTCTGGTTTATAGGCTTATCACAAAATTTTAGTTTTTCATTTTATAAGGCTCAATTTGGTTGTTCCCCATCACATGTTCAGATTCCAAGGTGCATTAAATCATTGCATGCAAGTATTAAGAGGAAATTGACCAATGCATGTACTTTATGCATGCATGTATTGCAATTAATACATTGGTAAACATAATTTTTTGAGGAAAACAAAAGCATTAATTTTGGGTGTTTTTGCAAACTACAAAAAGTATTCGACCACTCGCCATCTACCTTGGTTGGTGAGATTTTTGAATTGAGCCCTATAAACCGGAAAGGAGCGAGTATGATACTAGCTAGTCTATATATGATATACTAGCTACCTCACTAAGAGCATGGTTAATAATACAACCAATGGTCGGCAATAAGAAGTTGACATGTCATATACAGCCAACCTCTTAGCCGGCATGTACAATAATAAGTTTTAAATACATACTAGTTTATCAATAGTTGGCCCACCTTACATCCTCACAAAGTGTCTCGGGTCTCGTGTTGCAGCTAGCTCTACTAACCAAGTGCCCACTTATCTTCTCTCTCCTCTTCTCTTTCCTCCAACTAATAAGCACATATATATTATTATATTCCTTATAGCCTGCTTATGTCACTCTATTGTAGTTCCTCTAAGACTAGCCACAATGTAGAGTAACATACACATAGCCCTAGACTATATTACTACCTTTCATAAGTATGGTAAGATGCAAAGCCTCATTTATTAGGTAATAAACTCATATTGCATTGGGACATGTGATGCTACAGTAACTAGCTAAGTTACTCAAACTACCTCTCTCCTCATTAACTCATTGCCACATAAGCAAATTTGTTGAGTTGGACTCGATGTTACTACTGAAGTTACTCCCACTGTGGCTAGTCCAATGCATAGTATCATAGAGTATTATCATATGTACTACTTTATTTATTGTCAGACTGGCCACAATGGAGAGTAACATACACTAGTGACATACACATATCCCTAGACTATGTTACCACCTTCATAGTGGGTAGTAACATAAGTGTAGTGTCATGCAAAGCTTCATTTATTAGGTTATAGACTCATATTGCATTGGGACATGTGATGTTACAGTAACTAGCTAAGTTACTGAAACTATCTCTCTCCTCATTAACTTATTGCCACATAAGCATGTTTGCTAAGTTGGAGTCGATGGTACTGCTGAAGTTACTCCCATTGTGGCTAGTCTCATGCATGACACATAGTAGCATAGCATTTATTATGATACGGTTTCATGATATGATACTTAACACTCTCTTTCTTCATTTAATTCTATGACAACTCATCAAAATTGACTAGTTGGCATGCATGATACTAGCTACGATACCCCCTTACTATTAGCCTAGCAAAGAAGGTGTACATATCATTTGTGCGTCGCTTTGTGAGATTTCATCCGTTTGTTCGAGAAGCGGGGAGAAGTTTCAAACATTTCGGCTGCAAGGTGCGGCCACTGGCATAGGCCTAGTTGGTATTTTAATTACAGGAAATTCAGATGGAGTTCAGACATCATCAAAATTGATGTGTGCCCATGGCGTGCTCTCAGGACCCCGTGGAAAATATTGGTAAGTTTGGCACAAGTTTTGATGCCCGCTCCTTCCAAACCGGAGCATCTCACATGAAGGATCATGGTTTCCAAAAGGAGACGTGTTAATTCAAACTCCTGTGGCCGGTGACTTCATTGTTTGGCCTCATAAAAACTTCCAAGGTACGCAATCACCATTATTCCACGGGTTTGATTTTCTAGCGCATTTCAGGTATCATTAGCTATATTTAAGACATTTTTTGAGATTAACGTGCATTTTGTGCATGTAAATAAAATTACAACTGGAACTGCATGTACTGTCAAAAGGGGTGAGGATCACCATTTGATCTAGGAGCATCCAACGATGCAAACGTACGATCCGTGGGGTTTGGGTTCTGGCCAATCAGAAAGCACGACTGAGATCGTGGGCGGGGTTTGTTCGGCACACGACTTTCATCAACGAACCGTGTGCAATTCGTGAAGGAAATATGCCCTAGAGGCAATAATAAAGTTGTTATTTATATTTCCTTATATCATGATAAATGTTTATTATTCATGCTAGAATTGTATTAACCGGTACATATGTGAACACATAGACAAACAGAGTGTCCCTAGTATGCCTCTACTAGACTAGCTCGTTAATCAAAGCTGTTTAAGTTTCCTGACCATATACATGTGTTGTCATTTGATAAATGGGATCACATCATTAGAGAATGATGTGATGGACAAGACCCATCCGTTAGCTTAGCATAATGATCGTTTAGTTTTATTGCTATTGCATTCTTCATGACTTATACATGTTCCTCTGACTATGAGATTATGCAACTCCCGAATAATGGAGGAACACTTTGTGTGCTATCAAACGTCACAACGTAACTGGGTGATTATAAATATACTCTAGAGGTGTCTCCGATGGTGTTTGTTGAGTTGGCATAGATCAAGATTAGGACTTGTCACTCAGTATACCAGAGAGGTATCTCTGGGCCCTCTCGGTAATGCACATCACTATGAGCCTTGCAAGCAATGTGTCTAATGAGTTAGCCATGGGCTGATGCATTACGGAATTAGTAAAGAGACCTGCCGGTAACGAGATTGAACTAGGTATGATGATACCGACGATCGAATCTCGGGTAAGTAACATACCGATGACAAAGGGAACAACGTATGTTGTTATGCGGTTTGACAGATAATGATCTTCGTAGAGTATGTAGGAGCCAATATGAGCATCCAGGTTCCACTACTGGTTATTGACCAAAGATATGTCTCGGTCTAGGACACCAGAATGGTTTCGGAAAGGTTCGGGCATTTTCCGGACTACCGGGGGTTACCGGACCCCCCCCCCGGGGAGTTAATGGGCCTTCATGGGCCCTAGTGGAGAGAGGAGGTGGTGGCTAGGTGGTGGCACGCACCCCCAAGCGGCAAACCGAATTGGACTAGGGTTGGGGGGCCGGCCCCCCTTTCCTTCTCACCTTCTCCTCTTTCCCTACTTCTCTTAGTGGGAATAGGAAAGGGGGGCGAATCCTACTTGGACCAGGAGTCCAAGTAGGACTCCCCCCATGGTGCGCCCCCCTTGGGCCGGCCACCTATCCTCCCCCCTTTATATACGTGGGAGGGGGCACCCCAAAGACACACCAAGTCTTCTCTTAGCCATGTGCGGTGCCTGTCAGATTTCGGGTTCCGGCAGACCCTTGAGGTTCGAACACTGGGGTGCGCGCGGAGATTGCGCCTCCTACCTACCTGCACCCCTCCGCCTCGCTAAGATCTAAGCTATGGAAAGAACAACACAAGAGACATAGGGTTTATACTGGTTCGGGCCACCGTTGTGGTGTAATACCCTACTCCAGTGTGTGGCGTGGTGGATTGCCTCTTGGGCTGATGATGATGAACAATACAAGGAAGAATAGCCTCGCGAGGGTCTGCTCTTGGCTGGGGCGATGAACTGCTGGGAGGAGTTCAGTCACCCTTCTCTCTCTCTGATCCACATTCTCATTCTTGATCCTCCCCCCTTCCCCTGGGGGTGGCTAGTCCTATTTATAGAGGCCCTGGTCCTCTTCCCAAATATCGAGCGGGAAGGGAGCCAACAATGGCAGGCAAATTTGAAGGGGGACAGCTAGTACCAGCTATCCTGACAAAAGTAGTCTTCACCTGCACAAAGCTCCGGTGGTGACGCCGTCTTGGGCTCCATGATAACCTACGTCTTGCAGTCCTCCCGGTCTTGGTCTTGTTGCACCAAAATGGCAACCTTTGCCTGACGCCTCGGTACTCTGCGGTGGCGCTTGCTCCCTTTGCACCGAAGAGGAAAGGAGGACACTGCGCGGGCTGGCACCCGCCTGGCGCCTTTGGTCGTCATGGCTTGCGTCACGGGCACCTCGTGAGGTACCCCGCCTTGATCTCTCCGCCTCCTCGGGAGACAGCCTGGTGAGGCCATTCCTGAGGAAGCTCCGCGTCGTCCGCCCCGCGAGGCTTGGCCCCTCGCGAGGGTCTTGGGTCTGCGTTGGTGAAGATGGGCCGTGCTGGGGCCCCCTTTGAGCCACGCCGCAGGCCGCAGGCAGGCAAGTCTGGGGACCCCCGTTCCCAGAACGCCGACAGTGGCCCCCGAGCCCAAGGCGCGCCCGGACTTGGCCGTGCAGGGAGGCGGAAGGGCAAGAGCGAAGCGCCGCGGGCCCTAACAGCCTGCGGCCTTGGGCGCCGCGTGGCGGTTGATTGGACGTGGGCGTCTCCACTTCCCCATGGCGCCTCGGCAACTGCATGGATTGGACAAGTCCCTGCATGCAAAGCGGGTCATGATTACCTGCGACCATGGCGGCCGGTGGTTGGCCTTCGCTGGCTATAAGTAC
Organism: Triticum dicoccoides; assembly: GCF_002162155.2. NCBI lineage: Eukaryota > Viridiplantae > Streptophyta > Magnoliopsida > Poales > Poaceae > Triticum > Triticum dicoccoides. Next base: position 148,158,299 of record NC_041386.1, read on the forward strand.
GAAATGGTGCACGCCCTTCCAGTCCATCCCTTCTTGCTTCTCCTTCTTCCCGGTCCTTGCTCTGTCTTGCTGCGATGGCCCCGATCCGCCGGTTCTCGACGGCAAAGAAGGAAAAGGCTCCCCGAGAGGAACCAGTCCCGCTCCCGCCAAAGAAACGGCTCGTCCTCCGCGGCCCGGACGAGGGGGCTCATCAGGTGGTGTCGAGGCCCTGGTGCGAGCGGGCACCGCCGGGGTTCCCGCTTCCCTTGTACGCCCACAACGAGGGCCCTGAAGGAGCTGATGCTGATCGCCACGGGAGGCGCCGCCGTCGGCGCCGACCGGTCACGAAGGTGTGGGTCGTCCCCCTGGGGTCCACACCGAGGACTTCTCCCGAGAGTTCGTGTTTCACGCCGCCATGCCTCCTCAGTCTTAGATTCGCCTTCCACCCTTCTTCGCCTCCATCATTCCGCAGGGAGAGCCCCTAGAGCTTTGGCTGTAGCACGTCGGCTGCAGCACCCTCGCGACCGAGGCAGAGGTCGCGGTCGTTGCCCCGGGCGAGGTCTTCATGACTCGGGGCTGGAGCGAAATCGCCCGGGTTTGCAGGACAAGGGGCGCCTTCGTGATCCACTTGGATTACGACGGTGCTTCGGTGATGTTCTTCAAGGTCTTCGAAGCGAACAGGCACCGCCTGGAGTGCTGCCCCGGGAGAGGTGGCTAGGACCCTACTGCGGCGAGGACTGGGCCCGCCGACCGCTCCCTTGGCGGCTCCTCAAGCGGTGGAGGCGTCGGAGGTTCCAGCGACTCTAGCGAGCTCTTTGCGACTCCGGAGACGAGCGACGACAGCTACGAGCCCCCGAGCCGGCGCCGCTCCTGGATTAGATTAGATTAGATGGCAAAAAGCACAAATGTCCCTGCCTATCCATTTTTTTCTCAAGTTGAGCTGGTAAGCTTCAGATGTTCAATGATGCTGTAGGAAAAAATTGGATGAAGAAAGATGTGTGTGGCTGCCTGAGAGAAGTATTTGCACAAACAAATTATAATTAATGTGTTGATGAAATTTTGGGTTTTCAAATTGGAACCAAAAACCAACCCATACCTTTAGACTCTTTTGGAATTTCCCGAACATTTTTTTGTTTGTTCCCTTTCACTGTTTGGGGACTTCTGACTTGAGAATGAACCTTACTAAGATTCAATTAAGACTAATTAACTGCATTTGATGTCACTATATTCTATGAATAACTTTAGTTATGATCTGTACTGGAAAACTTCAGTTAACACTCATTTTTCAGTTAACTCCTTACAGTTCAGATCATATTTTGATTGTCAATAATAGTGGACTTTTAAGGCTTTCTTAGAGGCAATACTAGTGGATTTTAGGCTTTTTTACATGCAATAATAGTGGAATTTTAGGATTTTTTGGAGGAGTGTGTTTCATGCCGGCCTACAGTGATGAATTAGTCAGAGGATTGTGCCTTAGGATTGTGCCAAAGCTACCCATTGTATCTATTTGCTTGTCCATCAAATAGGGGCAAGACTGTTACAGAAAAATTACTTGCAAGCATATTGTGATTTACTTGCAAGCATATTGTGCCTTAGTTACAGAAAAATTACTTGCAAGCATATTGTAACTATTTTCACTCTGTCTTGAAGGTTTTTGACTACAGAATCTGTGGTGACCCACACTCTGTTGGTTCACACTCATTGAGTTCGCTCATGAAGGGCCGCTGCTGCTTCAGGCCCTTGAGAGGCCCTTCGTATCGTGATGATTTTGCAGGTACCCCAAGAGGCCCTTGAGTTTGCCGGAATGTCGATTAACTTCCGTTCCGGCAAATTCGGGTACTCCATATGTCCTATTTTCAGCAAAGGTCATGCTGAAATTTTCCGTGAATTTTAGCATGACTTTGCTAAAAATCGGACATATGAGGTACTTGCTACTAATGCATGGGCCGGGGTATCTTAGTACTTAATTAAGTAGGATCAACTGCCCCTTTATTCTTGCTGTATTAAACCATAGGTGGCAATAGAGCCAAGTGATTAGTGCCAAGTGATTAGGCCCAACCTAGGGTGCCTCGGCATCGATAAACCCTAAATGATGAAAACTTAACTTGGCTGCCCCGGATGCCTCGATGTCGATGAGAACCTAAATGATGTACGCTTAGGCTTTTAGGGTGCCTCGGCGTCGACAAACCCTAAATGATGAAAGCTTAGGCTTTTAGGGTGCCTCGGTGTCGACAAACCCTAAATGATGAGACCATGATCTTGTTCCTTGACAGTAACCAACTTTTTGACCAAACTTTTTTCCTATTTAGAGCAAAACATGGCCCACAACGATGAGGCCGGTGGTTCGGGCGGCAAGCAATTCTGGGAGTTGTCCCAGGAGATGGAGGAACAACCTCACCGCTATGAGGACGCCGTGGAAGACACCGATCCTAATTACACAACCCCTGGTGGCGTCGGGGATGACACCACTAATGGTGCCGCCGAGGATGCCACCACTGATGATGGCGGCGCACACACAGATGGCAGCTAACCGAAGAAGCAAAGGAAGGACCGGCGCCCGAATGCGCTCCGCACCGTCAAGGAGGAATTCACTCAAGTGGACTCCGACGGGAATCCAATGGAGCCCAAACATATAGTCAAGGGGTACTCGGTTCAGCTCGGATGCATTCTCCGGAGCACCGTCTCGATCAACACCGAGAACTTTAGGCATAAGGACCGAGGGAATTTGCGCAACCTCCTCTTCACGAAGCTGCACGAACGATACAAGTTCCCCGCCGAATTTGAAAACACACGCCTCTCAGGGAATAAAGTGAACAGTGCCGCCCTCACGAAGATGAGCACGGCCCTGTCTACTTGGAAAAGCGCGGTGAAGAGAATGATTGATAAAGGTGATAGTTATGAGAAGATCAAGGCGAAATATCCTTTGATGAGCGAAGAAGAGTACAAGGAGTTCAAGATCAAGTGCGAGAGAAGTGCAACCTCCGAATCAAGTCAGTGGGGGAAAGAAATGCGGGAGTTGAACTTAGGGGAACACAAACTCGGTCCCGGCGGTTACAGAGTGGCGGAGCCTATATGGGACAAGGACGACGCAGAGCGTGCCGAGCAAGGCCTACCGCCCCGCTTCGAGAAATACAGCGGTGACAAGCAGACCAGGAACTATGTCAGGGCCCGGTACAAGGAGGACCCGATAACAAAGGAGCTTACCACAGATCCAAAGACCGGGGCGCTTGAGCTTCTTCTGGTAAGGAATACACCCCCGCGTAATTAGCTCCATATGGTTGCACTCTAATTAATCCCCAATATTTCTAAATGGTTCATGTTCCTTTCGCAGGACACTGAAAGTAGTAGCGCTGGGTCGTCTAAGAGCTCCCCTTTCGACACCCCTTTAAATAGGGCGTTGAACGTAATGAAAAACAAGGATAAGCTCACTAAGCCGACGTCAGCTGGTCATGTGGCCGGCAAAGGCTTGTCCACAAGACGCGTGAGGTTGAAGAACTCAAGGCACAAGTGGCGCGGATTCCGGAGCTTGTCCAAGAGCAAGTGCAACAACAACTTGGAACGACGCTCAATGCCATGGTGCCTACGTTGATTCATGGGCTGACGACGTGGATTGCGGGCGGCCAACAGGGGCCTCCCCCAGTTCCCAGCTTCACGGCCAGCAACTCGCACAGCGCGCAGGCGGCTCCATTGGTGTCTCGCGCGGCGCCATTGGTGTCTCCGGCAGCGGCACCATTGGTGTCTCCGGTGGAGGCGGTATTCGTGTCTCCGGCGCCGGCACGGGCATTGGAGCATAATGCACCCGGGTGTACGCCGGCCGGCACCTCGCCAGCAAGCGCCCCCTCCATCAGTTGCACGCCCGCCGTTGGCGGTGCCTCGACATTAGCCGAGCTCGACGGCATCACGGTAACTAAGCCTCTCGGCCGATGACTTCATCTCCTTGCCTTTGACTGGGCATCCCTGACGCCCTGTACATGTTTTCGCAGGGCACCGCCGATGTTCCATGCACTCTTCTGCACTTCGTGGGCGCCGAGTTGGTCGATGTCGCCAAGGGCAGAATCGTTCAACCGGGCAACCCCATGTTCCACGGTAATCCGATGCCACCCACAATGTATAGGGTTGAAGTGGTTCGGGTGCTGCCAGGCTGCGACAAGTTGTTACCTCCGATTCGACCCGTTGGGGCCGATGAAGAAGATGAGATGACCCTCAGCACCTGCGTAAACTGGCCCCTGCTTTGGCCGAAGAGCCAGATTCGTTTGGGGCGGGGGACACCACCCCACAGACAAGACCGCCAGTCGTGCCGGCGCCAAGCCATGGCAAGAACGCCACAACACTACCGGACCTGTCGGACATCCCTATGGCACAGGATCCGGACAGCCCTATGGCACAGGATCCGGACGGCAACGACAACGACGACGGTACATTTACCAAAGTTGATAAGTACTTTGCCGAACATGGGTACGCTGACGAGTTCTGCGGGCCTCTTTCTCAAGAACCCAACCAAGACGACCGCGATCTAGCTGGTACGGCGGAGAAATCCAATTGCAATAGGCGTCGTTTGGCGTTCAGTTCTCAGTAAACGCCTCCAGCTCCCGCCTTCACCGAACCTCAGATAGCTAAGGTGCGAAATATTATCAGCCCCAACACGCTCAAGAAGGCGGTCTGTGAGCAGAACTCGGTCCCATTACAGGAGATCAAGAAGAAGGGACGGAAATGAAAGACTAACAAGGGCGCCGGTGCGAGCCAGCCGGCACCGAGTTCGATCCGTGCTCAGGATGGGCCAGTTTCACCTAAGGATATCTCGAGGAGGGTGCATGTGGCGGGTAGGGCGATGCTACCGCCAAATATGCTGAAAGCTGCAACCGGTGCTATGCGGAGTCTGCACGACAGTGTTCTTTCTTTGGAGAAGCGGTGTCTCAGAGAGAAGGATGTGGCATACCCGGTTTTCGTGGCCAAGGTGCCAGAGGGCAAGGGCTTTGTGGATGGCGACATCGGGGGTACGATCGTCCTGCGTTTGATGACATCTTTGCTATGTTTAACCTTCATCCGCTGCACTACACCTTTGTTCGGCCGTTTTTGCTGAGTATGGAGATGCGGATCATTAGAGACAAGACCCCGGACATTGTGATAGTCGACCCCTTCTACATGCGTGCCAAGCACTTGAGTAGCGCTGGAGACCGCCAAGTTGCGAGTTCACACCTTGAAGGCGTCATTCTGGCAAACCCAGATAAGGATAAGTTCCTTGTGGCTTACTTTCCCGAGTAAGTCATCCCTTAACCGCCCCGTAACATATGATTTCTTAGATTTCGATCGTTCTTTTTTTCTAACATTCCATGTTCTGTGCAGTGACACACATTGCACACTCATCCTCTTAAGCCCGAAATATTCCATGGCCACGTATTTAGACCCGAACCGTAACTCCAAGATAGACTACACAAATGTCAAGAAAGTTCTTGATGATGTTCTCCCCGCCTACGCCAAATCTGGAGGCACCTTCACCAGGGAAGTTCGTAAGTACGGCAAGCACATGTTCTCACACAATACAAAGTTCTGCTGCGTCAAGCAGCTGCCTGGCGGTCAGAAGGATGCCTACTACGCCCTCCATCACATGCGGGCGATCGTAAGGGACCATCATCAACTTCTGCTACCAGATAATCTCAAAGATTGGGCCGCGAGCTTGTCGGCAGTCCAGGATGCGGACCTCAGACAAGAATTCTTTTGCATCCAGTCAGAGTTTGCGGACAGCATCCATCAAGATGTCCTTCATACCTCGGGGCAGTTCTTCCTCAGATATCAACTGTCCAATAGTGAGATAGATGAAATGCTACAAATGCAGGGTGACAACGCCCGCGATTTCATGACCATCACGACAGACGGCGGCTTCATCCACGTTCCTGTCCGATTAGTCGAGTCGAAAGTAGTGATGTGTAGTTCTGAAACGTTGATTGGCTCATGTTGTAATTATACTTTAATGAATTCGTATGTCTCTTTGGTTTGGACAGTTGTTCAACTTAGATGTAATCGATGCTATTTATTAGTAGGACCATGAATCGTGCTATTAATGTCTTGCTTTTCTCTTCCGATCCTTTTGTTGCATACTTACATATTGCTTATGTATTGTCTGTTGTTTGGCTTGTGCATAGAGATGCCGTCGTATGTCGTGTACAAGGGTAAGGTTCTCGGAGTCTATGACGACTGGGAGGAGTGTCGGAGACAGGTTCACCATTTCAGCGGTAACAGTTACAAAGGGTACACCACTAGGGCGGAGGCCGAATGTAGATACGCCCGTTATCTAGAGGGAGAGAGGAGGGAGCGTTGGAGGAACCGGATGAAGACCAGTTTGATCGCGGTGATGCTCATCGTGATGACCACAGCTCTCATCTATGTGATGGTAGTTTAGATGATCAATATCGACTTGTAATGTGAAGGCAAACTCGATACTCGCGGTCTTGAGACTTGTAATGTTTTATCTTTGTTCGGTCTTTTGAATTAGGAGACTAATATGATGAATTGTATTCGGAGACTAATCTTCTATTGTATTCGATGAATCTGATGTTGCTGTGTGCTGCTGTCTATATTATGTCCAATAATATATTTTGTAACCTGTGCAAAAATCAGAAAAGAAAAAAAATAAAACCTAATATTCATACGAATGGCGCACCACACAAGACACTAATGGCGCACCGTGATCATCACACTAATGGCGCATTAACTGCTGGTGCGCCATTAGAATGCCAAAGCACATGGGTACATATGGCCCCCTAGGAGGCATTCTAATGGCGCACTGCAGGCTATACTAATGGCGCACTACGTGGTGCGCCATTAGAACACCAGATACTAATGGCGCACCGGTGGTGAGCCATTAAAATTTAATTCTAATGGCGTGATGCGAGTGGCGCACCGGTAGTGCGCCATTAGAAGGCAAATTCGGTGCGCCACTAGCATGCCTTTTCCTAGTAGTGAGGGCGGGCTCATCAGGCCGCCGCCGACTCTGATCTGGATGGGGTTGGCGCCGGTGCTTGACGGCCCACTGTTGATGATGGCGTCTTCTGCAGGGGCGCGCGTAGTTAGTGTCCCTTTAGGATCTGTTCCCTGCGAGGAATCAAAGACGCGTCCCGTGGGGGCTTGTAAGGTGCATGTGATCCTGTTTTCTTAATATAACCCTTGTCGTAGAATTGTGCAAGTTGCTCATTCCGTCTTGGCTCAGTCCTCCCTTTCGAACCTCACGAGGGCTTGGTGCTCTGCGCTGACAGGTCCCAGTCCCAAGGCAGCTTCAGCCGTCACTGGTATGCCAGGTCGCGATGCCGTGGTCAAGGCCAGGAGGTGAGCGACCCGGAGTCCGGTAAGAGCACCTAAGTCGCGATACTCAGGAGGTCCCCTTTGGCGCTCAAGCAGCCATCGTTCGGTGAGAAAGGAGAGCGGCTTCGCTAACACGGGATTGCATTAGGTGCGGGGGTGGTGCCACGGTAGCTGGCGCTTCCGGGTGGTGACTTATCTCGAGAATCAGGGGCCGCTCTCTGGTGTGTCGCCGGGTCCGTGCATCGGTATGCGCGAGGTTGCTCGGCGAGGTCCTCTCGTGTCCCTCCCCTCTCGCCTTTGCTCCCCTTTCTGCTCTACGTCCTCGGGTCCCGGCCCTCGAGCGAGTCTCAGCCGTCGCTGGTATGCCAGGTCGCGATGCCGTGGACAAGGCCAGAGGGTGAGGGCTGGAGAGCCAGTAGGAGCCCTGAGTCGCGATGCTCAGGCACCCCCCCTTTAACATGCAACCGGTTCGCGCGGATGAGAGTGAAGGAGACACCGCAAGGGCCTCGCCTGACGCAGCTCCTTCAGGAGATCCTGTAGACCCATCATAGAAAAAACGAGGGGTTGCCATGACAATTGACAGTCAGCCGTTGGTTGCTTCCGAGTGGTAACGAGGCACTGAAGGCTTGACGAGGTGGCGCCATGCGGGGCTGTCGCAGCCAGAGCTCAGCCATTCAGGTTTGTCGGTGTTGTAGGGACGGACCCATGCGCAAGCGTCGTGCCGTTTGAGAGCAGTTCCGTCAGTTGGCATCAGTTGAGCGGGTAGCTAGGTCAAACACATTAGCCGCGAAGGAGTGGATTCATCCAAATAGATGCTGGGAAGGCGGACATCACTGGGTCAGGCCCGAGCGACTTGGGGATCATGCAGCCCGAGGGGCGCCCCCAACAAGGTAAGCTAACAGCATGAAATAAAAGGGATACATGCCACAGGGACAGACCCACGCGGACTGGGAATAATGCAGCCCTAGGGGGGTGCTCCCAGCTGGAAGTGAAACTTGAAAGATGTCACCTGATGACATTGAGGACGAAGGGGTGTTGGTGTAGCAGACTCGGTGGGCTACGGAAGCCGATCCTCACGAGCCCCCAGGGCCGGGGGCCTCAGGAGGCTCCGGAGGTGCTGGCGGCTCCCCGCGGACCATCTCCATCTCCGCCAGGGCTGCGGAACGCCTGGCCTCTTGTGCCTCCATGATGCCCCTCATGAGGCGCTAGTACGTGGCAGCCGCGTTCGGCAAGCCGTAAGGCATGCGAACATAGCTGTGGGGTGGACCTCCGCAGCGCCCCACTCGCGAGGGCCAGAGGCGCTCCAGAGAGGCGACTCGGTTGAGCCCTGGTATGTCGATGCAGACGCGCAGCCCACCATCCTCGCCTGGATGGGGAGCCACTGCTGGTAGACGGCGGCCGCCTTTCATGACCCTTGACTCCTGTAGCTCCTGAATGGCCTTGCTGACGAACTCCTGAGGGTCTGGCTCTCCTTGCCTTACTCCTTCTTGAGGGAAACATGCTTCGAAACACGCCTCCATGTGGTGCCCAAGCGCCTCCCTCGTGACCCTAGCCAGGTCGGTGGCCCTCCAGGGGAGAGCCCCCGAGCCCTGCCTAAGGAGGGCGCCGGGCGCGCTTTCCTATGCGATGGAAGGAGGTTCCCCCTGGGTAGGCACGGGCCTAGAGGGGCCTGCCTCCTGAGGGGCTGGGCCGGACAATGTCTTCTTCTTCTTGGGGGTGGTCTCGGGAAGCCTCCTGCTTCCGCGATCCGGGTCTTCCAGTGACGCGGCCTGAAAGGCTCGTTCCAGGGAACACACCGCGCCATTCTCTTCACAGGGCACCATGATGACTCCGCCACTTCCTGGCATCTTGAGGACGTTGTAGCCGTGGTGAGTCACGGCCATGAACTTGGCCAGCGCTGGGTACCCAAGGATGGCGTTGTACGGCAGACGAATGTGAGCGACGTCGAAGTCGATGAGCTCGGTGCGGTAGTTGTCGCGTGCCCCGAAGGTGACAGGGAGGCGGACCTGCCCAATCGGGACCGTGGAGCCGTCGGTGATTCCGGAGAAGGGCTTGGTTGGTTGAAGCTGGTTGTAGGGCACTTGGAGATTGTTGAATGTTTCCACGGACAGGACGTTGAGCCCTGCCCCGCCATCGATAAGGGTCCTGGTGACCACCACATTGCTGATGATTGGGGAACAAAGCATTGGGAGGACTCTGGCTGTAGCCGCACACTTGAGCTGATCTGCTGAGCTGAACGTGATGGCGCACGCCGACCACCTGAGAGGGCGCGTGGCTTCAAGCCTAGGGAGGACTGCATTCACTTCACGGGCGAACTGCTTGAAGATGCGTTGAGAGGCTGTGGCCTGAGCCCCGCCCAGGATGCAGGCGATCGCGCGCGGCTCCTGGAAGCCCCCAGCCCCCTCGTCTTGGTGGCGGTCCTCGTTTCTCCTTGGCTATGGCGGCAGCGGAGGGAGGCCTGCGTTGCCTTGCGGGCGATCCTCGCAAGGCTGATCCCTCCAGTCTCCCTCGCGAGGCGGGTCTTGCCAGCGGTCCTCGCGAGGTTGATCGCGCCACCCTTGGCGCGGGCCATGGTCTTCCCAGCGTCCTGCGTTCCTTCCTCCTCCTCGACCGTAGCCCCGGTCACCGTGGTCGGGGCGACGGCCGATCCTTCCTTCCCGCACGGCTCGGATCTCTTGACATTCGTTGGTGTTGTGGGTGTGGAGGTCGTGGTACACACAGTACCGGCTGCCCTTGGAAGGTTCGGGCTGATCTCTGCCCCGCTTGGTGTCTAGTTCTGCCGCAAGCACGGCAGCCCCCTTGCGCTTCACATCCTTGGCCTTGGGCTTCTTCTCTTCTAGGTCTGCGGCAGGCAGCTCGAGGAGGGAGAGACACCCTTCGTCAGCCCTGGCGCACTTGGTTGCCAAGTTGAACAGCTCCAAGGAAGTGCATAGGTCTTCATGCATCGCCAGCTCCTCCTTCATCTTGACATCGCGCACGCCGTCGGAGAAGGCTGAGATGATGGCCTCCTCAGTCACCTTGGGAATCTTGAGGCGTGCGTTGTTGAAGCGCTGGATGTACTTCTACAGGGTCTCCCCGGGTTGTTGCTTGATGCGGCGCATGTCGCTCACGGCGGGTGGCCGGTCGCGAGTACCTTGGAAGTTGGTGATGAAGCAGGTGCGCATCTCGTCCCAGAGGAGATCGTGCCTGGAGCCAGGTTCAGGAGCCAGGTGCGGGCCCCGTCCTTGAGCGCCATGGGAAACCAGTTCACCATGACCTTCTCGTCTCCGTTGGCAGCTTCGATGCCCAGCTCGTAGAGCTGGAGGAACTCTGCAGGGTCAGCCGTGCCGTCGTAACGAGGAGGCGGGTCTGGCTTGAACTTGCTGGGCCACGCGACGCTGCGTAGCTCGGGGATGAAGGCACGGCAGCCTGCTATGGCCACGAGAGGCCTTGGATGACGGAGAGCTTGGTCTTGCATGTCCCCACGCGCTGCAGCTGGGAGCAGCGCGGGGTCTTGACGTGCTGGAGTAGGAGCATGGTCGCGACGTGCTGGAGTAGGGAGCGCCCGGGCAGCTTCTTGCAGGTGAGGGATTTCCTAGCAGCTCTGCTCTTGCTGCACTGGCACCTGACGGAGCGGGTTCCGCCCAGGGGCCACGCGCCTTGGAGCCATGATGCCTTCTTGAGGAGGAGGCGGCCGGGGCACCCCGGATCTTCGTCGCCTGCACAGGGCTGGGTGCGGTGCAGCGGAACGGACGGCGCAGGAGAGCCCCCTATGGCGCGGACGAGCTTGGCGACGCGGTCGAGCCATTCTTCATAGACGTCGTCGACGGGACGGTAGCGCAGGAGCTCGTTTGCCGCGATGAGCACAGCTCGAGCCTCCATGGGTGCACGGAGCACGCAGGACGAAGAACCAGCTGGGTGAGCGAGGGAGTTGCGGTGCGGCCGTCTTGCCGCACGGATGGATGCTGAGATGATGCTTGCTGCTCGTCCCCCGCCGGGCCGGTGGCGGTGTTGACGGCAGGTGACGGGGAACGGCGAGGACGCCGGCCGACAGGAGCCATCTGGGCGACACGGGAAGCGAGAGCGGCCCGACGCTCGGCGCGGCCCCGACGAGCGTCAGACATGGGCGCGATGGTCGGAGGAGAACGGGGTGGTGGAAGATGAATTCCGGCGCACCCCTACCTGGCGCGCCAAATGTCGGATTTCGGGTTCCGGCAGACCCTTGAGGTTCGAACACTGAGGTGCGCATGGAGATTTCGCCTCCTACCTACCTGCACCCCTCCGCCTCGCTAAGATCTAAGCTATGGAAAGAACAACACAAGAGACACATGGTTTATACTGGTTCGGGCCACCGTTGTGGTGTAATACCCTACTCCAATGTGTGGCGTGGTGGATTGCCTCTTGGGCTGATGATGATGAACAATACAAGGAAGAACAGCCTCGCGAGGGTCTGCTCTTGGCTGGGGCGATGAACTGCTGGGAGGAGTTCAGTCACCCTTCTCTCTCTCTCTGATCCTCATTTTCATTCTTGATCCTCCCCCCTTCCCCTGAGGGTGGCTAGTCCTATTTATAGAGGCCCTGGTCCTCTTCCCAAATATCGAGCGGGAAGGGAGCCAACAATGGCGGGCTAATTTGAAGGGGGACAGCTAGTACCAGCTATCCTGACAAAAGTAGTCTTCGCCTGCACAAAGCTCTGGTGGTGACGCCGTCTTGGGCTCCACGATGACCTTCGTCTTGCAGTCCTCTCGGTCTTGGTCTTATTGCACCGAAATGGCAACCTTTTCCTGATGCCTCGGTACTCCGTGGCTGCGCTTGCTCCCTTTGCACCAAAGAGAAAAGGAGGACACTGCGCGGGCTGGCACCCGCCTGGCGCCTTTGGTCGTCATGGCTTGCGTCACGGGCACCTCATGAGGTACCCCGCCTTGATCTCTCCGCCTCCTCGAGAGCCAGCCTGGTAAGGCCGTGCCTGAGGAAGCTCCGCGTCGTCCGCCCCGTGAGGCTTGGCCCCTCGCGAGGGTCTTGGGTCTGTGTTGGTGAAGATGGGCCGTGCTGGGCCCCCCTTTGAGCCACGCCGCAGGCCGCAGGCAGGCAAGTCTGGGGACCCCCGTTCCCAGAACGCCGACAGTGCCCCCCTCCACAGTTACACACCTGGGTCATATCATCGTAGTGCTTAGGCGAAGCCCTGCGCTGGTAACTTCATCATCACCGTCGCCACGCCGTCGTGCTGACAGAACTCTCCCTCATCCTCAACTGGATCAAGAGATCGAGGGACGTCATCGAGCTGAATGTGTGCTGAACATGAAGGTATCATACGTTCGGTGCTTGGATCGGTTGGATCATGAAGACGTTCGACTACATCAACCGCGTTACTAAACGCTTCCGCTTTCAGTCTACTAGGGTACGTGGACACACTCTCCCCTCTTGTTGCTACGCATCTCCTAGATAGATCTTGCATGATCATAGGTAAAAAATTTGAAATACTGCGTTCCCCAACAGTGGCATCTGAGCCAGGTTTATGCGTAGAGGTGATATGCATGAGTAGAACACAAAGATTTGTGGGCGATAATAGTCATAATGCTTACCAGCAACGTCTTACTTTGATTCGGCGATATTGTTGGATGAAGCGGCCTGGACTGATATTACATGACCGCGTTCATGAGACTAGTTCTACCGACGTGCTTCGCACATAGGTGGCTAGCGGGTGTCTGTTTCTCCAACTTTAGTTGAATCGAGTTTGACTATGCCCGGTCCTTGTTGAAGGTTAAAACAACACACTTGACGAAAAATTGTTGTGGTTTTGATGCGTAGGTAAGAACGGTTCTTGCTAGAAGCCCATAGCAGCCACGTAAAACTTGCAACAACAAAGTAGAGGACGTCTAACTTATTTTTGCAGGGCATGTTGTGATGTGATATGGTCAGGACGTGATGAGATATAAATTGTTGTATGAGATGATCATGTTTTGTAACAGTTATCGGCAACTGGCAGGAGCCATATGGTTGTCGCTTTATTGTATGAAATGTAATCGCCATGTAATTGCTTTACTTTATCACTAAGCGGTAGCGATAGTCGTAGAAGCAAAAGTTGGCGAGACGTCAACGATGCTACAATGGAGATCAAGGTGTCAAAATGGTGACGATGGTGATCATGACGGTGCTTTGGAAATGGAGATCAAAGGCACAAGATGATGATGGCCATATCTTATCACTTATTTTGATTGCATGTGATGTTTATCTTTTATGCATCTTATTTTGCTTAGTACGGCGGTATCATTATAAGATGATCTCTCACTAAATTTCAAAGGTATAAGTGCTCTCCCTGAGTATGCACCATTGCTACAGTTCGTCGTGCCGAGACACCATGTGATGATCGGCTGTGATAAGCTCTACGTTCAAATACAACGGGTGCAAGCCAGTTTTGCACATGCAGAATACTCAGGTTAAACTTGACGAGACTAGTATATGCAGATATGGCATCAGAACACTGAGACCAAAAGGTTGAACGTGAATCATGTAGTAGATATGATCAACATAGTGATGTTCACCATTGAAAACTACTCCATCTTGAAAGTGTAACTATCCCTGGGTGGTTTTGGTAATTCCTAACAACATATAGCTCATTGAGCTAATGCTATTTGAAGATAAATATCTCAGGAAAGCTCAATGATTGGCATGGCATGGATTAGAAAGTGGACCCCTCAAAATGCTAAGGACAATAGATTGGCTCAAGCTCAAAGCACAAGACTCTACATCTTACTTTTTAGTGATCCAAGATCACATTGAGTCCATAGGAAAAGACAATACTATTAAAAGGGGGTGAGGTGTTGCTTAATGAGTTACTTGCTCAAAATGCTTAGTGATATGCTCCAAAAACCGTCAACTACTTTATCATATCCACATATGTCCCAAACCAAAAGTCAAACTCGGCCCCATCGAAATCTTCTATCCGGTGCCACCGAGTTCACTTGACATAGCCACTGCCAGGAACCCTAGTCACTTCGGTCTCACCGATAGGGATCTCGGTCTCACCGAGATGGGATTGCAAACTCTCTGTTTCCCTTCATAATGTTTCAGTCTAACTGAAATGAGCGATCAGTCCCACCGAGATTGCAATGCAAACTCTCTGTTTCCCCTTCGTAACGTTTCGGTCTAACCGAGATGAGCGAATCGGTCCCACCGAGTTTGCCTCGCCAACTCTCTGTTTGTCTATTACCAAAATCGGTCCCACGGAGTTTGTGTAATCGGTCTCACTAAGATTATGTTATGCCCTAACCCTAATGGAATCGGTCCCACCGAGTTGATCATATCGGTCCCACCAAAAATCCTAACATTCATATTTTGAACTAAATCGGTCCGACCGAGTTTTATAATCTGGTCCCACCGAGTTTGGTGATTTGTGTGTAACGGTTAGATTTTGTGTGGAGGCTATATATACCCCTCCACCCACTCTTCATTCGAGAGAGAGCTAGCAGAATATGCCTACACTTCCAACATACATTTTCTGAGACAGAACCACCTACACCTGTGTTGAGGTCAAGATATTCCATTCCAACCACATAAATCTTGATCTGTAGCCTTTCCCAAGTTGCTTTCCACTCAAATAATCTTTCTACGAAATCCAATCCCATGAGAGATAGCTGAGTGTTGGGGAGACTATCATTTGAAGCACAAGAGCAAGGAGTTCATCATCAACACACCATCTATTACCTTTTGGAGAGTGGTGTCTCCTAGATTGGTTAGGTGTCACTTGGGAGCCTCCATCAAGATTGTGGAGTTGAACCAAGGAGTTTGTACAGGCAAGGAGATCGCCTACTTCATGAAGATATACCCTAGTGAGGCAAGTCCTTCGTGGGCGATGGCCATGGTGGGATAGACAAGGTTGCTTCTTCGTGGATCCTTCGTGGGTAGAGCCCTCCGTGGACTCGCGCAACCGTTACCCTTCGTTCGTTGAAGTCTCCATCAATGTGGATGTACGATAGCACC
This sequence comes from Triticum dicoccoides, assembly GCF_002162155.2. Classification (NCBI taxonomy): domain Eukaryota; kingdom Viridiplantae; phylum Streptophyta; class Magnoliopsida; order Poales; family Poaceae; genus Triticum; species Triticum dicoccoides. Next base: position 148,173,533 of record NC_041386.1, read on the forward strand.
ACCTATCGGAACCACGCCAAAAATCTCCTTGTCTACATTGTGTTTGCGCCCTCCAAACTCCTCCCTTTACCTTTATATGCAATTGTTTTACATTCCGCTACTATACTCTTAGAGTGGCATGTGTAGGTCGATTACTTGAATTGTGCTAAGTTACCAAAATCTACCAATACTTAAAATTGGGAAAAGGCTAGATTTTTATTTGGTCAAGTAGTCTAATCACCCGCCCTCTAGACATACTTTCGATCCTACAAGTGGTATCAGAGCTTTGGTCTCCATTTACCTTGATTTCCATAGCTTTTGGTGATCATAGCCTTGGTTTCACAACCTAGGAGAGTATGGCATCTAGCGAGGGAAATTACCACCGTAGAGGTCCTTACTTTGATGGTACTAATTTTGCTAGTTGGAAGCATAAGATGAAAATGCATATTCTTGGACATAACCCTGCCGTTTGGGCTATTGTGTGTATTGGCTTGCAAGGTCAATTCTTTGATGGGAGATAACCGAACCGTGAAGCTACCGCAGAAGAGTTGAACATGCTGCAATACAATGCTCAAGCTTGTGATATTCTCTTCAACGGATTGTGCCCGAAGAATTCAACAAAATTAGTCGTCTTGAGAATGCAAAGGAAATTTGGGATACTTTGATTGATATGCACGAAGGTACCGACTCCGTCAAGGAATCCAAATTGGATGTGCTTGAAAGTCAACTGGACAAGTTCAAAATGAGGGATGGTGAAGGTGTCGCTGAAATGTACTCTAGGCTTGCTCTCATCACAAATGTGATTGCTGGCTTAGGAAGTGAAGAGATGACTGGTAGATTCATCATCAAGAAGATCCTAAGAGCCTTGGATGGAAAATATGATACCGTGTGCACATTGATCCAAATGATGCCCAATTACAAAGATCTCAAGCCAACAGAAGTTATTGGAAGAATTGTTTCTCATGATATGTCACTCAAGGATAAGGAAGAGCTTCACAGTAAGTCAAGTGGTGCTTACAAAGCCTCATGTGATTCTCCCACATCATCAAGTGATAAACAAACCTTCAACAAAGAATTGAGCCTAATGGTGAAGAACTTCAACAAGTTTTACAAGAGTAGAAGCAAGGAAAGAAGTTCCAAGTCAAGGTCCTACAATGACAAAAGATCTTCTAGTCATGAGCGCAATTTCTACAATTGTGGAAGACATGACACTATTCCAATGAGTGTATGGCTCCCTACAAAAGAAGAGAAGATTCTCCTAAAAGAAGAAGTAGAAGAGAAGAATCACCACCAAGAGAGAGAAGGAGTAGAGATGACCGTTATGAACGAAGAACATCATGGAGAAGCAAGGATTCGGGAAGGAAGGACAAGTCATCAAAGAGCTACACAAAATGAAGACATCAAGCTCGTGTTTGTGAATGGGTATCCGGCTCCGACTCCGAAGATCACTCCGAGAGAAGTTATCACTCCAACTCCGAATATACCCAAGAGGAAGGTGTTGCCAGTCTAGCAATTGTGTCAACCAACTCCTACGACATATTTGACTCACCAAATGAAGGGATTGGGAGATGCTTCATGGCTAAAGGCCCAAAGGTATCACACCCCGAGTATGTTGATTTCAACAGTGATGAAGATGATTTTCTAGGAGATGATGATTTACTTGTTGACAACTCTAGTTATGAAAACTATGATGAACTTGCTATTAATCATGCTAATCAAGATAAAACGAATGACAATGATAAGAAGGAGATTGAGCGTCTAACTAAAGAACTAAACACTCTTAAGTTAGCTCATGAAACTACCTTGGAAGATCATTGAGAACTTTTAAAGACTCATGAGAAGCTACGTTTTGAAAAGCTCAACCTTGAGAAAGAGCATGAGTTCTTAAAAGCAATCAATGATGATCTTTGCAACAAGAGTTCTTCTTACATTGCCAAGTGTTTACTCTTGTCTACTTACATGCCACAAGTTAAATATAGTAACAAGAACAAGAAAGATTCTTCTTCTAGTAGTAACAACAATCATGCTAAATCCAATGTTGTTGCTTCTAGTAGTTCTCTTGATTCCACTGATGATTCTCTTAGCCAAGTTACACTTGAGCAAGAAAATAGCTTATTGAAGGGAATTATAGAGAAGGTGTTTACAAGAGCCTTGCCGGAAGTAAGCTATTTGAGGAAATTGTACGCAAGCAAGGAAGACATTGGAAGAATCAAGGTGTTGGTTTTGAACAGTTCAATGCCAATGGAGTTGAGTGGGAAGAAGATCAATACCCCAAGAAGAAGTTTGTTCCTCAAGAAGAGAAGTATGATCCTACTTCTTTCCAAGGAACACAAGCTCAAGATGATCTTCCACCACAAGATCACATGCTAAAAGGCAAGGACAAGCTTCAAGAGGAGATTGATGCATTTGAAGAAGCACCTAAGGCCTTGGTCAAGTGGGTTCCCAAGACTACATCAAGTTCCACTTCATCAAGTACAACTACTACTCCAAGTATTCCCATCAAGATGGTGTGGATCCCTAAGAAGAAGAACTAGAGAGTTCTTGAGGGTGACTCCGCCAACATACTTCACTTTTATCATCTTGGCAAGGACAAGTGCAAACAACTTCCATATCTTGCACTAATTCAAGGAGTCACAAACCCTCTTGTTGGTAAGACAAGGGAAAAGGTAACCTAATGCTTTCATGGACATCATCCTATGTGACCATCACTCTATGTCTATGGATATCCTTGTTTGTTCCTTGTGGGACTAACCCGTGTAGGTATTGAAAGTGCGACTCACTCCAAAGGATTGCTCCGAATGATCTACATCAACATTGAGCATCTACATCTTCAACACCTACATGAAGTCATCATCGAAAAAACCCAAGGTTAGTTCATCCCTCTTAGGGGGGATATCACATCTAGGGGGAGATTTACTCTAATCAATTGAGCTAAAGAAACTCTAATGATGTGAGCACAACAATGCTTTATGTAAAAGTGGCAACCCCACTTGTTCTTAAACGATGAGTATGACCTATGATCAAATGTTCTCATTTGATTCCTAAGTCAATATACTCATATATAGATGACCTAGTCATCGCCAAAGTGCTTGATAGATGCTAGAGTGATTGTGCATGCTTTCTCACATATTTCATTTGCCATTTTACTGTGTGAGCATGTTGGATGCATATTTTACTCATTCGAGGACATCCATTTGTTGATTTGATTGTTTGGCATTTTCTCTTTTGCCAAATGGATGGACAAGAATGCCTAAGAACTCCCTCTAGCTATCTATGATTTTCTCATCTCAAACTCTATTCATGCTAAATCACAAAGTTTGATCAAGTCAGATTCGAACCACTCTGTGTGAGGAGCACTTGGAGTCCCTGATTTGTCATAGACTTAAAATTCCAAAACCTCTTTGTGCATTTAGGTATGATCGAGTCATCCATTTCGGTCACACCGAGATCACTAAGTTGATCTAGGTTTTCAGTCTCGGTGCAACCGATTTGAACTTTTCGGTCACACCAAGTTGTAGTAACCGCTTGCAATTCTGCATCTCGATGCCACTGAGTTGTTCCACTCGGTCACACCGATAGGGTCGGGATATATAAACCCACGGGTGAGATTTTGGAAATTTATTCGAAACCTCTCAGCCCGCGCGTATTCTGCTTTGCCGCCTCAGGTCTCCGGATTGTCCTCTCGCCGCCAGCGACCTCCCGCCCCTGGTTTCCATCGCCGTCAACAGATTTCTGCCCCTCCGTTGCCGCTGTAGCAAACTCCGCCGAATTAGGGTACGAGTTTGATCCTTTGTGCTACTCTTTTAACTCTGAATCGTAGCACATTACTTTGCCATGATCATGACCACGTATGCAATCAATCTATCCACTGAAAATATCCTTTATATTAGATTGGATTTGAAAATTTAGGGTTAGGTCTTCGCCGAACTCATCTCGGACCGACCAAATTGTAGAAATCGGTCTCACCGATTTGGCTTAGGCCATTGCTGTTGTACTTTCGGTCTGACCAAAAACTACAAATCAGTGTGACCAAGTTCCATTCTTTGTGAAACCCTAGCAGTCTCGGCGCCACCAAACTGTGACTCGGTCTGACCAAGTTCACTAGTTTAGGTTCCAGAAGCTGCTTTGGTATCACCGAGGTTACAAATCGGTAGCTCTGAAATGCTTTCTGTGAAGAACTAAAACTAAGTTTTTAAGTCATCTATTTTGTAAAAACTCTGCACTTTGTGATGCTCATCCACTCTACCTCATCTATATCTATTCACAGGGTCTGCTGTCAGTAAGTTTGCAGAGATGTCTGACCAGAGTGACAGCCAGAACAAGTCTGAAGAACAAGTGCAATTGAGTGAGGGCACTAGTCCCTCTAGCACTTCTGATGTTGGCAGCAGGAGCACACCAAGCAACTTGCCCAAAGAAGACACCAGGTCAAGGAAGAAGAAAACCTCAGATTCTGAAGATGAGGACTATGTGGCTATTGAGGAGGAAGTCAGCTCCAAGAGGAAGGTGCTGAAGAAGGAATATGGCACAGTTGCATCATCTAAGCCTAGCTTGCACAAGAAGGCCCCTGCCAAGAGGTTGCCAACCTTAAAGGTGAGAGCCTCAACTGCTGAAACCTCCAAGCCAACTGAAGAGGTTGTTGGAGAAGGAAAGAAGAGGAAGGAAAGGGTCAAGAAGACCACTGCCGGAGTTCTTGGTAGATCCTCCATTATGAGAGATCCAGAAGAAGAGGAGGAGGAAGAGGATGTTGCACCGACTGCCATGTCTCAGAAGGTTATGGGAGATGCAATTAAGTCCGGGGCTGCTCCATCTAAGCCAAAATCAGCTCCCAAGGCTGCTGCTCAGAAACCTTCCAAATCCAAGAGGAACACCAGGAGTATACCTGCTAAGGAAAAGAACAAGGCCCCAGTGCCTGAAACTGAAGAAGATGATGATGAATCCCATGTTTTGAGGAAGTTGAAGCCCAAAATTCCTGACCACAATAATGCTCATCAAGTCGCTGAGGACATGCACATCAGGAAAGATGCAGGACTGAGATTGTGGAGACAGTCTGATCCTTATGTTGTTAGGAGGAGGACTGCAGTTGACTACAGGTTCCATACAAAGGAACAACAAGACTTCTATGAGACAATTTTGCTTGACAAGAAGCCCATTGTATATGCCATGAAATGGGTCGATTGGGAATATATCAAGGAAAATGAAGATCACTTCCCAGGAGTTTATGATAGCTTTAAGGCATGTGGAGTAGATGAATTCGTTGGATAAAATCTCACAAAATGGAATGATGAGTTGATCATGCAGTTTTACTCCACTTCCCATTTCTATCCAGATGGAAGGATAGTATGGATGTCTAAAGGTACCAGGTACCAATCCACAGTTGAGGAGTGGGCCAAGCTAATCAATGCCCCTGAAGAACATGAAGGTGACTTGGATGTGTATGCCACCAAGAAGAAAGACCACAACTCCATGGCAAACATGTACAAAGAGATCCCTGATAAGGCTTTGGAAACACACAAGCTTGGATCTGTACACTTCTTGTTGTCTGGTCTGCCTACTATTAATTGGATCTTAAGGAACACATTGCTACCCAAGTCAGGATATCACAAGATGATCAGAGGACACTCCATCAACATGCTGCAAATTTTTTATGTCCCTCAGAAGTTCAAAGTTATGAGCTTGATTATAGAAACGATCAAGAGGACTGCTGCTGATCAAAAGAGGAGTTGTGGGTATGCTCCACATATTCAGGGGCTCATCAATTCTAAGATGGGAACATGAATTTATTTGCTGGACAAGGAGCATCTACCCTTACATCCTGAATTTGAATACAACACTGTTGTGATGAATGAGGAGGAACCATCATCAGCTCAAGTCCAGGAGAAGAGAGCCAAGGCAAAGGCTGAGAAAGCTGCCAAGATGCCCAGTGTTGAAGAGGCATCTCAAGTTTTCCTGAAGAGCAAGCAAGATCAATTAGGCTATCTAATTCAAGATACACTGAGGATTGAGAACGGCTTGGCCACCCTGACTTAGAATCGGGGGAGCCTGGAGAGGTTTGTGGAGACAAAATTCTATGATCTTGACCTGAAGGTAACTGAGTGTGACGCCCCCGATTCAATCATACACTAATCATACACGCAAACGTGTACGATCAAGATCAGGGACTCACGGGAAGATATCACAACACAACTATACAAATAAATAAGTCATACAAGCATCATATTACAAGCCAGGGGCCTCGAAGGCTCGAATACAAGAGCTCGATCATAGACAAGTCAGCGGAAGCAACAATATCTGAGTACAGACATAAGGTAAACAAGTCTTCCTTAAGAAGGCTAGCACAAACTGGGATACAGATCGAAAGAGGCGCAGGCCTCATGCCTGGGATCCTCCTAAACTACTCCTGGTCGTCGTTAGTGGGCTGCACGTAGTAGTAGGCACCTCCCGAGTAGTGGTAGTCGTCGTTGACAGTGGCGTCTGGCTCTTGGAGTCCAACGTCTGGTCGCAGCAACCGGGTATAGGAAAGGGGAAAAAGGGGGAGAAAAGCAACCATGAGTACTCATCCAAAGTACTCGCAAGCAAGGAGCTACACTACATATGTATGCATTGGTATCAAATGGAATAAGGGTATCATATGTGGACTGAACTGCAGAATGCCAGAATAAGAGGGGGATAGCTAGTCCTTTCGAAGACTACGCTTCTGGTAACCTCCATCTTGTAGTGGGAGAAGAGAGTAGATGGTAAGTCCTCCAAATAGCATCACTTAGCATAATCCTACCCGATGATCCTCTCCTCGTCGCCCTGTTAGAGAGCGATCACCGGGTTATATCTGGCACTTGGAAGGGTGTGTTTTATTAAGTATCCAGTTATAGTTGTCATAAGGTCAAGGTACAACTCCAAGTCGTCCTGTTACCGAAGATCATGGCTATTCGAATAGTTTAACTTCCCTGCAGGGGTGCACCACATAACCCAACACGCTCGATCCCATTTGGCCGGACACACTTTTTTGGGTCATGCCCGGCCTCGGAAAATCAACACGTGGCAGCCCTACCTAGGCACAACAGAGAGGTCAGCACGCCGGTCTAAATCCTATGGTGCAGGGGTCTGGGCCCATCGCCCATTCCACACCTGCACGTTGCATACGCGGCCGGTGAGCAGACCTAGCAACCTCCATTACAAAGGAAGTTGTGTTACATGGTCCAACCCGGCGCGCGCCGCTCAGTCGCTGATGTCATGAAGGCTTCGGCTGATACCATGACGTAGAGTGCCCATAACTGTCCCCGCGTAGATGGTTAGTGCGTATAGGCCAATGACCAGACTCAGATCAAATACCAAGATCTCGTTGAGCGTGTTAAGTATCCACGAACGGCGACCAGGGACAGGCCCACCTCTCTCCTAGGTGGTCTCAACCTGCCCTGTTGCTCCGCCTCAAAGTAACAGTCGGGGACCGTCGGGAACTCAGGCCAACCACTACCTGGATGGAGCCACCTGCCCCTTCAGCCCCCATCTCCAAACAGTATCATAAGAAGGACTGCTGCTGATCAAAAGAGGAGTTGTGGGTATGCTCCACATATTCAGGAGCTCATCAATTCTAAGATGGGAACATGAATTTATTTGCTAGACAAGGAGAATCTACCCTTACATCCTGAATTTGAAGACAACACTGTTGTGATGAATGAGGAGGAACCATCATCAGCTCAAGTCCAGGAGAAGAGAGCCAAGGCAAAGGCTGAGAAAGCTGCCAAGATGCCCAGTGTTGAAGAGGCATCTCAAGTTTTCCTGAAGAGCAAGCAAGATCAATCAGGCTTTATGATTCAAGCTACACTAAGGATTGAGAAGGGCTTGGCCACCCTGACTTAGAATCGGGGGAGCCTGGAGAGGTTTGTGGAGACAAAATTCTATGATCTTCACCTGAAGGTAACTGAGATTCAGACTGCAGTTGAGCAGCTTCAGGAGGAAGCAGAGGATAGGAGAGGAAAGGCAACTACTAATGCTTTTCAGTGTGTGCCATGAGGTCCACGATCTGCTGTAGCGCCAGTTTCAGATGATAGAGCTACAGTGTCAGCACTAGCAGCTACAGCTCCAGTGCCACCTCCAGCACCCACTCCACCTCCACCAGCTCCAACTACATCATCAGAAGCCTTCGTCCTTGGAGTTCTCTACAACACCTCCCGAAGACCAAGCCTGAGAGACACATAGCACTATGCATATTTGAACTTTTTGGTAACTTGTTGACAAAGGGGGAGAAATATGTATAGATCATAGGCTTTGAGAGAGTGTTTTGCTTCTTTGCCTTTGGTTGAACTTTTTATTGTGTGAGCTACTTTATGTCCTTGCGTGAGATACTTATTTGATCATGTGGTTGATCATTTGCTACCTTAATGCTTGTTGAATGATCCTATCTTTTATATCTCATATATGATCATTCACTTGCTTGGTGATGAGTGCATGCTATTAATTTCTATCATTTTGAGCGCTCTACCAAGATGTATGTGACATGGAAGAGTAACCCATGAACCTAATCGATTGTGCATTTGCATTCAAAAGCAAATTTTAAATAATGCACAAATTTAGGGGGAGCTCTTGCTTATCACATACTTCTCAAAGCGACGATGTATTTCAATCTTATTATCATCTGTCTAAGCTTTGATCTATATGTTGTAATCAATTACCAAAATGAGGGAAATTGAAAGTGCAACTATCCCTGGGTGGTTTTGGTAATTCCTAACAACATATAGCTCATTGAGCTAATGCTGTTTGAAGATAAATATCTCAGAAAAGCTCAATGATTGGCATGTCATGGATTAGAAAGTGGACCCCTCAAAATGCTAAGGACAAAAGATTGGCTCAAGCTCAAAGCACAAGACTCTACATCTTACTTTTTAGTGATCCAAGATCACATTGAGTCCATAGGAAAAGCCAATACTATTAAAAGGGGGTGAGGTGTTGCTTAATGAGTTACTTGCTCAAAATGCTTAGTGATATGCTCCAAAAACTCTCAACTACTTTCTCATATCCACATATGTCCCAAACCAAAAGTCAAACTCGGCCCCACCAAAATCTTCTATCCGGCGCCACCGAGTTCACTTGACACAACCACTGCCAGAAACCCTAGTCACTTCGGTCTCACCGACAAGGATCTCGGTCTCACCGAGATGGTATTGCAAACTCTATGTTTCCCTTCGTAACGTTTCGGTCTAACCGAGATGAGCGATTGGTCCCATCGAGATTGCAATGCAAACTCTCTGTTTCCCCTTCGTAACGTTTCGGTCTAACCGAGATGAGCGAATCGGTCCCACCGAGTTTTCCTGACCAACTCTCTATTTGTCTATTACCAAAATCGGTCCCACCGAGTTTGTGTAATCGGTCCCATCGAGATTACGTTATGCCCTAACCCTCATGGAATCGGTCCCACCGAGTTGATCATGTCGGTCCCACCGAAAATCCTAACATTCACATTTTGAACTAAATCGGTCCGACCGAGTTTTATAATCTGGTCCCACCGAGTTTGGTGATTTGTGTGTAACGGTTTGATTTTGTGTGGAGGCTATATATACCCCTCCACCCACTCTTCATTCGAGAGAGAGAGACATCAGAATTTGCCTACACTTCCAACATAGAATATGCCTACACTTCCAACATATATTTTCTGAGGGAGAACCACCTACACTTGTGTTGAGGTCAGGATATTCCATTCCAACCACACAAATCTTGATCTCTAGCCTTTCCCAAGTTTCTTTCCACTCAAGTCATCTTTCTACAAAATCCAATCCCATGAGAGAGAGCTGAGTGTTGGGAAGACTATCATTTGAAGCACAAGAGCAAGGAGTTCATCATCAACACACCATCTGTTAACTTTTGGAGAGTGGTGTCTCCTAGATTGGTTAGGTGTCACTTGGGAGCCTCCGTCAAGATTGTGGAGTTGAACCAAGGAGTTTGTACAGGCAAGGAGATCGCCTACTTCGTGAAGATCTACCCTAGTGAGGCAAGTCCTTCGTGGGCGATGGCCATGGTGGGATAGACAAGGTTGCTTCTTCGTGGACCCTTCGTGGGTAGAGCCCTCCGTGGACTCGTGCAACCGTTACCCTTCATGGGTTGAAATCTCCATCAACGTGGATGTACGATAGCACCACCTATCGGAACCACTCCAAAAATCTCTGTGTCTACATTGCATTTGCTCCCTCCAAACTCCTCCCTTTACCTTCATATGCAATTGTTTTACATTCCGCTGCTATACTCTTACAATTGCATGTGTAGGTTGATTACCTGAATTGTGCTAAGTTGCTAAAATTTGCCAAGACTTAAAATTAGGAAAAGCCTAGATTTTTATTTGGTCAAGTAGTCTAATCACCCCCCCTCTAGACATACTTTCGATCCTACACATCTCACGTGATTATCGGACATGGTTTAGTTGATATGGATCACGTGATCATTTAGATGACTAGAGAGATGTCTATCTAAGTGGGAGTTCTTAAGTAATATGATTAATTGAATTTTAATTTATCATGAACTTAGTACTTGATAGTATTTTGCATGTCTATGTTGTTGTAGATCAATGGCCAGTGCTACCGTTCCCTTGAATTTTAATGCGTTTCTAGAGAAAGCTAAGTTGAACGATGATGGTAGCAACTACATGGACTGGGTCCGTAACTTGAGGATTATCCTCATTGCTGCACATAAGAAATACGTCAAGCACCGCTAGGTGCAAGACCCGCTGCAGGAGCAACTCCAGACGTTATGAACGTCTGACAGAGCAAAGCTGATGACTACTCCATAGTTTTGTGTGCCATGCTTTACGGCTTAGAACCGAGACTTCAACGATGTTTTGAACGTGACACAGCATATGAGATGTTCTAGGAGTTGAAGTTAATATTTCAAGCAAATGCCGGGATTGAGAGATATGAAGGCCCTGTTTAGTTCAGCTTTTATTGATGGATTCCGCTGCCGTGTAGCAGAATCTGAACCAAAGGGCGAACCCAGCAGAATCCGATTCCACAAATCTGCTGCCAAAATCTGAACCAGAAGCGAAAGCAGCCCAAGACGTGCTTTCCAAAATCTGATTCCGCTGTGGGCTAAAATCTGAAAAAGCTGTATCAGCTGGTTTGCCAAATGACCTACATCTTTTTCACATCAGATTTTCCATAGCAGATTTTTCACAGCTGCTTTTAGAAATCCACAGCCGAACCAAACAGGGTCGAAGTCTCCCATAAGTTCTACAACTACAAAATGGAGGAGAATAGTTCTGTCAGTGAACATATACTCAGAATGTCTGGGTACCACAACCACTTGACTCAACTGGGAGTTAATCTTCCCGATGATAGTGTCATTGATAGAGTTCTTCAATCACTACCACCCGACCTACAAAAGCTTCGTGATGAACTATAATATGCAAGGGATGGATAAGACAATTCCCGAGCTCTTCGTGATGCTAAAGGCTGCGGAGGATGAAATCAAGAAGGAACATCAAGTGTTGATGGTTAACAAGACCACTAGTTTCAAGAAGAAGGGCAAAGGGAAGAAGGGGAACTTCAAGAAGAATAGCAAGCAAGTTGCTGCTCAAGTGAAGAAGCCCAAGTCTGGACCTAAGCCTGAGACTGAGTGCTTCTACTTCAAAGGGACTGGTCACTGGAAGCGGAACTGCCCGAAGAATTTGGCGAATAAGAAGGATGGCAAAGTGAAAGGTATATTTGATATACATGTTATTGATGTGTACCTTACTAATGCTCGTAGTAGCGCATGGGTATTCGATATTGGTTCTGTTGCACATATTTGCAACTCGAAACAGGGGCTAGAAATTAAACGAAGATTGGCTAAGTACGAGGTGACAATGCGCGTGGGAAATGGTTCCAAAGTCGATGTGATCGCTGTCAGCACGCTACCTCTACATCTACCTTTGCGATTAGTTTTAGACCTGAATAATTGTTATTTGGTGCCAGCATTAAGCACGAACATTATATATGGATCTTGTTTGATGCGAGACGGTTATTCATTTAAATCAGAGAATAATGGTTGTTCTATTTGTATGAGTAATATCTTTTATGGTCATGCACCCTTGATGAGTAGTCTATTTTTGTTGAATCTCGATGGTAGTGAACTAGTGATACACATATTCATAGTATTGAAGCCAAAGGGTACAAGTTTAATAATGATAGTGCAACTTATTTGTGGCACTGCCGTTTAGGTCATATTGGTGTATAGCACATGAAGAAACTCCATGTTGATGGACTTTTGGAATCACTTGATTATGAATCACTTGATGCTTGCGAACCATGCCTCATGGGCAAGATGACTAAGAGTCCATTCTCCGGAACAATGGAGCAAGCAATAGACTTATTGGAAATAATACATACCGATGTATGCGGTCCGATGAGTGTTGGGGCTAGAGGGGGGTATTGTTATTTTCTGACCTTCACAGATGATTTGAGCAGATATGGGTATATCTACTTGATGAAACATAAGTCTGAAACATTTGAAAAGTTCAAAGAATTTCAGAGTGAAGTGGAAAATCATCGTAACAAGAAAATAAAATTTCTATGATCTGATCGTGGAGGTGAATATTTTAGTTATGAGTTTGGTCTTCATTTGAAACAATGCGGAATAGTTTCGCAACTCACGCCACCTAGAACACCACAGCGTAATGGTGTGTCCGAACGTCGTAACCGCACTTTACTAGATATGGTGCAATCTATGATGTCTCTTATTGATTTACCGCTATCATTTTGGGGTTATGCTTTAGAGATGGCTGCATTCAGGTTAAATAGGGCACCATCTAAATCCGTTGAGACGACACCATATGAACGGTGGTTTGGCAAGAAACCCAAGTTGTCGTTTCTTAAAGTTTGGGGCTGCGATGCTTATGTGAAAAAGATTCAACCTGATAAGCTCGAACCCAAATCAGAGAAATGTGTCTTCATATGATACCCAAAGGAGACTGTTGGGTGCATGCTACGTCTTGAGCTTGCGTTGGTTTTCCCCGAAGAGGAAGGGATGATGCAGCAGAGTAGCGTAAGTATTTCCCTCAGTTTTTGAGAACCAAGGTATCAATCCAGTAGGAGCCCACGCTCAAGTCCCTCGTACCTACACAAAGCGATAGCTACTCGCAACCAACACGATTAGGGGTTGTCAAGCCCTTCACGGTCACTTACGAGAGTGAGATCTGATAGATAGAATATTTTTGGTGTTTTTGATATAAGGATGCAAATTAAAAAGTAAAAGCAAAGTAAATAGCAAAACAATATAAAAGTGATAGAGATTGATATGATGAGAATAGACCCGGGGGTCATAGGTTTCACTAGTGGCTTCTCTCAAGAGCATAAGTATTCTACGGTGGGTGAACAAATTACTGTTGAGCAATTGATAGAATTGTGCATAATTATGAGAATATCTAGGCATGATCATGTATATAGGCATCATGTCCGTGACAAGTAGAACGAAATGATTCTGCATCTACTACTATTACTCTACTCATCGACCGCTATCCAGCATGCATCTAGAGTATTAAGTTAAAACAAAGTAACGCCTTAAGAAAGATGACATGATGTAGAGAGATAAATTCATGCAATATGAAATAAACCCCATCTTGTTATCCTCGATGGCAACGATACAATACGTGCCTTGCTGCCCCTTCTGTCACTGGGTAAGGACACCGCAAGATCGAACCCAAAGCTAAGCACTTCTCCCATGGCAAGAACTACCAATCTAGTAGGCCAAACCAAACGGATAATTCGAAGAGACTTGCAAAGATAACCAATCATGCATAAAAGAATTCAGAGAAGATTCAAATATTATTCATAGATAGACTTGATCATAAACCCACAATTCATCGATCTCAACAAACACACCGCAAAAAGAAGATTACATCGAATAGATCTCCACAAGAGAGGGGGAGAACTTTATATTGAGATTCAAAGAGAGAGAAGAAGCCATCTAGCTACTAACTATGGACCCGAAGGTCTGAGGTAAACTACTCACACTTCATCGGAGGGGCTAGGATGATGTAGAAGCCCTCCGTGATGACGGCCCTCTTCCGGCGGAGCTCCAGAACAGGCCCCAAGATGGGATCTCGTGGATACAGAAAGTTGCGGCAGTGCAATTAGGTTTTTGGCTCCTGTCCTGATCGTTTGGGGGTACGTGTGTATATATAGGAGGAAGGAGTACGTCGGTGGAGCACCGAGGGGCCCACGAGGCAGAAGGGCGCCCTAGGGGGGGTTCCCCCCACCCTCGTGACCGCCTATTTGATCCCTTGCAGTAGGGTCCAAGTCTCCTAGATCACGTTCGGTGAGAAAATCAAGTTTCCGAAGATTTTATTCCGTTTGGACTCCGTTTGATATTCTGTTTATCCAGAACACTGAAATAGGCAAAAAAACAGCAATTTTGGGTTGGGCCTCCGGTTAATAGGTTAGTCCCAAAAATAATATAAAAGTGGAAAATAAAGTCCAATATAGTCCAAAGCAGTAGATAATATAGCATGGAGCAATCAAAAATTATAGATACGTTGGAGACGTATCAGGCATCCCCAAGCTTAATTCCTGCTCGTCCTCGAGTAGGTAAATGATAAAAAGAGAATTTTTGATGCGGAGTGCTACTTGGCATAATTTCAATGCAAATCTTCTTAATTGTGGTATGAATATTCAGATTAGAAAGATTCAAGACAAAAGTTTATATTGACATAGAAAATAATAATACTTCAAGCATACTAACAAAGCAATTATGTCTCCTCAAAATAACATGGCCAAAGAAAGTTATCCCTACAAAATCATATAGTCTGGCTATGCTCCATCTTCCCCACACAAAGTATTTAAATCATGCGCAACCCCGATGACAAGCCAAGCAATTGTTTCATACTCTAACTTTTTCAGAACTTTTTCAATCTTCACGCAATACATGAGCGTGAGCCATGGATATAGCACTATAGGTGGAATAGAATGGTGGTTGTGGAGAAGACAAAAAGGAGAAGATAGTCTCACATCAACTAGGCGTATCAACGGGCTATGGAGATGCCCATCAATAGATATCAATGTGAGTGAGTAGGGATTGCCATGCAACGGATGCACTAGAGCTATAAATGTATGAAAGCTCAACAAAAGAAACTAGTGGGTGTGCATCCAACTTGCTTGCTCACGAAGACCTAGGGCAATTTGAGGAAGCCTATCATTGGAATATACAAGCCAAGTTCTATAACGTAAAATTCCCACTAGTACATGAAAGTGACAACATATGAGACTCTCTATATGAAGAACATGGTGCTACTTTGAAGCACAATATATGAGACTTTCTATATCATGGTGCTACTTTGAAGCACAAGTGTGGAAAAAAAGGATAGTGGCATTGCCCCTTTTTTATTTATTTATATTTTTTGGCCTTGTTTTTTTTTCTTTGGCCTTTTTTTGGGACAATGCTCTATTGAATGATGATCATCACACTTCTATTTATTTACAACTCAATAATTACAACTCGATACTAAAACAAAGTATGACTCTATATGAATGCCTTCGGCGGTGTACCGGGATATGTAATGAATCAAGAGTGACAAGTATGAAAGAATTATGAACAGTGGCTTTGCCACAAATACTATGTCAACTACATGATCATGCTAAGTAATATGACAATGATGGATGTGTCATGATGAACTAGATGGTGGAAAGTTGCATGGCAATATATCTCGGAATGGCTATTGAAATGCCATAATAGGTAGGTATGGTGGCTGTTTTGAGGAAGGTATATGGTAGGTGTATGATATCGGCGAAAGGTGCGCGGTATTAGAGAGGCTAGCAAGGGTGGAAGGGTGAGAGTGCGTATAATCCATGGACTCAACATTAGTCATGAAGAACTCATATACTTATTGCAAAATTTTAGAAGTTATCAAAGCAAAGCATTACACGCATGCTCCTAGGGGGATAGATTGGTAGGAAAAGACCATCGCTCGTCCCCAACCGCCACTCATAAGGAAGACAATCAATAAATAAATCATGTTCCGACTTCATCACATAACAGTTCACCATACGTGCATGCTACGGGAATCACAAACTTCAACACAAGTATTCTTTAAATTCACAACTACTCAACTAGTATGACTTTAATATTATCACCTCCATATCTCAAAACAATTATCATGTTTCAATCTTTTCTTAATATTCAACACACTCAAAAGAAAGTTTCACAAATCTTGAATACCAAGCATATCATTATTAGGCAAATTACCATGCTATTAAGAGACTCTCAAATTAATTTAAGTGAAGCATGAGAGATCAATAGTTTCTTTAAAATGAATCCACCACCGTGCTCTAAAAGATCTAAGTGAAGCACATAGAGCAAAATTATAACACTCAAAAGATATAAGTGAAGCACATAGAGAAAAATTATCTAGCTCAAAAGATATAAGTGAAGAACATAGAGCAAAATTATCAAGCTCAAAAGATATAAGTGAAGCACATAGAGCGAAATTATCTAGATCAAAAGATATAAGTGAAGCACATAGAGTATTCTATCAAATTTTAATTCATGTATGGCTCTCTCAAAAGGTGTGTACAGCAAGGATGATTGTGGCATACTAACAAACAAAGACGCAAATAATACAAGATTCTCCAAGAAAAACACATATCACGTTGGTGAATAAAAATATAGCTCCAAGTAAATTACCGATGGAAGTGGACGAAAGAGGGGATGCCTTCCGGGGCATCCCCAAGCTTTGACTTTTTGCTGTCCTTCGATTATCTTGGGGGTGCCATGGGCATCCCCAAGCTTAGGCTCTTGCCACTCCTTGTTCAATAATCCATCAAAATAATTCACCCAAAACTTGAAAACATCACAACACAAAACTCAAAATAGAAAACTCGTGAGCTCCGTTAGCGAAAGAAAACAAAAGACCAATTCAAGGTGGTGTAATGAACTCATTCTTTATTTATATTGGTGTTAAACCTACTGTATTCCAACTTCTCTATGGATTATAAACTATTTTACTAGCCATAGATTCATCAAAATAAGCAAACAACACACGAAAAACAGAATCTGTCAAAAACAGAACAGTCTGTAGTAATCTGTAGCTAGAGCAAAATCTGGAACCCAAAAAATTCTAAAATAAATTGCTGGACGTGAGGGATTTATCTATTAATCATATGAGAAAAGAATTAACTAAATATCACCCTTTCAAATAAAAATGACAGCAGTTCTCGTGAGGGCTAATGTTTCTGTTTTTTACAGGAAGTTCAACAAGACTTTCCCCAAGTCTTCCCAACGGTTCTACTTGGCACAAACACTAATTAAACACAAAAAACACAACCAAAACAGAGGCTAAATAATTTATTTATTACTAAACAGGAGCAAAAAGCAAGGAATAAAAATAAAATTGGGTTGCCTCCCAACAAGCGGTATCGTTTAACGCCCCTAGCTAGGCATAACAAGCAAGGATAGATCTAGGTATTGCCATCTTTGGTAGGCAATCCATAAGTGTCTCTCATGATAGTTTCATATGGTAATTTTATTTTCTTTCTTGGAAATTGTTCCATGCCCCTTTTTAATGGAAATTGAAATCTAATATTCCCTTCCTTCATATCAATAGTCGCACCAACCGTTCTAAGGAAAGGTCTACCAAGAATAATAGGGAAAGAAGGATTGCAATCTATATCAAGAACAATGAAATCTACGGGCACATAATTCCTATTTGCAACAATAAGAACATCATTAATTCTTCCCATAGGTTTCTTAATAGTGGAATCCGCGAGATGCAAGTTTAGAGAGCAATCATCAAAATTACGTAAATCTAGTAAATCACACAAAGTCTTGGGAATAGTAGAGACACTAGCACCCAAATCACACAAAGCATAAAACTCATGATATTTAATTTTAATTTTAATAGTTGGTTCCCACTCATCATAGAGTTTTCTAGGGATAGAAATTTTCAACTCAAGTTTTTCTTCATAAGATTGCATCAAGGCATCAACAATATGTTCGGTGAAGGCTTTATTTCGACCAATGTTGGGGATATCGCTTATCAGGAACTTATCAGTCGACCCATGATAAGGGGTAAATCGGCCAGATTATCGGCTTATCGGCCGATTTATCGCCATATCGGTTGATTTATCGGATGATTTATCTTATCGGTCAGACAACGGTAAGTGATAAATCAGCCGATTTATCGAAATATCGGAAGATATCTTGAACAGTGATTTCGACTATAAGCATGTGGAGAATTTAGCACGGATTGCAACAAGGAAATACAATCAATCAAAGAGCAATTTTCATAATTAAATTCCTTGAAATCCAATATAGTGGGTTTAGCAACATCTAGATTTTTATTTCTTTCCATCCCACTTTCATCAATTTCATCATTAAGATCTAAACACTCCAAATTTTTAGAACGCCTTCTAGGTAAAGGAAGATCATATTCAGTTTCATCAACATTCATATTGCAAAATATAGATTTAATAGGAGACACATCAATAACTTTTAGATCTTCATCTTGATTTTCGTAGGAATTGGAAGAACACGCTTTAATAAAGGCATCTTTGGAAGCACGCATCCTAGCGGTACTTTCTTTACACTCATCAATTGAAATTCTCATGGCTTTTAGAGACTCATTAATAACATGCTTAGGTGGAATAGATCTAAGTTTCAAAGCATCAACATCAAGAGAAATTCTATCAACGTTCCTAGCCAAATCATCAATCTTAAGCAATTTTTCTCCAATCATAGCATTAAAATTCTTTTGCGAAGAAATAAATTCTTTAATATTAGATTCAAAATCAGAGGGCATCTGTCGGTGCTGAGGAGCGACACCTATGGGATCACATGAATCCCTACTATGGTTAGCGGGGCGCGGGGTCGTGGGAAGAGCGGATCTAACAGGTAGCCCACAGTTTGTTTATCCAGGTTCGGGCCGCAAGGATGCGTAAAACCCTACTCCTGCTTTGGTGGATTGTATATCGGTGTTCTTGAGCTAGCTATGGGAAGTGAGGAGCTCCAAAAAGCCAAATCCTTCTCCTGGTCGCCTCGGGCCTCCTTTTATAGAAAAAATGGGATGCCACCATGGCACACAGGAGGTGGAAAGGGTATGGTGATGCGAGGTTATCCCTCGCATTACATGACAAGGCACATTTAATGCGTCTTGCTTAGGTGTCCTTGCTTTATCGGGGATGGGGGAGAAGCCTGTCTCGTCCGTCGCCGCTCCTTCTTGTGTCGACACGCGCCCTGGCCAGCGATGCCTGCGATGCCACGTAGGTAGGCAGGCAGCTGAGGTGGCGCAGTGGTGGGTCTTCACGAAGATCTGCATGCCACCACACAGGTGCCTGCCCAGCTGGTTGGGTCGGCAGCTGCATGCATGCGGTGGTGGAGGTTTAGTCGGCGTGGGCCTGATGGTGGCCCTGTGAGTGTCCTCGGCAGGGGCCTTGCCGGGCCCCCCGGCAAGGGTCTTGCCGAGGCGCCTGCTGTCATCCCCGGCAAGGCGCTTGCCGGGGGCCTTGTGGTCTTCCTCGGCTGGGATCCCGCCAAGGGTTGTCGTGTCCTTAGTCCGTATCTGATCTTGAATGTCTTCACGAAGATCTGCATGCCGCCACGGGGATGTCTCCCGAATCCTTGCCCTTTGGGGGCAGTGGACTCAAGGGTGACTTGCTCTATAGGCGCGGGATGAGTTGCCACGGCAAGGGTCTTGCCGGGGCTGCTAGAACTGTCTCCCGGCAAGGATCTTGTCGGGGGAGTTCGCTTCGTCCCCTTTGCTCTTCGTGGTCTTGGCCTCGGCGTCGTTCTAGTTCTCTTGAGCTTCGGTCTTACCCTGGCTCACCTCCCTTGCCTTGCTTGGTGTGGTGGTGCCCGTGGCTCAGACTGCCCGTGCACAGTTATAGGGGTACAAAAAGTGTACCCCTCTTTTTGTACACCAATAGGAGCCCCCGGGCCTGGGCCACACATAAGCGCAACGTGTTGTTGGGCTAGGCCCAAAAATGGTGCGCGGGCAGGCGGGGCGGTTTTTACCGCGGTAAGATTCTTCGCGTGCTGCGCTTCCCACGACTCCCGCGCATGGCGCAGCATGGGGAGGTGCGTGTGACGTGGGCGGCATGCGTCGGGTTGGTTCCCGCGGGCATGCGTCACACCACAGTTAATGTGAAAGGAGGCGGCCCGTGTTTTCCCCCATAAGAAAGGAATAACCGCGAGCACGCTGCTCACTTTCTCCTCTTTCCTCGTGCCTTTTCCAATCTCAGAGCCGTCGTTTCCTCTCTTCCTTCCTTCCTAAGCTTCCGCCGTCGCCTGCCATCGTTGCTTCGCCACCTCCCTTCCTCAGCCCTCTAAACTTCTTGGTTGCCATGGCGCCCAAATCCGTCAAGGGCAAGGGGTGGCTAAGGGCGATGGGACTGTGGAGCCACCGGAGAACGCGCTGTCGGGGGACCGGACGAAGTCCGCCTTTTTCTTCCCCTCGACGGTTGATGTTCAAGAGCTCCGGGCCTCCTTCAGGCCCCTATGGGGAGCGAAGACGGGGGGAGAGAATTCGGGGCACCCGGCGACGCGCATCATTCCTGCTGCTTGTGCCGATCCTGCTCCAAATTGGTATCCCTTTTTCGTCGATTATCTTTCTTGCGGGTTATGCCCCCCTTTCTCCGATTTCTTCTGTGACATTATGCACACCTTCGGCTTTCGCCTCTTGGATTTTACTCCAAATGCGGTGGCGTGCATGGCTTTCTTCGTGCATCTTTGCGAAGGCTTTGCCGGGGTGCAGCCTAACACGACGCTCTTCCGCCATTACTTCTTTCCTCGGATCCAGCCAGGAGGTGCCGTCTCTGGTTGCATCACCCGGATCCCAAGATCCAAGGGGGCGTACCCGGACGGTGCCGTGAAGGAGAGGTGGGAGGAATGGCGTGGCCGGTGGTGCTAGATTGAGGATGAGAACCCACCGGAATTCTGCAAGGTCCACCGAGCGCCGTCGGTCCGTGGCAGCGATTGGAGCGATGTCTACGCCGCCGACGGGAGGCTCACAGTCGTCACCATCAGGAATCTCTGGCTCACCCGGGCCGGACTCACCCTTGAGATGACTGGGGCGGACTTCATTCGCCGCCGGATCGCCCCATTGCACAACAAGGGGAGGCCAGCTTGGCTCTTTACGAACCCGGTTGACATTATGCGACTTCGCCCCAGCCTCGACCACAACTTCACAGTGCTGGCGCATGCCCACTTCTGCCAGCGGCTTTTCCAGCTTGATGTGGGTCGCGACGGCGAGGTCGAACGGACCGGCAAGGCCGCGAGGGCTGCCGCAAAGGTTGGCAAGGCCATCAAGGGGCCGTTTTTCAAGTTGCCAGCGGGGGTGGTCCCGTTGTGCAACAATTCATGTCAGTCCGAGATCATCGCCATGATGCCGGACTGTAACGCGCACGGCCCTGTCCCGAGCTGGAAGGAGCCGAAGGATGCTGATGTGCAGCAATTCTTTGACACCCTGATCGAGGTGTATGTCAATGCTGACGCCGAGAGGTGGCTTATCATGGACACCACCCAGGCAGAGCTGGACTACATCGCCACTACGGCGAGGGAGGCTCAGCTTGCCATGGAGGTCGGCAGCGCCGGGGTGAGGAGGACAAGGCCGCAACGGCTGCGGAGGAAGAGGAGCTCGCCCGGTGGGCGGCGGCCTCCGGGGAGGTCAGCAGCGCCGACACTAGAGCTCCGCTCGTCGAAGACGCGGCCGACGAGTCGTCGTCAGAGGAGGACGTGGCGGTGGGCTCGACGCCAACTAGGGGAAGAGGACGAGTCCTGCGGCGGGCTGACTCCGGCAAGCCGGTTCAGCCCGGCAGGGCTACGCGGCCTCAATTGACCCTGGAGGGGTCTGGGCACCACACGAGGGCCTCGGCAGCCAAGAGGCTAACGAAGGCCGCTGAGAAGAAGAAGACAACAGCCCCTTCCTCATCTAGGCGCGCACAAACCCCGCCGTCTTCGCCTCCTCCGGCAGATGTCGACTCAGATGTTGACGCGGAGGTCACTTTTGATCTCGGGCCTCTCAGCCCGAAGAGGAAAAGGAAAGTGGCGGAGGAAGAGGAGATAGATGACGAGTAAGTACTCCTTCCCTTACTGCCATTTCCATTCCCCTGAATCAAGTCACTTATCTTGATCCATTTTTGCTTTTGCAGGGATGCAGAGACGTTGGCCCAGAGGGTGAAGAGGGCGAAGGCCTCGGCGAGTATTCAGCGCCCAGCTGGGGCTTCAGAGACGCCACTGGTGGTGTTGAGCAGCCCAGACAGCAGCCCCCGGCACAGCCCCCAGCGTAAGTTCGTCACCCTCCTCTTACTCGACATGTGGTAGGCGTTCGATGCTATGGTGTTGACCTTGCCGGGTTCGCAGGAGGGGAGCGGCAGCAGGAGGAGCCGCAGAGGGCTACCCCCAACACACCACCCCCATCGACTACGCCGCCGCGAGGGGCGTCGCCGGCAAGGGCATCAAGCACGGAGCCCACTCCCATGGAGGAAGAGGGGAACTCGGGCGCTGGTGACTCTGCCGCGGCGCCGGATGCTGGCGGGGAGGGGACTTCTGCTTCACAGCTTGGCACTGGTGAGTCGCCTGTCCTCCGTCTCTGTTTTTTCCTTATTCTTGTCCTTGGCTTCCATGCTCCCATTACTACCTAGGCCCTCCTTCAATAGGTATGGAGGACGTGGATACCGTTGTTGGGAACATTGCTAAGGAGGCCGCCAAGGATGTTGTCGAGGACACCGCCGCGGGGGCCGCCAAGGCGACCGGCGAGGCTTCTGCCGAGGGCGCCAACGGTGGGCCTGCTGGGGAAGCCGGCAAGGCCACTGCCGAGGAAGAGGCGGTTGATGATCAGCCTCCCTCCTCCTCAACCTCGGGCCCCGGCAGGTAGCTAAAGGTGGGTGACGATCTTTTCGTCCATCTCCCAGGGGCGTCAAGTTCTCGGGCGCCCACCGAAGGGGAAGTCTTTGACGGCGAGGTGCTTGCCACCATCGGGCATGAGGTTGTCGATGAGCCGGGCGCTGGCGGTGATGGTTCTCTAGAAGAGCAGCTTTTCCACGCTATGGGGGCCAACTTCCGAAAACTCCAGGTGCTCTACCGTGTCCGGCTGGACAAGGTTAAGTCCAGGATGGCAATGGTGGACCAGGCGGAGGTGGATTTCAAGGCGCGTGTTGCTGAGACACAGACCTGGTTCCACCAGACTCGTGAGGAGCAAAGGGCCTTCTAGGAGGAATTGGCCAAGCGCAATGTCGAGCTCGCCATGAAGATGGCTGACATCGAGAAGGCCCAGGAACAGGCGGCGAACTTGGCTGCCGCGGCCGAGGCCGTCCGAAACTAGCATCAAGCCGCACTGGATAACCAGGAAGAGGACCTCACCGTGCGTGAGGCGAAGCTTGCCGCAGCGCTCCATGGCAAGGATGAGGAGCTCGAGGCCCTTGTCGCACGGCTGACTCGCGAGCTGGAGTAGAGGCACAAGGAGGCACTCGATGCCCAGGCTCTGGCCCATGCCGGCAAAGTAAGGGAGTTGGAGGCGGCGCAGGACGAGCTGAAGGAGCAGGCCCTCAAGCTGTCCAACGAGAAGAGCACGCTCAACAGCGCCTTGGTGGAGGCGCAAGGAGCGGTCATCAGCAAGGCTGGGGAGCTCTCCGAAGCGCAAAACTCCATCAGAGATCTCAAGCTGAAGCTGGAGGATCTCGAGAAGATGTTGTCGGAGAGCAGGGCTCGGGAGGAGACCTTGACCAGGAGTCTGGAGGAGGAGAAGCAGCTGCGGGCGAATGAGGCCGCCTCCCACCAGGATTATGTGGCGGGCGAGAACAGATGGATCAGCCGTCTAGAGGAGGTCGCCAGCAGGGTCACCTTGCAGTTGGCCACCATGGGGATGCCAAACGTGAGGTATGCCCCTGAGCGCAGCAGGACTGTCAACACCAAGCTGACCCTGTTCTTCGAGGGCGTCCTCGGAGCCTTGGCTTATCTTCACTCCAACCGAGCGGCCACGTTGGCTGGGGAAGCCCGGCAACTTTGCCGGGGGGTCATGACCAAGGTCCTCACCAAGATGGCGTACTAGAATCCTGACCTCGACTTCGGTGCCGCGATGGATAGCTTGCCGGATGGTATTGACCTCACGGTGCTCAAGGAGCGCATCAAGCCCGTCATCAGCAGCATCGAGGAAATCAAGAGGGTGGAAGGCCAGCGCCGGGATTAGGCATCCCATTCTTCACCGCCGCTGCACGTTCACGACCAAGACAAATTTCATCTTTAGTTAGAACCGCAGCAATGATGTGATGTAATATAACTTTGCAGTACTTTTTAATTTCATGCACGTTATTTCCTCGTTCAATTCCTCTTTGTATGGGCGCCCTACACCGATTGGGTAGGCTCACCGACGCGGAAGCCCCTAGCAGCGTTTTGGGGACGGATCCCCATGGGCCTGCTAGGTACGCGTGCTGCCGGACGAGCCACCTTTCCATTCTGAACGTGGCCGCTCGAACTGTTGAGCTTGACTCGAGTCAGAATCGAGAGTGTTGTTGATCGCGGAAGGCTACTCTACCATTCTCGACGCAGCCGCTTGAGCTATTGAGCGGACTCGAAACAGGGCAAGGGCGTTGCCGATTGTGGGAGAGCCCCCTGGCGTGCAGGTTTCTCATACAAAGGCGTGACATCTCCAGGGGGATAACCTCATATAAGAAGGATAGAACAAATAAGGGTTCGGTGCAACTTAGCTTCTGTTTGTAGTCGCTCGAGCGCTGGTCTTCCGGCCCCCTTTCTTCTCCAAGGGCCACAAAGACGAAGGAGTGCTGGGCTGATTGCTAGAGACGATTCTCACAACTCCACCCCCTACCTGGCGCGCCAAAGATGCCGGTGCTGAGGAGTGACACCTATGGGATCACAAGAATCCCTACTACGGTTAGCGGGGCGCGGGGTCGTGAGAAGAGCAGATCTAACAGGTAGCCCACAGTTTGTTTATCGAGGTTCGGGCCGCAAGGATGCGTAAAACCCTACTCCTGCTTTGGTGGATTGTATATCGGTGTTCTTGAGCTAGCTATGGGGCGTGAGGAGCTCCAAAAAGCCGAATCCTTCTCCTGGTCGCCTCGGGCCTCCTTTTATAGAAAAAAGGGGATGCCACCGTGGCACACAGAAGGTGGAAAGGGTATGGTGATGCGAGGTTATCCCTCGCATTACATGACAACGCATTTAATGCGTCTTGCTTAGGTGTCCTTGCTTTATCGGGGACGGGGGAGAAGCCTGTCTCGTCCATCGCTGCTCCTTCTTGTGTCGACAAGCACCCTGGCCAGCGATGCCTGCGATGCCACGTAGGTAGGTAGGCAGCTGAGGTGGCATAGTGGTGGGTCTTCATGAAGATCTGCATGCCGCCACGCAGGTGCCTTCCCAGCTGGTTGGGTCGGCAGCTGCATGCATGCGGTGGTGGAGGTTTAGTCGGCGTGGGCCTGATGGTGGCCCTGTGAGTGTCCTCGGCAGGGGCCTTGCCGGGGCCCCAGCAAGGGTCTTGCCGAGGCGCCTGCTGTCATCCCCGGCAAGGCGCTTGCCGGGGGCCTTGTGGTCTTCCTCGGCTGGGATCCCGCCAAGGGTTGTCGTCTCCTTAGTGCGTATCTGATCTTGAATGTCTTCACGAAGATCTGCATGCCGCCACGGGGATGTCTCCTGAATCCTTGCCATTTGGGGGCAGTGGACTCAAGGGTGACTTGCTCCGTAGGCGCGGGACGAGTTGCTGCGGCAAGGGTCTTGCTGGGGCTGCTAGAACTGTCTCCCGGCAAGGATCTTGCCGGGGGAGTTCGCTTCGTCATATTTGCTCTTCGTGGTCTTGGCCTCGGTGTCGTTCTAGTTCTCTTGAGCTTCGGTCTTACCCTGGCTCACCTCCCTTGCCTTGCTTGGTGTGGTGGTGCCCGTGGCTCAGACTGCCCGTGCACAGTTATAGGGGTACAAAAAGTGTACCCCTCTTTTTGTACACCGACAGCATGTTATTATAATTTCCATAAGAGTTGTTGTAGGAATTCCCATAACTATTAGTAGGATTACTAGGATATGGCCTAGGATTAAAATTCCCTCTATAAGCATTGTTACCAAAATTATTCCTACCAAAAAAATTCACATCCATAGATTCATTATTATTCTCAATCAAAGTAGACAAAGGCATATCATTAGGATCAGAAGAAACACTCTTAGTAGCAAATAATTTCATAAGTTCATCCATCTTTCCACTCAACACATTAATTTCTTCTATCGCATGCACTTTTTTATTAGAAGTTCTTTCAGTATGCCATTGAGAATAATTAGCCATAATATTATCTAGGAGTTTAGTAGCATCTCCTAAAGTGATTTCATAAAAGTGCCTCCCATGGCCGAATCTAAAAGGTTTCTAGAAGCAAAATTCAATCCGGCATAAAAAATTTGTATAATCATCCACAAATTCAAACCATGAGTAGGGAAATTACGTATCATTAATTTCATTCTCTCCCAAGCTTGTGCAACATGTTCATGATCAAGTTTTTTGAAGTTCATTATATCGTTTCTAAGAGAGATGATCTTAGCGGGAGGAAAATACTTAGAGATAAAAGCATCTTTGCACCTGTTCCATGAATCAATACAATTCTTAGGAAAAGATGAAAACCAAGCTTTAGCACGATCTCTAAGCGAAAAAGGAAATAACTTCAATTTAATGACATCATTATTGACATCTTTTGTAACGCCCTCGATGCGGCTATATCTCCCACGTGTCGAAGCACGACTTAGAGGCATAACCGCATTGAAAGCACTGTCGCAAGTGGGGTAATCTTCACACAACCCATGTAATACATAAGGGAAAGAGTTACGTAGTTGGCTTACAATTGCCACTTCACACAAATACATGAATAAAGCATTACATTCATCCAGATACAATCAAGGTCCGACTACGGAACCAAAATAAAAGAAGACTACGCCAAATGCTACACAGATCCCCGATCGTCCCGACTGGGCTCCACTACTGATCAACTAGAACGAAACAACACAAAGGACAAGATCTTCATTGAGCTCCTCCTTCAGCTTGGTTGCGTCACCTTCTCAGTAACATCGGCACCTGCAAACTGGTTTTGGAAGTATCTGTGAGTCACGGGGACTCAGCAATCTCACACCCTCGCGATCAAGACTATTTAAGCTTATAGGTAAGGTAAAAGGTATGAGGTGGAGCTGCAGCAAGCGACTAGCATATTTGGTGGCTAACCTATTCGCAAATCAGAGTGAGAAGAGAAGGCAAAAGCACGGTCGAAGAACTATGATCAAGAAGTGATCCTAGAACAACCTACGTCAAACATAACTCCAACACCATGTTCACTTCCCGAACCCCGCCGAGAAGAGACCATCACGGTTACACACGCGGTTGATGTATTTTAATTAAGGTCAACTTCAGGTTTTCTACAACCGGAATTAACAAATTCCCATCTGCCCATAACCGCGGGCACGGCTTTCGAAAGTTCAAATCCCTACAGGGGTGTCCCAACTTAGCCATCACAAGCTCTCACGGTCGACGAAGGATATTCCTTCTAGCGGGAAGACCCGATCAGGCTCGGAATCCCGGTTACAAGACATCCTCGACAATGGTAAAACAAGACCAGCAAAGCCACCTGAATGTGCTGACAAATCCCGATAGGAGCTGCACATATCTCTTTCTCAGGGCACACCGGATTGTCCAAGGTTCCGATAGGCCAGCCCAGAGTTGCCCCTGGTGGCCACCGGCAGCTGACAGGTTGGACCAACACTCAGAGGAGCACTGGCCCGGGGGTTTAATAAAGATGACCCTTGGGCAGGCCTACCCAAGGGAAAGAAAAGGCTAGGTGGCAAATGGTAAAACCAATGTTGGGACTTGCTGGAGGAGTTTTATACAAGGCGAACTGTCAAGGGGTTCCCATTATAACCCAACCGCGTAAGGAACGCAAAATCCGGGAACATAACAGCGATATGACGGAAACTAGGGCGGCAAGAGTGGAACAAAACACCAGACATAAGGCCGAGCCTTCCACCCTTTACCAAGTATATAGATGCATTAATTAAATAAGAGATATTGTGATATCCCAACATATAAACATGTTCCAACAAGGAACAACATCTCCATGTTCCAACAAGGAACATCATCTCCATGTTCCAACAAGGAACAAACTTCAATCTTCACCTGCAACTAACAACGCTATAAGAGGGGCTGAGAAAAGAGGTAACATAGCCAAACAACGGTTTGCTAGGACAAGGTGGGTTAGAGGCTTAGCTCAACATATGGGAGGCATGATAAGCAAGTGGTAGGTATCGCAGCATAGGCATAGCAAAAGAGCGAGCAACTAGCAAGTAAAGATAGAAGTGATTTCGAGGGTATGGTCATCTTGCCTGAAATCCTGCAAGGAAGAAGAACGAGTCCATGAAGAAGACAAACGGACATAGACAAACGGGTCCTCACAAACGCGACGTTACCAGAACCAACCCGAAGAAGCAACCACCGGAAAGAAGCACACAACATAGTAAACAACCAACACATGATCATGGTATGATATGCGGGGTGCGGTATGCGGTGCATATGCATGATTTGACAAGGAATGATTGAACCTGGCCTCAACTTGGAAATCCAAGAGTGCCACTAGAAAGGTGAGGTGATTTCGGTTGAAATCAATATAAAGAACACCGGAATCGGATGCACGGTTTGGAAATGGCAAGCAAAACAAATATAGCACCGGTCTGCGATAATCAGCAAGTAGCCATATAAATGCAACAAGTTAAATATACTACATCACTCAAACATGGCAACAAAATACATGGCAGGAATCTACTCAAGATACTTGAAAAAATATGAACACTGAGCTACGGATAAATCACAAATTAACAGGTTCAAACAAGCATGGCAAAAGTGCAAAAGATAACAGGTTTCAGACTTAGTGAAATTAACACAAGTCTGGAATTTATCATCAGGAAGCACACTTTAGAGCATTAAAACTACATGCTAGAGGAACTTAACATGGCAAAGCAAGGCATTGCATGAAGCTACTCAAAGCACTTAACAAAAGTCCCTTAGTGACCTTGAGCCAAAAGGGATCGGAATATACAATTGCAAGCATGTGAACATAGCAAAAACATAAACAGATTCAGACTTAGTGAAAAACTGGAGCATGCAAATCAGTTTACGAGCTCGATGCACTCACTACAGAGCATGGCATGACAAACTAAGCAGACACCCATCAAGAATACATGGTATAGAAGCTAGACATGGCAAGAACAACAACATAGCATGCACGGATCAATAGCAACATCCTCGGCAAAATCGCTAACAAGTCAACAATCTGCCAGGATTCACGATATAGCAAAAGTAGAGCTCGATTGACTCAAGCTAGGTTGCTTCATAAATGCAAACAAATACATGGATGGATAGAGCACCACAATGTTAACAAACCATACTTACTGATCATCCTCAAAAGAGGCACGGATCACTAGGAAACAACATGAACATATGGCATAACGACAAAATTAGGACAAGGACTTAGTGAAATTCAAAGTCCGTGAAATCGGCATTACCGATTACGCTACTTTGCAAGCTTGTGCTAGTCACCACAAATATCACAAAAATACATGGCAAGAACCTCTGTAAAGATGGCATGGCATATAACAGAACACATGTAGAGCTCAGGGTCATAGCATGCACACAATAAACATGGCAAAAATGACAAATAGCTATTTGATGAAACAAATCTGACAAATTCACCACATAGCCCTCTTCCAACAGCATTTCGGGCATCAAGATGAGCTCAAATGAAAAGGATGCAATGAGATGAAATGATGTACTCTTCGAGAAGAACATTTTGATATGCTACACGCTCAAAACGGAGCCATGGATGTAGAGTTATGGTGCGTTGAAAAATGCATAAAAATTAGGGTTCAGAGGGGAAAAGTCAACCGGGGGAAATTCCAGATCTGAGATCCAGATCGTGCACGGAAACCGAGGACGGCCGGAAACACTGTAGCTGACGACGAATCGCCGGAGATGAGGGAGGTTCGTCGGAGTAGGAGGTAGCCGGGGCCTTGTCCGGCCGGCGAGACGACGGCAGACCAAGGCGGCACCGGCGAGCACCTGCGGAAGCGCGGCGAGGCGATGAGGGGCACGGCGAGGCGGCGGACGGTGCCGGACGGCGAAGGCGGCAGAGGTCGTGGCCGGCGAAGGCGGTG